>NC_041395.2:217341563-217681206 GCF_900747795.2 Erpetoichthys calabaricus
ACAAACAGGCCAAATTGTTTGATGTCTGTTAATGTCTTATATATTTTTGGGATGTAACTAAGAAAAAAAAAAAACAATAAGCCAGATAGAAAATTCAGAATCTAAAAAGGCAGCAATATGGTTCAGGACTGAAACGCAGTCTCATACACCAGTGAGGCAGCAGCACTAACTTCATGTTTCTAAGGTTTGTAAAAATATTAACTTTCTAAACACTGCATATAAAAAGTTCTGCCACCGGTTCATTATGGACTCATTTTTACTTTTATATTTTTTGTTTTGACCATTCAAGTTAATTTTGCAAGTGATTCAAATAACCGAGTATCGAAATCAATCCTAAATTGGCAAAATTAATAAAAAATTATTTATCAGACAGATACGACCTAATAAACCAACATGAATACCAACTAAATACTGACTTCAAATTATTTACAGAGCAGGACAACTGTGAATTGGTCAGCTTACAATGGCCAGTGCTCAAAGGTGAATGGACTGAAATCATCACAGCTGAATCTGGAGTGACATTGCAGAAAACATGTAGCAATTAGGCAGTATTTTTTTTTTTTAGATTTCACATTTCTTTCGAAAGATCATATTTATGTCTTATGTTATCATTGAACAAGAGTACAAACAAATTTTATTTCAGGTATAAATTATAGTGATGGTGACAAACAGTTAAAATTTTACTAAGTAGCCTTTTAAATGATGACTATATGGATTACATTTAGGCCCTTGAAATAAACTAGCTAGCCCTAACATAATCACAAAATTCAATGAAATTGACACATTAATGATTATCTTTAAACATTTGACCTTGAATCCTGTTTACTGTAAACTTGTTAATGTATGCAAGGAATTCAATATCACTAACCAATCAATGCATGGTGTCAGTTTTCCCACTGAGGCTTGGGCTATGGGTAATTTTTTTAGAGTGCCAGGAGCAAACGTGAAGAGTATAATTATCAAGCCATTGATGGAGGTGCACTACAGAAGATGGTATTTGTGGAGTTTTAATGCACATTTTACTGTAAACCCACTTGAGAGATGCTTATAGTTTGAATATAATCAGCATTTAGCAGTGCATTTAATATCTACAGTTGCAGTTCTTTTGCGTGTTTATCATTTCATTTTACTTTAACACATCTGTGTTTCTTATACTTTGCCAGTTTGAAGATTATTAGTATTATTCATTATCATTATCTATGTTGTGGCCTATATTTTTTTTTGTCCCCCTCCAGTGCCCAGGCATATCAATTGCATTGTTTGTTAAACATCTCTTAAGTTTGCATTGTGTGTGTTTAGTCTTAAGTGCAGGTGACTTTTGTCTTGACAGTTTGAAAACTCAAACTTTTCAGACAGCTTGAAACAGACAAGGTATTTAGAGTAACTATGTGCAAGAGGAGCAATACATTCAGTGTCCTAATATACATTTGTGTTGTTCTTATTGTCTATTAATTTAATATTTTTTTTATCAGTATGCTGCTGCTGGAGTATGTGAATTTCCCCTTGGGATTAATAAAGTATCTATCTATCTATCTATCTATCTATCTATCTATCTATCTATCTATCTATCTATCTATCTATCTATCTATCTATCTATCTATCTATCTATCTATCTATCTATCTTGTTTGTTTTTTTGCTTTAAGTCTAATATTTTTCAGTGTTTCACATTTATTTTCCTAAAATAGTATATTTTTTCTCCAGTGTTCAGAGAATGCACAATGACGCACAGCCTTTCTAGCAGTATATATACGAGTTAAGGTAGTGTGGCTTTAAACCCTGAGGTTCTGGTGTCAAGTCCTGCTGCTGACAGTTTATGACCATGAGCAAGTCACTGAGCTCCAGCTGGTAAAATGAAGAAAGAAATGTAACCAATTTTATCTCAAGTCAGCCAAATAAGTAAATGTTAAGTGTATCATCTCATGGCTAGTAAGTGGCAGGGAGGATCGGGGTTAAAAGTGTGCCTTGTGTCAGGAGGCATTATTTAATGGGCTGGTGCTGAACCCAGGTCTCTTGACTTGTGAAGCAACAGCACAAACTATTGCACTGCTGTCAACCAACTGTAAAGACATCCAACATGTTACTCCATTGTGATTTTATTCTCCATGGATTGAGGATTGACTGATTTAAATTTACTTTTAAATTTCTTGTTTGTCTGCAATTGTGAGAGCCAGTTTCACAGAAGCAGAAAATTTTAGGACTTAAGAGTGCATTGCCAGGCTGACAGCCGAAGTGAGCAAAGCCAAAGCTCAAATATCCAAAAAAAAAAACTCAGCCCTGTGATTTCCAGGCATAATTGTAGGGAATTTGACAATTTAATTTATGTGTTATGTTCATTTTTGGAGAATAGCCAATTAAAGAAAATAATTCAAGGACTAAACTTAAAGTGTGCACAAAGGATTATCAGTGAACAGATAAGGTGGTCAAGAACAGGCAAGGAAAAGACCAAAATGCCAGTTGTGGATACAAAATTACTGTAAGTCAAGGAAGCAGTAGTCAATAGAGATCCTACAAGTAATTAATAAACCATTTCTCTAACAAAACTTTCATTTGTGAAGACTGAGGTAAAATTGTATTTTGGGTTCTAAAAACTTGAACGACAAATAGTAAGTACCAAGTTGTGGTGCATTGATATCACATGATGGGATGGTGTCAAGTCATGTGTTAGCAATGGGGCAAAACAAAAACAATATGGCCATGATTATGAAAACCCACTAACAAAATAACAATTGCCATTAAATAAATAAGCAAAATGTCACTGTGATCAAATTAAGAAATAGACAAGTCCAAATGATAAAATTAAACATAAGCATTGCAGCACTCATGACAACGTGTGGAATAAATAGGGTTAAAGCTCACAAAATATTTTAACACTACTGACATAAATGCGAAAGATCTAATCATAACAAATTTGGATTTGAACTGCCTTTTAAAACTAAAGACTTGCCAGTCGTACTTCTTTCTTTGATTTAGTTTGTCCTGTAAATGCAACAAACACTTTAATGCAAAGGCCGGAGCATATCCAGACAAAGCCAGGTCAGATAATGTATTTTGTAGATAAGTAGATATGTGGGTAGTGTGGAATCAGTAAAAATGAATGTTTGTAACAGTGAAAAAAGATCTGCCTCTTTAATGTGTATTTAAGCTTTCACATTTTAAAGAAAGCCTCCCATTCTCTATTTTCTACTCTCTCAAACTGCTTCTCACTTATTTGCTGCTTTCTCTTACTCTTGCACTCCTGACGCTACAATCACATTTTTCACATTCTCCATTTTCTACATAGTTTTGCTTTCTCACTTTGAATCATTAATTTCTGTGCCATACACAAGTCACACCGCTCTTTTGCATTTAGCACTCAATTTCTACATTTTTCCCTCACATTAACCTTCTACTCCCCCTGCTTCTTCCATTTTTAACACTGCCCTTCTTTCATTATTGAATTTTCCAGCCTAAATGGCTTTCATTAACACAGTTGCCATTCTTTCCTCTCTCTTACTCACATTGCTCTTGCCACTCTTTATCTTCTCGGTCATTTTGCCTGTCGTCATGCTGCTGCTTGAGACTGATGTATAACTCCTTTGCCCTCTTCTCTTCTGTGCGTCGTATCTCTTCCTCCCCACGCTGCCTCTCCTCTTCCTCCCGTTTCTGATTTGTAAGAAAAAAGATTTTATATTAGTAGAAATAGCATCAGATACTTTAAAATGGAAGCATGATGTCAATGTCAGTGGTTCCCAAACTCAGTCCTCGAGACCCACTGTGGTTACAGGTTTTTGTTCCAATCAGCTTCTGTTTTTAATTGGACTCCTAGCCTAATTAAGTCAGTTGTTATTTCCCAGTTTCTGTTTTTGGGGTTCCCTGTAGAAATTACAAAACTAATCTTAGTAAATTTTTATTAAAATGTACTGTAAGAGCCAAATCTCTTGTAAATTCATATAAGTTTTGTTTAGTTTGAATTTGAACTGAATGTAGCTTTCAAATAGATAATGGAAGATTTTGTTTTACCTCGTAAGCTAATAAGTTAATGGAATACTTTTAATGTTCAGCTGTATCCCTGTGAGATAACAGAAAACTTGAAGACAAGTTTTACAGATGTGCAGTTTTCATGCCAAATTGTTTTTTTTTTTTGGAAATTGTTGTACAGGGAAAATTATTTGTCTACCCAAAGACCCAAAATCTCCCCACTACCACCTTGATGTTGACAGCAGCAATATTCCCTGTCCCAGACTTCGACAGCAGTAAAACTCCAAGAGGGAGACTCATGCTGGAATTTGACAGTGGAAATACTTCAAGGGGCTGTAAAACACAACAAATGTAGCAGTTATAAGGGGATAATGTAGTTGTATTTTTTTGTACTTTGTAACAATATTTTCATCTTGATTTTCATCCAATCCAATTATTTATTAATTGTCGGGTCTGACACTGAAGTAGTTTCAGCCTTTCATCATTCTGTGTTGCTTTGTTTGTTTTTAATTGTCATTATTGGCATTATAAGCATACAATGAAGGGAGTAAACTACACAGAAAAGAACAAAATAATATGAAAGCAGCAAAAGAGAGTTAAGCATTTAAAGCGACAGCAAAATTAGAAATATTTCTAAATGTCTTATAAATGTAAAAATCACACTGCTGTCCTTTTCTGAATGCAGAATAGGAGAAGAGAGAAAAGACCAGCTAATTAAATGAGATCAGTTATTATCACTGATTGTGAATTTGGTTGGAACAAAAACCTGCAACTACAATGGGCCCCCAGGACTGAGTTTGGGAACCGCTGACCTAAGCCATTCAGTTGATAATGCAGGGTGAATTTTTTTGGCTGAATTAAAACAAAGGTTTGGCACAAAATATGAAGTATAAAACTTTGTCTATATGTTTGTATAGTTTCTTTTCAAACTGCTTCAACCATTCCTCCTCCATTTCTTAACTCTCCTCTTTCATTACAAAGTTGTGGGGAACTGAAGGTTACACTGACACCCGTAGGCAAAAGGGGGGAATCAACCATACATGAGACATCAGCTGACTACAGTAACAGTCTCACAGGTACACTCAGACAGGGTTCATTTAGCCATTTGGCATCAATGTGTGCAATTTTGGGATAAAGCAGTACTGTGAGAAAAAGCAATGTGGACTTATTAACTCTGTATCAACAGCATTCAAGACTAGCTCTGGTCTCTGGATCACCAAGGTAGCTATATTCTCACATGTGAGAAGCTGTTGTATGCACGTGTTACTGGGTGCTCCCAGGCAGTGCCCCATTATTGTCCTATCGAGAGCTGTGCATTGCGCACATTTGTGACTCATTCTGCACTACCAGCACATTACACTCACCTACGACTCATCAAAGCTCCCTTAAAGTGCAATGAAGCACTTGCACAAAGACATAAGTAGCACTGATGCGTTATTCATATCCAAATGCACAATTACTTTAACTATTTTACATAATACCTTCCATCATGGCTCTTTGACATTCTGAAGACACAAACAATAAAATCACAAATTTAGAATTCTTTATAAGATCATTCGTTGATAGAGCGTATGTTAATAGTAATTTGGCTATATGTATAAGTCAGAATAGAGGGACCAGCAGGCGGCTGTTGCTTGTAGCAAGATGTTAGCAAGACATTTTGCACTAATCTTCATCAGTGGCTTCTACAACACAGCAAAACGTTAAACTTGAAGTTCTTAAGGCATGTATTTGGTTAATATACTGGTCAGTGTGGGTTGAGTGAGTTTGCCCTTAAATAGACTGGCATTCCATTAGAGCTGACTCCTGTTCTTACACCCACTCCTGCCTAAATAACATTTGGTTCCCCACAAACCCGAAACTGGATTAATCAGGCTCAACAAGTGGATAGTTGGAGGTCAGATTTGGTGTTGTCACCAACATCTCAAAGACCTCTAAACAGGGTAGTTTAGCTACTGCAAGATGGAATTAGTTACAGAAACTAGACTCTGACATGCACTATGAGATGTGACCTGCAGAATTAATGATATGATCATGGAGCTTTTTTTATTATTATACAATATAAAATGAACAAAATAACTATTTGACTTTCTTTTCTGGCCATGATAATACTTTGAGAGTGCAATTCGTAGGAAAACCAAAATAAGCACACAGATAATAAAGTGGCTCCATGAAAAACCGTGTCTCAAATCTCTTCTTTTTTCAGTATAGGAATAATCTTTGTATTTTTTCCCTATAGGTACCATGATGGTGTGGTGGTAGCACTGCTGCCTCACAATAAAGAGAATAGCATTCATACCCCCGGTGCTACCTGAGTGCAGTTTGCCTGTTCTCTGTGTGTGTTTCTTCCGAGTGCTCCGGTTTCCTCCCAGAGTCCAAAGACATGCAGGTTAGGTGAATCGGTGTTGCATAATTGACGAGTATGTGTGTGTGTGTATTCCCCCTGAAATATACCACTGCCCTGTCCAGATGTTGTTTCTGCCTTGCACCTGATGATTGCTGAGATAGTTTCCAGCTCCCCTGCAACCCTGCCCTGGATAAGTGGGTTAGGAAGATGAATTGATGGATTTTTTCCTATATATAACAGTACACTAATACATTTCTAAACAATTTCTAAGTTAGATGGACCAAATAAATTAGCATTACTATTGAATCAATTGCATGAAAGTCCCAGTACTATCCTTTATCAAAACCACTTAACCTAGATTAGACTTTTGTAAAGCTGGAGTCTATTCTAGAAGCATTATATGTATGGCAGAAACCTACCATGGACAGAGGCCAAAGAAAAGAAACATGCAGACTCACCACGCTCAGTCATACAGGGACACTTTTATTTTGTAGAATCAAAGTGAAAAGCATGGACAACCTTGCTGGGTTGAGCAGCTTGCTCTTATCACAATTTTTCTGATGTTCTGCGCTAATTAATCTAACATGCACATTTTTGTACCAAAGGACTCCACTCAATTACAGGTTAAATGCCAAAATTCTACACAGACATTGACTGTGTCAGGGTGTGAGCCCAAGATGCCATCCATGTGTCAACATACTGAAGCAAAATCAGTCAAATACAAAGAGAGGTAAAACAGGAAACTTGTGAATTTCTTCTGTTACACATCTTCACAGCAATGACCTCAGCTCACCATATTACTTTTGTATTTCTAGTGCATGATGGGATAGTGTACATGAAGATTTAGTTTTTGTAACACTTCTGAATTTGTGGTCTCAGTGGTTTCCCAGACAGGTGTGACTTTTCTTTGTTCTGACTTGCTGCTCACCAGAAGGACGGTTTTCATTACAAGTGAAAGAAGCAATTTAGTGACACCTCATTGCCAGTTTGAACACCAGGCCAAATATAGCAGGGCCCTAAGTCCTGGGGCCATCATCACATGCATCCCAGCTTCCTCTAGGTGTATGTATGCATACGTAACTCAATTTGCATAAAGGAAGGATTGCCTTTTTATTACCTGGACAAAGAATTTAAAAAAAGACAACAATCCAAAAAAGCTTCAAAAGAAATGTATAGCAAATAGCGCTTGGTGTGTTTTGTCGAAAGAAGAGGCAATTAAAGAACAAAAAATATATTGATTTGTTACCTGTCTTTAGCATAATGAAGCTGACCCATCAATAACTGTATATCCACATCCATTTAGAGGGAAGGCTGGATAAACAGTCTGAAAGTGCAACTGTTCAATCAGAGCTTAAATCAAAGTTTCTTAGGAGTGTCAGGGTAAGATGAGAAAGGAAAAGGTAGGTGTCATCTATATATATAAAATTCTTTTTGTGTTTGAAACGGAAATTACGTATGACCACGCGATATGGAAATTACGTATGACCACAAAACATATTATAATACGGGAACTAATCACTTTGTTTGTAGACCCCATTTTTATATCGTCTTTACAAATTGTTATTATTTGTGTGAGAGTTATTTTACTGATTTTGAAAAGAAGTAAACACAAACACGCCGATCTATCCCATAGAAGAACACGCGTTCTGACAGAGAAGTTGTATTTAATTGTCCACGTGACTGTCACGGAAACTGCCACATTGTAACCTTTTTTTAGTTGGCAGTACTTGATAGTAGAAGAGATGAGGAAAACAGCTTTGCGTCTTTCTACTTTTTAACTGCGGCGACCTGTAAACAATGTGCGTGAGAACAAAGTGGACGCTGGGAGGCGTGGAATGTCGGGCTGCTCCAAAGGGTCGAGAGTTTCGCAGTTTCGGGCAGCGTCCTCACTTCTCGCACTGTTTGTGACACTTCAAGTGCCCCGTTGGCTCCTGGGAGAGTGGAAATCTTTGCGAATGAATGTAATCAGCGCCATCGAAGCAGGACTGTTTGTAAATTACCCTGCACTACTACTTACTGTCCCTTAAGGTGAGTTCGGGTCACTAAAACCCCGCAACATTCAAAGTTCCTTTTGTGATGAATTATTTTAAGAAGTAAATCACAGGCACGTAGTGCAAGGTTGTCAGGCAGAAATTTAGACGATCACATAGAAAATGTAATTTCTATACCACAGCGGTTGTGTAGCGCCTTTCACAAGGGATCTACTACCGAGAGATAATCTAAATACATTTTAGCTACTGTTAGTACTACTTACCTGTTGTGTTATAGCGCCTTTAAAATGTAGTTTACCCTAAACCACTCCAGTAGTGCTCAATATATCTTTACTTCTTAAATGTTAATGTTTTACTGTTTAATAACTTATAGACTACATTTTATTTTTTTCCCTTGCACTCAGTGAGCGAAGCCACTGGGTAATCAACTAGTCTTACCTATAAAATCTACCTGTCATTGAAAGCAGACATTCAGTATATTAAGACTGTTCCAATATGATGGTTTATTTTCAGTGATGGAAATCAGTGCCATAGTACTAACGCAAAACAGTCAACCCTGTGCACACTTGGACATGAACTCTCCCAGTTTATGTTAACTATTGTCTCAGACTAGGACAGTCTGAGCAGACACCAGTCAAGCTCTGTGTAGTGATAAGAGCTGATGGGTATACACTAGTTAATCCGCCCCTCACACTTGGACATTATAAACTAAGTCAAGCCAGTCAATTAGTATATTAGTATATGATTAGTGGACTGCTCTGGTGTTAAAAAGCCAACCAACGTCTCATACTCATATGGCATGACACACATATCTCAGTATATTGACAGGTTTTGTCATGGTACACATTAACCTACTACTCTCTCATATCTGGACAACCTGAGCCAGGAGCAATAAAGCCTATCAACAAATATGCACATTGTTGTGATGTGAAATTTTTCATACAAGTTGATAAATATTTTGTATGTCTTTATTTGTAACTTAGACAAAGCAATGAAATATTAGTGTTACATTACTGATAATAACAGCAATGGTTTGATGATTTAAGAACCCCTTCCCCCTTTTAGGAATGAGTCTTTTTGTAATTTTACGACAGGGTTGGGGGAAGTGCCCCAAACAAGTTTGGTTATTATTTCTTTGCTAAAGTCTCTCAGTCAAACCAAACAGGAAAGCCGGGCTGCCTAACTGCCAAGCTTTACCTTAACATATGGTTTGGAGGGCAGGTGTGAAGGTGTTCTATACCCCCATTGGTCTGAAGTATGGCTGTTTGGAAATGGCTTGTATCAGATGCCTTTAAGTACCATGACATCCTATTGGCTTTAGGGGTTGGACAGAAAACCTATAAATTTGCTTGCTTTACCTCACTCTCTCTCTCTTACCAAACTGATGAAAGACCATCTCTCACACCATGAACTGAAAAGGACAACACAATGACGAGTACAGCTCAGCAGCCATATTGAGACAGGCATGCGACCTGTTCTGAAGAAAGCTGACCACAAAATGATTCCTTAACTAGAGACATTTTAAATAACTGACAAGTCTGTGTGCTGCCAGATACACATCAACATTTATCAGGTTGTATGGTTGCCAATATTTAAATGTACTTTGCATATTGTTATTATTTATGAATATTATCAATAATACATTGTTTAAATTGTAATTTAACTCCTGCTTGTCTTTTACACCTAACTGCCTGAGGGTTAAATATGTAGAAGGGAAGGTGGGGAGAAGTTAAATGGTACAGTACCTTATTAACAGTGGTAAGTCTGGGAGATTTGAGGCATTCTGACAAAGGCTACATATTATTAATACAAAAGGGGAAAGTAGAGTAGAGTAATATATTACTCTAAGACAAAACACACATGAACAAGGACTGTCCTAGCACACTGTAGCCAACTAGTCATACAGTCACAACTGCTGTTATCTTAGTACTTGCACAATGTGGCTCTTTCAAAGCGAACAGTATTTCAACAGATTGAAGGCCATATTAAATGCAGTGGTGTAGCTAGTTTTTTGGCATTAGAGGAGAATAAGTACAATCTTCATCGTACCAGCCTTGACTTTTTGGAAGATTGATCTCTCCTATCAACATTTTGCTAACAAAATGGTTTTATAAAATTTTTCCATTCTTAGTTTTGTCTGTTCTCCCTTGCTTACTTGGTGAGAGAGAGAGGAGAGAGACCAAGGTGAGAGAGTACAGTATTACAACAAAGTATTTTTATGATCCCGACAGTTTCCCCATATGACATGAGTCTAAAGAAATCGCGTTACTACGAAGTACATTCAGCAGATGCTTTCATTACAATGAAGTGATGCCTTTTGCTTATTGCTTGTCAACATTTGAAAAACATCCATTGGAATTTAACTCATTGTCACCCTCCTATAGAAATGGCAGACACAAATAAAAGATAGCAGTGTTAATGTTTGTGATGTGCAATCTGTAGGAATGGCAAATGCAAAGCATAAGTCTTTGTTATATGCAAAAAAAGAAGAAAATCTTGGGTTGCAAACGTATGGGAACTGCTTAATAACTTAATAATAATACAAATATTATGTAAATTGTGTATAAAACTAAACCCCCCTCCCCCCCCCCCCACCCCACCCCAACCGGTCCGTGGAAAAATTTGCATCTAATAAAGTGGTCCTTGCTGTCAAAAAGGTTGGGGACCACTGGTGTAAACAATGCCTTTTTTGCTTTGCCCATTTGCTGTTTCAAATTGTCTGTACCAAAGCATTGTGGACAATGACAGGAGTACATGACCTAAAACATCTTTCTGAAAAATGCAAGCGGCATGAAGGTAGCCGTACTCATCTAGAGAAGTGTTTTTCAACCAGTGTGCCACGGCACAGTTATACACCAGGAGAGCTACCCAGGTGTGCCATGGAAATAACAGTGTAGCGCACTTGGGTCTGAACCTGAAAGAGACAAGCTCAACAGGCGGCCGAGACCAGTCTGAGGAGAGGTCTACCTGGAGAAGTTGGCAAAAGCAGCTCTGGAGCACTTTGGACGTGTCTCCTGGCTACTAGAGTCCATCAGCCTTAGGTGTGTGGTCACCAGAGAGCCTCACAGGACTGGTGGATAATGGACATACAAGTTGCCTCTGAGGCTGAGAGGAGCGGGCAAAGCAGTGAAACAGCTTGGAGATTGCCCCAAAGTGTTCACTAAGTGTTGTGTCTGCCAACACTGATCTCGGAGCTCCCTTTTTTTACCAGCTTCTCCAGTAGTGCTGCCCATTTGAACAAGTGAGCACAAGTATCAGACAGAATGTGTTTTTTGGTTAGTAAGATAGGGGTGTGCCTTGGAATGATTTTGGTTACAAAAAGTGTTCCACAACAGACAAAAGGTTGGAAAACACTGATCTAGAGAATAGCATGAGGCTAATTTTTTTGGCAGGCTTAGTGAAATGATTCAATTTAATCAGAAAGTAATTGAGAAATTTTCAGGCCTGAAGGAAAGGAGGGCAAAACTGATGTTCAAGGAAATATAGGAATAAGATTTAGGTTGGTCTTGTCCTGTGGGTATAGTACAAGACAGGTTGGGGGGTGAGTTTTGTTTAATATGTGGATCTTACAATGTGAATTTGTGCCCTGGTGACATAAGCCTGGAAAACTCGCATAGGACTGGGCAGACTAGCAGCAAGTGTAGAATAAAATTAGAATGGGAATGACTCTGTGGGTGTAGTAAATGATAAACTGGGATGCAAGATTTCAGAAAAATCAGAGGACTGGTGATTGTATGATGTGGACTTATGGAATACAGTGGGAATGGCCAAGGACTGGTCACTTTATTAGTATAGGCAGAAAAAGATTTGGATTAGACTTATACTGTTATAGGACAGACAGAAGTCCACATTATTGGAAGATTACAGAGGTGGGGTAGTGGACATTATGATGTAGGTTTTGGCAGAATGGGAAACTGGGCAAGTTGGCAGATGAATGGAAAATGCAGAGACGTCGTGAAAGAGTGTGATACATTTTAGACTGGATTTCTCCTAAGGATAGATAGATAGATAGATAGATAGATAGATAGATAGATAGATAGATAGATAGATAGATAGATAGATAGATAGATAGATAGATAGATGTAAAAGGCACTATATAATAGACAAGTACTGCTTCAAATTGTCCCCACAAAAACTGCACCCTCACCCAATTTTTTTTTTGTTAAATGAAAAGTAATTGTCTCATGTATACCTGTATGCCTTTGATATGTCATCAAGTAAAGCAAAGCAAGTGTGAAAACAAATAAAGCTTTAATTATTCAATAAAGATATTCTAATATGGCCTGGACATATTTATTGGTACCCCTAGAAAAGATCATAAATAATTGGAATAGAGTGATATTTCATACTAGTTGTTTTCTTTAATTACAGTGCACACCATAATGTTAAAGCAGCAGCTGAAGATGTCTGAGGCATGGCAGAGCATCAGCAGGGAAGATCCTCAGCAACTGGTAATGGCAATGAATTGCAGAATTCAAGCAGTCATTGCATGCAAGGGATATGCAACAAAGTACTAAATACGAAGGATTTAATATACCTACCATTGCTATGTCACAAAAACACAATGGTGTTCCAAAATGAGGGGATCTTGTAGAAAAAGTGCTGCAATTTCAATGTTGTGTGACCAAAATGTATGCAAATACCCTAAATTAAAGTCAACAATGTGCACTTTAATCAAGTCTGAATTGTTTGATTTGTAATTTTAAACTATGGAGGGGTAAATCAAGGAAAAATGTGTCTTTGTTCTAGACATTATGGAGGGCACTGTAGCATCCCAAATGTCTCCAATTATGCAATCAATGATTCATTCTATTTAAATGGAGAAAAATAGTCACTCTGCTGTTTGATGTAATTGTTTGTCCCACAATAGACATAGACCAGAGAAAGCAAAGGAGTGAGTTGTCTGAGGAGATCAGAAAGAAACTTATAGACAAGCATGTTAAAGGCAAAGGCTATAAGACCATCTTCAAGCTGCTTGATTTTCCTGTGACAATAGTTGCGAATATTATTAAGAAGTTTAAGGGTCCATGGGACTGCAGTCAGCCTAACTGGACGAGGATGAATAAAAACAACCCCAGAATGGGCAGAAGCATAGTGCGAATGGTAGATAAAAAGCCAAGGACAACTTCTAAAGAGATACAAGCTGAACTTCAAGGTACAGGTCCATCAGTCTTTGATTGTACTGTCCATCACATTTTGGGTGACAGTCTGCTCAATGAAGGAGACTCAGGAGGATTTCACTGTTGAAAGAAAAAGATAAGAAAGCCAGACTAGAATTTGGTAATATGTAATCAATGGATGCTCCCAACCACCACCATCACCATATGGATGAGCCACAATGCTTCTAGGAGAATGTCCTTTGGACAGATGATACAAGACTTGAGCTTTGGGACAAATCACACCAGCTTGATGTGCACAAATGAAAAAGTGAAACCTGGAGAGACTTGTTATGCTTTGGGGCTACTTTGCTGCATCCGGTACATGGCGACTTGAGTTTTTGCAGGGAATAATGAAATCTCAAGGCTATCAAGACATTCTGCAGCAGAAAATTCTACTTAATGTCAGAAAGCTCTGTCTCAGTCATGGATCCTCCAACAAGATAATGACCAAAACACACAACCAAAAGCACCCAAGAATGGCTAAGAACAAAACATTAGACTGTTCTGAAGTGGCCTTCTATGAGCCCTGATTTGAATCCTATTGAACATCTATGGAATGAACTAAAACATGCAGTCAAACCTTGATGGGTGCAGAAGTCTCATTGAATGCTACAGGAATCTCTTGTTTGTAGTGATTACCTCAAAAAGTTGTGCATCAAAATATGAGGTTAAGGATCCCATCATTTTTGTCCTTGCCATATCCATTTGTGTTATTATTTTAAATACTCTGATGAATGAAAACTCTAAAGCAAAGTCTGATTTTTGCTGAAAAATGGAATAAACAATGATGGGTGCCAATTACTTTTGTCCTTTTCAAGTTATGAAGTTATGAATTGTGGGATCTTCCTTTTTCATGGAGGGGTACCACCAAATCTCTCCCTGTCTATATATTCATCACCTCAGACACAAGCTGGTACTGTCAACTAAGTCACCTTCCCTGCATGGAAGAATAGTGCCATCTTTGGAGCATTGTTTCTGTTTTTTATTTGTACTTATTATTTAAAATTGCTGACACACACCAGATGATTAAAAAGATCAAGTTAAAAAAAGTTAATTTTGCCATTCCATGGTGTGAGCCACTTTAAGTTACTCCGGTATCATCTCTTGGAATATCTAGTCTTCTACTGCTTTTCCTCTCAGGAAATATAGAATGTGGAAAGTTTATTACACATTTTCGTCAATTACAGGAGTTCAGGGGCTGTCAGCTTAATGATTCCCCGTTGGCTAGAGCCAAAGCCAAGATAAATGGACTCTTTAATATTTTAAGAGTTCTTTAAACGTCTCATGATTAATTCTCCTTAACCTATACTTTGCTGCTAGAACTTTTAGCAGACAGGAGTGTTTACCTTCTGCAGCACTGAACGATGCTGACAGATTGTAGTGAATTTTGGAAATGTTTATGTAACACAGGACAGCACAGTGATACAGTGGTTACAGATACTGTCTTTCTCATCCAGAATCCAGTGCTTAAATCTGGCACTGGCTGTTGTCAAAACTCCATACAGACATTCACCTTGTGGGTTTTCTTCCCACATCCCAAGACATGTTTAATTGGCACACTGGGGCCATATGTATGCAAATGTGTGTGTCAGTGAGTGGGCCCTGAAATGGATGGTTTGGTTTTTGGACAGAAAAATTGCTAGTGTCAAACTAGCACTTAATGTTGTGTGTGCCGCAGGGAGTGCTTCAGGAGCTCTGTTCAGGTACATATGACATGGAAGGATTGTTGTCATTAGCTAGGAAACCCAAGCACTAAAGAGTTCTAAAAGCATTTCCAAAAATGGCCACTAGAGGAGGAAGCCACCAAACTTCATCAAGAATAAGGGTTACTAAGAATCTTTATATATATAAAAATAATTATTCTTCACAAGAAAAATGTTCTGTAACACTGAGAAGCTGTAAAGAGCACAAAAGGCAGACAATGAATCCAAATCCAAAATTAATTCCCCAGAATAGTCAAAAAACAGAGCAATAGGTCAAAAAATCCAGAAAAACAAAAGAACTCACAATGAGTCACCAGGGACTGTGGAAGACCCTTCTTTATCCGGCAGAGGGCAGAGACTGATAGTGATTGGCAGGTAGTCACCCACAAAACACATAGAACACAATAAAGGCCCCTTAAATACATAGACCAAACCAAAAATAAAGAATGATGCGCATAATAGACATAACATGAAGTGAAAATTGAACAAAAGTCATATAAAACATGAATTTTTACCCCAGCAAGGGAAGGAATCCTGGCTCAATCATAACAATTATGGTGTGACACAGCTGTTAACTGCATTTTCCTCTTTGACTTAAAATGGAAGAGAACCCACATGAGGACCTCTAACATCACTTCTCTCATGGCAAAGGAAGTCCCGCCTCTTCCAGCATAGCCACTATTTAAGTAGGTGCCAAACAGGAAGTTAGTGGTCAGAATAGAAACAGCCTTCGATGACGAAAAAGCTCCCACCTCAAGGTCCTACCTTGGAAGCACTCACAGTGGGTGAGGTCTTGTGTAGTCCAGATAGATTTCTGTTTTGTGGTCTTGTAACTGCTGACCCCTAACCCGGCCGACAGCCACACTACCAGGTCCCGTGGCCTGTATAAATTATTGAGGTAAACCTAAATCTACCAAGCCATACCTCTGACAAATAATATTTCCCCCCAATCGACGGTTAAACACAAGCAAACAATATCCAAATGTAAATCAAGTGCAGTAATATATTAGATGAAATAAAATGAAAAATACAATAATACAAAACCGTGGCGTAATATATATATATCCCTCCACCAGACCACCAAAGTGAAAGGCAATATATATACAATAATAAATCATCCCTTGTCCCCGCACACGAATAATAAACACACAATACAAATAATGACAACGAATGCTTACTGAAATGATAATAAATGTAAATAACTCCAAATTACTGATAGCTGTCACAAAATGTTTGTGTTTGAATTTCCCGAATGAAATACCAGAACAATTTCACCGTGATTCCTCGGTGATGGTGGAAAATAATGTCCAACCCCGGGGTTTCTGGCGATAAATGCGTTACAGTAATCCGGACGAGTGAGAAGCAAACTGGAAAAATGTCTCAATGTGAATGAAGGTAGAAATTGATGATCAGTTGCGGTTAGGTGAATCTCCTTCTCTCTCCTCTCTTTTTTTCTTCTTTCCCTCCTTCCCATTTAAATAATAATGAGCCAAATGTAATGGAAAAACCTCTGGTTCTGACATTTCCAGGGGGTCGCTGCCTCCCCGCAACAGCCTTCCCCGTTTCTTCTTATGGGGACGACATTTAAACAAACAAACCAAAAATAAAGAATGATGCGCATAATAGACATAACATGAAGTGAAAAATGAACAAAAGTCATATAAAACATGAATTTTTACCCCAGCAAGGGAAGGAATCCTGGTTCAATCATGACAAGTTTAAACGGGGTGATGTGATGAGACGCGACAGAGTGCAAACACAATAAACAGCAACACTTACTGTATGTGGCCCCATGACAGTCTTTACTTTTCAGTTGGTATTTGGACATTAAATAGGGTTCCCACCTATGGACCCCAATTCCTTATCTGTGACACCCTATTCTTCTTAACCAGTTTCCTAATACACACTTCTGATGGTTACTTTAACACTATAAGAGTTCATTTAACATTGGTGATTTTGCGGGTTGCCTTGCACACAATTTGTCATGATAGGCTAAGACCCATTCTGACCCTGAAATGAATGTGGTGCTGTGTTCAGTTGTATTATTCAAGACCCTCTAAGCCAAGAGGTTTGACAGTTACACTTCCTGGTAGTGGTGTTGAACATGCGCCCACGCACACAAACCATGCAGCATTCACATCTACTAACCCGCAGTTCCTCCTGTATCTTGGTTTCTTCCCGCCACTTCTCAGCTACAAATCGTGCCTTCTCCTTAGCCATTGCATCTCGAAACTTCCTCTCTATCTCAGCTTCCTTCTCCCGCCTGCTCAAGAAGAAAACACATAGGTGTAAAGATTCAGGATACTTCTAATTGGAATGCTACCACCTACTCTATATCAGTGTTTGGCCCTGCATATTGTCTAATTTGAGCCATTGTCCTTTTACTATCTTTGTCTTCTCATATTAGGAATGCTTTATAGAAACTCTGAAGCATTATTGGTCTTCAAGGAAAATATTTATAATGGGATTTAGCAAGACTATCAAATACAATTGGCCCTGCTTTGCCCAGGAGGGTGCTGGGTGGTCTCGTGGCCTTGGAACCCCTGCAGATTTTGTTTTTTCTCCAGCCCTGTGGAGTTTTTTTACATTTTTTTTTCTGTCCTCCCTGGCCATGGGACCTTACTTTATTATTTACTAGCAAAATACCCGCGCTTCGCAGAGGAGAAGTAGTGTGTTAAAGAGGTTATGAAAAAAAAAAAGGAAACATTTTAAAAATAACGTAACATGATTGTCAATGTAATTGTGTTGTCATTGTTATGAGTGTTGCTGTCTTTTATATATATAATATACACACACAGACATACATAAACATATATATACATATACATATATATATACATATCTACATATACACATATCTACATATACATACGTATATACACATATACACATCCACATAAACATATATATATACATATACAAATTTACATATCTACATATATATATATATAGACATACATATATACATACATGCATTCATATATATATATATATATATATATATATATATATATATATATATATATATACTGTATATAAACATATTTACTTATTGGCTCCTGTATTTAGGATAT
This sequence comes from Erpetoichthys calabaricus, assembly GCF_900747795.2. Lineage (NCBI taxonomy): Eukaryota > Metazoa > Chordata > Cladistia > Polypteriformes > Polypteridae > Erpetoichthys > Erpetoichthys calabaricus. The sequence continues at coordinate 217,359,796 of NC_041395.2, forward strand.
AGCAGGTTGGATAATGGACGGATGGACATCTGTATGCATAGCCGTATTTGCCCGTTTTCGTTTTTTTTCTTTCTTCAGTAATATTTCAGTAAACCCGGAGCTTGTCAGTTCAAATCCTGGTTCTGACACCACTGTGTGACCCTCAGGAAGTCACTTCACCTGCCTGTGCTGCAAAAAACAAAAGTAATGTAACAAATTGTACCTCAGATGTTGTAAGTTGGTGGAATAAAGGCATAAGTAAAATAGATAAATATGTATTATACACATAGGAACTATTCATTTATTTTCAGTTAAGTCATCTGCAGCAAACTTTTATAAATGAGGGTTTCTGATTTTTAGATAGTGCAAACTGTTTCTTCTTCATTGACGTTTTCTCTTGGAGAGCTTTTTTCATTTCATTGAAAATGAAAGCAGCAGCTGCCAAAATATGTAGCTTTCTTATTAATTTTTCAACATTGTGTAAAATAAATGTATAAAGTAACATAAAAGGTTTAAATACTGGTTATCCTTTTACACTAAAATATTACTAAAGAGATACAAAAAAAGTAAAATGGATATGTTCTTTTTCTTTAAGGAGATTAAATATTACTGAAGAAAGAAAAAAAAAATTAAACAGCCAAATGGGGCTATGCATACGAACTTAAAAGGTTTAAATAAAACAGAAATATATATTTTATTTTTACTTGCTTAACTTGTGGAGGGTGTATCCTGTAGCAAAGCCCTAACTTTTTTCGTGAAAGCCCGTTTCAGTCAATAAGTCTTAAAAAAACGTGTAAAGATATTGACAATAAGCTAAGTCATCTGCAGCAAAGTTTTATAAATGAGGGTTTCTCCTTTTTAGATAGTGCAAACTGTTTCTTCTTCATTGACGTTTTGTCTTGGAGAGCTTTTTTCATTTCATTGAAAATGAAAGCAGCAGCTGCCAAAATATGTAGCTTTCTTATAAATTTTTCAACATTGTGTAAAATAAATGTATAAAGTAACATAAAAGGTTTAAATACTGGTTATCCTTTTACACTAAAATATTACTAAAGAGGTACAAAAAAAGTAAAATGGATATGTTCTTTTTCTTTAAGGAGATTAAATATTACTGAAGAAAGGAAAAAAAAAAATTTAACAGCCAAATGGGGCTACGAACTTAAAAGGTTTAAATAAAACAGAAATATATATTTTATTTTTACTTGCTTAACTTGTGGAGGGTGTATCCTGTAGCAAAGCCCTAACTTTTTTCGTGAAAGCCCGTTTCAGTAAATAAATGTTAAAAACAGGTGTAAAGATATTGACAATAAGCTACGCAAACCCAGGAAGACATGGAATCGTTTAAATCAAGTATCATTACATCTTCCTTTCTTAAAGAGAAGTAAGGCAGTACTTATAAGCTTACATATTTATATATAGACATACATATATATATACATATATATCTGAAGCCGTGCAAGCACACTCTTGAGAATGCAACGTATAGTTGTACAGAAGAAAAGCAATCTTGCCTCAAATGAATGGCAACCTTTTGTAGGTCTATGAACTTAATTTAAACTTTGGGTTTACATGGTGCTTTCTTTCCGAAGTACCTGCACTCATGAATATGTCTGTATGTGCCAGTCGGTCAAATCCACACGCTTTGCACCGGCGAAGTACCGCTTTTAAATTTTTATTAAGAAGAAAATAAAACGTTTTTAAATTGAGGGAAAATATACTAATAACAGTTTGTTAAGGATCTGTTTTTTTGTGAAGCTGCCTTTACTCGAGTGATCACTTCGACCTGACTTGCTGGCCAACTATAAGCGTTACCTGGTAGGTAACCACCCATACAATCAGATTGTGAATCAGACTACGAATGCCGTGAATGTAATTACACACTCACTGCACTTGCTTACGGTAATCGAACCTCGGACGTCAGCGCTAGAGGGGCTTAGCAGCGGTGAAGTATTGCTTTTAAATTTTAATTAAGAACAAAAGAAAACCTCAGAGCTTCGATTCCCGAAAGGGAGTGAAGTGAGTGTCCAGTTACCTACCAGGTAACGCTTATGGTTGGACAGCAAGTGACGTAACATCAGCCACGGTGCCTTCAGTTGTGAGAAGCAGATCATAGAATGATTGAAAATAGTTTTGCATTTACCTTTTTAGTAAAAGGCGAGCTTTTAAGCCTGAGAAATCACCCCGTAAATGCACACGTTTAATTGCACGTGTTAATATGTATGCTTACACAGTATTAAAAGACACTCAAAAATTAACGTCATTTACCATCAGCCACGGTGCCTTCAGTTGTGAGAAGCAGATCCACATTACTAACCGAGAATGCTAAACCGGATGGACGCAGGGACATCCGGCCATGGGCCGTAGCTGCAAAAAGACGTACTGCGCAGGCGCCCCAAGAAATGAGGCGCCGCGAGAGGCGGCCGTGACCACAGAAAAAAGGAGTGAGCACAGAAAAAAGGAGTCAAAGAAAAAAGGAGTGAGCACAGAAAAAAGGAGTCAAAGAAATGAGGCGCCGCGACCACAGAAAAAAGGAGTCAAACGCAGGCGACGCACACAGCACCGCACGAAACTAGCACACAAAAACAAAAAAACCGCTCGCGCACCACAAATCCCACACCCACCTCCAAGCACCCCCCCCCCCCACAAGCAACGGACGGGACACACACAAAGAGGACGATTCAACAAGCCCCTGGCACACAAAAAAAAAGAACCCGCAACCCCCCCCCCCTCAACAAGCAACAGACGGGACACACACAAAGAGGAGGATTCAACAAGCCCCTGGCACACAAAAAGAAAGAAGACGCTCGCGCCCCACCAATCCCACCACCCCCTCCAAGCAACATCCCCCCACCCCCCTAGACCCCCCCCCCCCCCCCGAGACGCCGGCAAAGCACACAGCGGCGCCGCACGAATCCCATTGCACACGAAACGGGACACAGACAAAGAGGAGGATTCAACAAGCTCCTACCACACCAAAAAAAAGAAGCCGTGACCGCCACACCAAGCCCCTTAGAGACGAAACAGGACAGACTACGAACATGGCACACGAAACGTTCACAACAACGACCAATCAGACCCACAAACACACTAACATCAATAAGAAGTGACACCCAAAGCCCCATTTCTAAAGGAACCGTCCATATTAAACATACGTCATCTCAACACCTTCACACTATGCAGCATAGGTGGATCTCCTTACAATAAAGCACTATTAACCGTTCAACTGCAGAAAAGGCTCCATCTTAACAGTGAGTGCGATCCTCCTTATTACTTATCCATATTTCTCACGCTGAAGAACAACAGTCATGAATACACGCTCACGGGTACAAAACGATTCGGCTCGGATAACGGGACCAAACACACGAACCCGCATGAAAAAACAAAATACATGGCGGCACATACAACACGCTTCTGAAACTCAGGGAGAAAAAATGTCCCAACCCCCAGCACACAAAAAAAAAACAAGCCGCGAGCGCCACACACAGCCCATTGGACACGAAACGGGACAGACTACGGACATAGCACGCGAAACGTACACAAAAAGGACGATTCACACCCATGACCACACTAACGATTGCGCCAGTTAGCTGACAACGCGTTCAATAATAAGTCCACTATTCATGAAAATTCATTGGGATTAATGAATTTCATTTGCAATCATTGTCATTCACTTAACTTCCCTGAAGAAACAAATGGCAATACAAGTAATGAATTTACACGTTGTTCTCAAAAGGGTCAAATTACACTGCCTCCTTTACATTCATATCCTGCATATCTACAGAAGCTTCTAACTAACGAAGTACCTGAAAGTAAAAACTTTATGAACTGCATTACATCCTACAATAGTTGATTTGATTTTGCATCTACCGGAGTAAATATCAGGTCACCAAAAGGCAATGGCCCATACTGCTTTCGGGTATGTGGACAAATATTACATCGCATTGGAACAGTGCACCCTGAAACAAATCAAGAACGCAAATATACACAAATCACGTCGCCACCTACAACGCGCTTCTAAAACCGCGGAAGAAAAAATGTCTCGGCTCCAAAAACACATGTCACTCCTTATTCAAAATACCGGTCCCAATCACAGAAACATCGGTATCCACTATGAAAATGAACAGTAACAATGCACGTGACATCCGTCTTGCCACACTATTAATTATAGATGAATGTACAATGGCATCCAGTCAACTCAACACCATTGATAAACTTCTACAAACGTTGATGAATAATAATATTCCCTTTGCAGGAAAGGTACTTTTATTAGGAGGAGATTTTAGACAGTGCTTAACTATTGCTCCACTTGCGGTGCGCTCAGCTATTGTTCAGTCCACCTTAAAATACGCGGACAATTGGCATTGCGTTGATGAATAATAATATTCCCTTTGGAGGAAAGGTACTTTTATTAGGAGTAGATTTTAGACAGTGCTTACCTATTGCTCCACATGCAATCCGCTCAGCTATTATTCAGTCCACCTTAAAATTCGCTACGACGTCATACATAAACAAAAAGAGGCCGAACTACAAAACATTTACAGGCGCGAGACCTGATTGGTGATAATACGAAGAAACGAACAGTCCGCATATTAACAGTGAGTTCAATCCTCCTTATTACTTATCCATATTCCTAACGATAAAGATCAAACAAGTCATCAATTCACGATCACGGCTACAAAACTAGACGGCTCGAGTAACGAGACCACAAACACGAACCCGCATCAAAAAAAACATTCATGTCGGCGCCAAGAACGCGCTTCTAAAACCGCGGAACAAAAAATGTTACGCGAACAATTGGCATTGCTTTCAAAACATACACTTGGTACAAAACATGCGATTTACAGATCCTGAATATAACAATTGGTTATTACAACTACAACATTGTACACTCACCAATACAGATGGACTTCACCCAGATATTATTACAATTCCTCAACCCTTTATCTGCGACGACTTACTTACGGAGATATTTGGAACACCGGTCTCATTAGACCAAATACCCCTTTTAACACAACGAACTATATTATGTCCAAAAAATATTACTGTTGATCACATTAGTAACCAGGTCATTTCATTACTTCCTGGAGTTGCACAGCTCTTTCTAAGCTCTGACAAAGTTCACTCTAATGACGACAATGACCATCTTAATTTCCCCTTAGAATATTTGAACACTATTAACCCAGCCGGATTACCACAACACAGTCTTAGCCTTAAAAACGGAACAATAATCATGCTATTAAGAAACCTTAACACTAAACAGGGTTTATGCAATGGCACACGTTTAGTCGTCTACACCATAACACACAATGTTATTCAAGCAACAGTTCTTACAGGATCACATGCTAACAATACTGTTCTAACTCCTAGAATTGACCTTACAAGTTCTGACCTGGAATTACCTTTTACACTTAAACGGAAACAATTCCCCATTAAACCTGCCTTTGCCGTAACAATCAACAAATCACAAGGACAACCCATAGACAAGGTTGGCATACCTATCTAAGCCCGTTTTTGTACATGGACAACTTTATGTGACCTTCTCACAAGTTCGATGTTCATCTGACGTTGAAGTTAACGTCATAAATGCTCCATGCCAAGGAAAACTCATTCAAGGACAACACACCATCTTTACTACTAATGTTGTTTACAAAGAAATTTTCCAATACACCTTTACACTGTGCCAAACACTTTATTGTTTGCTTCCTATCTGCGTCATCTACACCTTCACACTGCTATATCTCATTCATACATCACGCTCTTTGTAATTTCCCAACACCAGGGGTTGGCGAGCAAAGCGAGCAGGGGGCGGAGCCCCCTAGTCATAGAATGATTGAAAATAGTTTTGCATTTACCTTTTTAGTAAAAGGCGAGCTTTTAAGCCTGAGAAATCACCCCATAAATGCACACGTTTAATTGCACATGTGTAAATATGTATGGTTACACAGTATTAAAAGACAGTGAACAACGTCAGTTACCTTTGTTCCCGCGTTTGATAAAAGGCGAGCTTTTAAGCCTGAGAAATCACCCTTGTAAATGCACACGTTTAATTGCACATGTGTTAATATGTATGCTTACACAGTATTAAAAGACAGTCAAAAATTAACGTCATTTACCTTCGTTCCCGCGTTTGACTCGTGCTGTAAATCTCTTCCTTGTTTTTAGTTCACGTGATTATGTAGGAGGCGTGATGACACGATACGTGACTCCGCCTCCTCCATTAGAGTATATGGACAAAAAATATGTTCCAGTTATGACCATTACGCGTAAAATTTCGAAATGAAACCTGCCTAACTTTTGTAAGTAAGCTGTAAGGAATGAGCCTGCCAAATTTCAGCCTTCCACCTACACGGGAAGTTCGAGAATTAGTGATGAGTCAGTCAGTCAGTCAGTCAGTCAGTCAGTGAGTCAGTGAGGGCTTTGCCTTTTATTAATATGTATAGATTAATTAGTATTGCCTATTTTTGTTTTAATATTTTTTCTTATTTCTTTCTTCATCTTGTAAAGCACTTTGAGCTGCATCATTTGTATGAAAATGTGCTATATAAATAAATGTTGTTATTGTTGCTTTTTATGGTGGATGTGATATCATTGAGTTTCTGCAGTTCCTTACAAAACATCAAAGTTGCTATGCTGGGACAATTATTTATGTTAAACCAATCAGATTTAAAGCTAGCCTCTGACATCATAAAGCCAGTGTCATATTCAAAAAGTACAAAAGTTCTCATTTTCCAGAACATACTTTGAACAACAACAACATACTCTTTCTCACCAAATATTTATCCAAATTCTATGTTCAGAGAAAAAAAATACCTTTCCTTTGTTACTCACAAAAGAAAATGAACAATTCTCCAATTTCAGAGAAAATAAAATTCTGATTGTTTCAACTCCTAAGTTAACCAGGGGGGTATTTTTCTTACATGGATTACTCATTTAGCCGGATGTAATTGTTGACGATTTGGCCTGATCCTGGATCTGTCGGTTTTTTGAAGCTCTTGCTTGATGTGTTGTCATAGCACCACATCCTAATCCTCAAACCTGCTCGGAGCAGGTTTGTTCAATGTAAACATGGATTAGCTCACACACTTGATCAGTGCCCGTGCGTGGAATTCATTCAGTCATGACTTCGCCGTACATGAATGAGCGACCAATTGATATCGGTACGCAAATTATAAGAAGAGAATTTCATATAGAGAGGGTTTTGTGCGACCGGTAAGATCCTTTATTGCTCCCGGAGGAAATTCTTTTCGAAAGATACTGCTTTAGCCGAGGGGGAATACTGTACCTCAAAAATTTATTAGGACCTTATATTTGAAGTCAAACTTGGCGAAGTCGGGCTCTCACAACCGCACAGACAGTATGCATTGCTTTGCGGTTTTTGGCAAGCGGCACTTTTTTATATACTGTAGGCGATGTGGAAAATCTATCTAAAAGTACAGTTTGTCAGGCAATTCGTAAAGTCTGTTTGGCTCTGAAACATTTCCTTCGGGTTTTCATAGTGTTTCCTGGACACCTGCGTGTGCAGACAATAAAAGAGGCATTTCATGCCATTGCAGGTAGGTAATACTCAGGCTAAAACACCCACAGTTCCATAAAGAATCTCACAAGCAGCCTGACATTCTCATTACTCAGGATTTCCCAATGTGATTGGGGCACATGGGACTGATCACAGTGGAGTTTGATTTGGAAAATGTACCTCTCCTCCTTATGAATAATCAGACACAGTGTCTTCATCAAATATTTGACCTTTGTCAATATCTCATTGGTCAGACACAGGTTCTAGGGATATGACATTATCTGCAACTGACCCAACAAAACAAGAGGGCTATATGGAACATACATATGGCACACATTGAGGACAAATATATGCAATGACCATCCTTTACCTGAAATGAAGTGACCACTGCATCCTGCCACTGGTTCTGAGGAGGAGCTTCCCCCTGGAATGCCCTCAGAAACAGGGCGATGGGCATTTTGCTGGAGAGCCAACTCTTCTGCAGGGGTTAGGTCTGGACCGCGTGGACCTCCACCTGTTATTTGCTTGTCTGCCTTCTTATTAGCTTTAAAATTAATGTTCTTTACATTATATGTGATTCTTTATGTCAACAATTCTTTAAATAGTTATATACCAATATTTACCAGTTTGAAGTATATTCTTGTACTTCACTTTAACCTGTTCCCGTGTTCTCCTTGTGCTCACGTTTGGTCTGGAATTATGACATATTAAATAATAATTAATCTGACACATAGGAAATGAAACGCTGCTTTCAGTAAGTACAATGCACACGCATTTAATTTGTCGGCCACTTTTTGCCAGCCGTCTTTTCTGGTTTTGGCTGCTTTTGCAGTGTTAACCCTTGTGCATATTAAATTTTGAAATCCTTCGACTAACTAACTAACTAACTAACTAATTAACTAACTAACACCCACACACACACACGAGCGCACACACCCACACACAGCTTGTGTGAAAAAAAATGCGCCCGTTCTTTCGTCATTTTGTTGCAGCCTATCAAAGACTTGCTGATCATGTTTTCTAGACTCAATATATATGGGCTTTTCACTCAGCGCAGGCGCGCATATTCATCTCGGATGATTAGATCCGGCTAGACTAATCTACTACGCGGCTGCATTTGAAAAACCGATTTACCCCGGGTGAGTTTCACCAGTATTAACTCATCCAAGATCAGGCATCTGATCTCAGATGATTTAAGCGACGTACAGAAAATACCCCCAGGATCTTTATAAACTTTCATTAAAGTGAGTGAAATTGTGTGCTTTCATGTATAAAGTCCCTGCATTATGAGTCAGAGGTTAACTTTAAAGCTGATTGTCTGAAGGTGAATGGTTGCTCTGGCACAACAACCTTCATGTCTTTCCAGGAACATTTAGCTTTGCACAGAGACTCCCAGAACTTACTGATGTTTTCCACTTGTGATGGGCAGAAACTCCTAATTCAATAAATTATAACAAAGTAAAATGCAGCCAGTCAAATGTGCACTTTATTAATCCAAGTACTCAAAGTGGACAGAAAGATTCAGGTACACCTAAAACCAGCAATAGAACTGGAATACAAGAAGCTAGGATGTAGAAATTCTACAGTAACTGCAACATTATCTATTAGCTGGCAGTCATACTGCATGCACTTCAGAACAGGTAATCCACCTGAAGCTAACTATGTACTTGGATGGCAGACCATTTAGGAAAAAGTTTGGGTTCCTGCTGGAAGGAGTACTGGAGTGGCCTTTAGGAAACACTAAACCTGTGGTCTAAGTGTGGATCCCAATGATCCATTGCAGTGACAGAGACATTATTCCTTAAAAATGGTGCCATCCTTCAAATGAGATGTAACCGAGGTCCTGGCTGGTCCTGGTGGATGCTGCACATTGGATATTGTCCCGACTCTCTGTAAAAGTGCTTTGAGTAGCGAGAAAAGCACTATATAAATGTAGAGAATTATTATTAATATTAGTATTACTTCACATGGATGTACATTAAAGCATATTTTTGCTACTGATTTGTTGAAATGCTGAATAATGTTAGTCTTACACTTACTTTATTTAATAAATGTATTAATAAACATGCCTCAGATAAGATGGAAATGAAATTTTTAATTGTGTATATACAAAAAAAACTGTTGCTGAATTGACATGGCATCAAATCAGATTGAAATTACATCAATATTTATTTTATGCAATGCATTCCCAGCAAGAACCATTTAAATATAATTACAATTCAATGACAATTAAACAATCTATTAAAATGGAAAGAACAAAAAAATCTGTCATTTTGCATGATTATTGTAATGTATTATATGAGGTATATATTATTTTGAAATTGTCTTGTGTGTGACATAATGTGTTCTATTAAACTGCTATACAAATAGATGTGTGTACTGGTTAACTTAGCAATTCTTACTACGAGGTAATTCAATAAAGAAGAAGAACCTCCTTTTCATTCCAGATGTAAGCCGATTTACTCATTATATAATAAGATCACTCTCTTTTTAGTTGTTACAGTATGCAGGACATAACAATCTTTTAAAATCACTGGTGGATCAATAAAAGCTCTTCTGACGTCAGCGGTTATCATCTGATTTTGGAATCAGTGCAGACTGATGGGTTGGCTTTCCTGAGTGATAAGCCAAACATTTTTGGCGCTGGTAAATTGTAATGGGCCACTGGCACATTCGTTTTAATCACTTGATGTATGCACGGCCCTCTCTCTCTCATTATTACAGTTTTTATCTGTATCTGTGGCACTGTTTTCACTGTCTCTTGTTTGGTCTTTGTCTCCATCGTTTGAACTATACCCCTTCCTCTCACATTTTTCCACGTAATTTGTGTTGTCGCTTTCTTCATTGGTTTGATTTGCCTGGGCGCACCTTGTCAGGTGTTTTTGTCAGATGGCTTGAAGGAAAAAAGTGAGTGAACAGAAACATTATAAAGAGAGTTCCTTCTCTCTTTTGTTTTTTGTGCTTCAATTCTTCAGACTTGTGCTTACTCCTTTTCAAGATGGATAGTTTGTGTGTGGATTGTGGTGATGTTGTTTTGGCAACACAATCAACGTGGGCAATTTTTTACACTTTGTTATATTATTTATTTGACAGTGTTTCTATTAGTTGAAAGCATAATGTTGGTAAACATATTTTTTAATGAATTGTTGTCACCTTTGTGGATCCACTATTACAGTGGGGCAAGGCTTACACACCCTGCACTGCTACCCTGCTGGTTCCACCACTGAATAAACTTGTTATTATTTTTACACTTGTGGAACTGGGAAGCCATCAAAAAACTCCAAAACTTTATATTAACCAATCGATTAAAGGCAAAATAACAAAATGGACCATTTAACTAAAAAATAATGAGAAAAAAAATACAAAAATTAATCCAAGAAATACAAAATGAAATAAAAAAATGTGCAAAAGTCAAAAACAAAAGTTAAAACAAAATATTAAAAACCTTGAAGAAATGCTTACAAATATAAAACTCAAAAAATCCTATAAAGTCTAAGAATTAGGTGAAAATCAAAAAGTATGAACAAAGCAAAACAAAACCCTAACCCTAACCCATATAACTTAAATGTAACCGGAGAGCAAAGGGGAGCAGAAGACCAGGGGGGTATTTTCCGTACGTCGCTTAAATCATCCGAGATCAGATGCCTCATCTTGGATAAATTAATGCCAGTGAAACTCATCCGGGATAAGTCGGTTTTTCAAACGCAGCCGTGTAGTAGATTAGTCGAGCTGGATCTAATCATCCGAGATGAATGCGCGCTCCCGCGCTGATTGAAAAGCCCATATATATCGAGTCTAGAAAACATGATCAGCAGGTCTTTGATAGGCTGTAACAAAATGACGAAAGAACGGGCGCATTTTTTTCACACAAGCGGAGCAGGACCTTTTATTCGAAGGACATGAAGAATTTCAAGATTTAATATGCACAAGGGGTAACACTGCAAAAGCAGCCCAAACCAGAAAAGACGGCTAGCAAAAAGTGGCCGACAAATTAAACGCATGTGCATTGTACTTACTGAATGCAGCGTTTCATTTCCTATGTGTCAGATTATTATTTAATATGTCATAATTCCAGATCAAACGTGAGCACAAGGAGAACACGGGAACAGGTTAAAGTGAAGTACAAGAATATACTTCAAACTGGTAAATATTGGTATATAACTATTCAAAGAATTGTTGACATAAAGAATCATATATAATATAAAAAACATTAATTCTAAAGCTAATAAGAAGGAAGACAAGCAAAAAACAGGTAAAGGTCCACTCAGTCCAGACCTAACCCCTGCAGAATAGTTGGCTCTCCAGCAAAATGCCCATCGCCCTGTTTCTGAGGGCATTCCAGGGGGAAGCTCCTCCTCAGAACCAGTGGCAAGATGCAGTGGTCACTTCATTTCAGGTAAAGGATGGTCATTGCATATATTTGTCCTCAATGTGTGCCATAGGTATGTGCCATATAGCCCTTTATTTTTTGGTCAGTTGCAGGGAATGTCATATCCCTAGAACCTGTGTCTGACCAACGAGATATTGACGAAGGTCAAATATTTGATGAAGACACTGTGTCTGATTATTCATCAGGAGGAGAGGTAAAATTTCCAAATAATGTTTGATCAAACTCCACTGTGATCAGTCCCATGTGCCCCAATCACATTGGGAAATCCTGGGTAATGAGAATGTTAGGCTGACTGTGAGATTCCTCATGGAACTGTGGGTGTTTTTGCCTGTGTGTTACCTACCTGCAATGGCATGAAACACCTCTTTTATTGTCTGCACTCGCAGGTGTCCAGGAAACACTATGAAAACCCGAAGGAAATATTTCAGAGCCAAACAGACTTTACGAATTGCCTGGCAAACTGCACTTTTAGATAGATTTTCCACATCGCCTACAGTATATAAAAAAAAGTGCCGCTTGCAAAAAACCTCAAAGCAATGCATACTGTCTGTGTGGTGGTGAGAGCCCGACTTCACCGAGTTTGACTTCGAATATATAAGGTCCTAATAAATCTTTGAGGTACAATATTCCCCCTCAGCTAATGAGGTATCTTTCGAAAAGAATTTCCTACGGGAGCAATAAAGGATCTTGCTGATCGCGCAAACCCCTCTCAATATGAAATTTTCTTCTTATAATTTGCGTACCAATATCAATTGGTCGCTCATTCATGAATGGCAAAGTCATGACTAAATGAATTCCACGCACGGACACTGATTAAGCGTGTGAGCTAATCCTTGTTTACAGAGAACAAACCTCCTCCGAGCAGGTTTGAGGATTAGGATGTGGTGCTATGACAACACTTCCAGCAAGAGTTTCAAAAAACCGACTGATCCAGGATCAGGCCAAATCGTCAACAATTACATCCGGCTAAACGAGTAATCCACGTACGAAAAATACCCACAACTACTGCAAGGTTAATGCCACTGCAGCAAAGCAGTGGCAACAGGTACTTACTATAGTCCTCAGGCACAACCGTAAAAACCAATTAACTAATCAGGGGTCTAATGAGTTTATTAATAAAACCCAAAAATGAAATTAACAACACTAACAAATGGAAATGAAGAACAATTAAAAACTACAAACTAATTAAAAGAAGCAAACCTTGAAGAGGAAATTATAGAAGAAAATCAGAGAAAGCAAAATATAAAAAAGCAAAAAAACAAAACTCTAGGTGAGTAATACAACAGAGTATAACATAACAATAAACAAAAAAACACAATACATTGTCTTCTACTGTGAATTGTATGTATTCTTATATTCTTGAGAACATATACAGATAAACAAATATAAATACAGGTCTGCCACTTCACCGTCCATGAGAGCCACTTCAGTTCCAATCTGGCATATTTTAGTGCTGATGCTGCATGCTTTCTGTACTCCGATTTGCAGACACAAAAACAGGTCTGTTAATAATTAAATCTAAGCTCCTCCTGAATCCCTGTGTGTGTGTGTGTATGTGCATAAGTGTGGACTAGAATTCTGTATTAGGCTCATTCCTCTTTAGCCACACTAGGGTAAAGCTCACAGCAACCTGTTATTAGATAAGAAAATTCAGAAAATGGATGGAAAGACGAACATGTGGGAGAATGGATTTCCGTAGCATAATCAAATAGGATAAGATAGAAGGGGTTGCTGTTTCCTGACCTCTAACTTCATCGCCTCCAAAGCAGAGAATATTTCTCACTATAGTAAGCCCAGTCACTTCACAATCTGAATAAAGAGTAGCACAACTCAGAACACAGCACGGTCACGTTGGACTGTCACAAGTAAATTGAAATTTGGCTGGCAGAAAGCAGAGTAGTCATAACAGCTAACAGCAGTTACTCATTTCACCCTAACAACTAGTGGCAAAAGATCAAGCTTCATACTGGTTACAGAATTTTAAAGCAATTTAAATTGGATTGACAACATTCATTTTAATGTAAATCTTCACATGGGAAGTGAGTAATAGGTAAGGTGTCTAAAAAATAAGAAAGATTTCACACTCACACTTTGCTGTAGTTTAATGGTTTATTTGGCTGCAATAAGATTATAAGACAGAAATGTATAGACGTATATAATCTGCTTTCTGCATTACACATTTAAAACTACAAAAGTAAAGATGCATGTGAGGGAGGGCCTGATGAAAACAGGGGCTGCAAGCAGATTTTTCTATTCATTATTGGGCAGGCCATACGAAGAGTGTACTGTGGCAGTGGCTACTCTTGTGGACATGCCAGGGGAGCAGGGCACAACCCCAGTAGAAGCTGCAATATCCCAGAAATAGGAGCGTATCCTAGTTGGAAAAATTATATATTTTGTCATAACACAGAAAATCGTCAAGACCCTTGCTGAACAGGGTCTGATTATATGATTAGTATTAAGTAGGAGTAGGGCACATGGGTGTAGAAGACAAAATCAAGGGGGTGATTAAGAAGGGCGACTGTGTTGGACAACAGATAATGTAATAGGAGTTCACGTTAAAGTGGGCAGCCGTTTGGTTGTAGGAAAGCGAAAGGATCAGCAGCTGTACAGACAGACAAGGCACATATCCTCTTCTATCTGTTTTGTGTATCATGTCTGGAAAGATCCTGTAGCCTTCTGTTTGCTTGTTTTTTTGTAAATAATTTTATCACTGTGGTATAGTTTGGTATTCTTCTTAGAATTATTTTGGGTTTGGAGATGGCTCAAAAGCACCTTCTAGTGACCATAATGTGTACAAACTACATAACATTTCTTGGTCCTGTACTTTTTTCTTCCTTTTCCTCTTGGCCGAATTATTTGTGAACAAGGAGCCGCCTTGCACAGCTATGTAGATGACACACAATTATTTATTTTTTGTAGCAGCTGATGACCGTACATTATTAAATATCTTACTAACCATTTGACTAACATTATGCATTAGATGTCAAATATTTTTTCAATTAAATGATGATATAGCTGATATTTGAATTAAAATAGAAATTAGATGTTATGTGTTATTCTGGGAAAGGTTTTTTTTTCTCATTTTATGTAATATCACAAAGACTGCTTTCTCAGAAATACTTAAAAAATAACACCTTTTTCCTATTATGTGATTTTGAGATGTTGATCCATACCTTTGTCGTTAGTATGTATAATGACTGCAATTCTTTATGCTGTAGTCACGAAAAAAGTTAACTGGTAGACTACACCTTGTGCAGAACACTGCAGCTAGAATATTGACTGGAACAAAAGAAAGCTCATATAACACTGGCGCAGACCACACTGGTTACCAGTAAGCTTTATAATGAACTAATCAGGGATGTCCAACTCTGATCCTGAAGTGCTACAGTGGCTGCAGGTTTTCATTCTAACCCTTTTCTTAATTAGTAACCAGTTTTGGTGGCTAATTAACTCTTTTACCTTCATTTTTATTGACTTACTATTTAAAATTCTGACCCCTTAATTGTTTCCTTTTTCCTTAATTATCAGTCAAACAATAATGATGTACAAAATGAGCCAACACATGACCATCTAACCTGAGTCCATCATATGACATCTTAAAATAAAAAAAGGTGAAGGTCTCAGTAATGTTGATCTGCTCAGGTCAATGGAACATTTTGTTGGTGATCTTAGAAAAAATAAGAAATGTCTGCTGTAACAAAATGAGAACACCACAAAGCCATGGGATTAAATAACGGGCTTAATTAACAAGAATCATCTTCTGTTTAAGAAACTTGAGTGAAATTGCTTGGATTTTGAGATCCCAACTTAGCTGGTCATCTATTGGCTCACTTCATATCTCATGTTTGTTTGGCTGCCATTTATGGAAAAAAATATCATTTCAGAGGTCCGAGTCTTAGAAAACGTCCATTTTAATAAAAAGTTAAGTGTCTGTGTGTCCATCCAGTTGCTATGCCTCTGTCATTCCAAAGGATGGCGTGTCACAAGCATTTTTAGTAATAAAATGCATTGCATTTTCCATTTGAACAGATGGCACATCACAAACATTAGCACTGCTTTTACAAATTCCATATCAAATAGCATGTAACAGAGACATATGAATTGCATGGTGCACTGCAAACATTAATGCTGAGGTCTGCATTGATTACTTAGATTTCAACCTGTCAGCCAGTTAAAAATTAAAATGAATGGAAAAGAAGTCAATCAACAGCAGAAATCGGTCACTGATGAAGAAAGTTGTAGGAAAGAAAACTTGCAGCCATGTCAGCCCTCTAGATTCAGATTTGTACATCCCTATTTAAATGGACTGGTGGAACAACTTACAGAGTACATTCCTAATAATGCTATCTCATCCTCTAAGACAAGTCTGTTGCAGCTTTCAATAGTTACTGTATTTTTGTAAAATGCAAGTCTCTGATTTTCTGTTTAACAATTTGAAGTGCCTGATTTCATTTTGGTTTACTTTTTGCTGTTATTAATATTATTATCATTATTTCCTTCTTTAATGTATTCTTTAATTGTACTTCATTTTCATGTCTTCCCATCCATCCATTTTCTAAGCCCACCTTATCCTGAGCAGGGCTGCAGAGCCCAGCAAACATTAAGTGCAAGGCAGAGATAATCCCTAGATGGAGCACCTGTCCATCCCATGATGCTATTTTATTTTTTATACACATCTGCATTTTATGGCTAAATTGTTATCAGTTGGTAACAAGACATATAACGTGTCCGGCATAGCTGTTTTAAGGTCAATGTCATACACTTTCTAGTTATTTAACATTATGGATGCCAAATGAATAACAGTTTGAGAGTTATTTGTTTTTTGATTAATACCTATTTCCTTTCTGCCTCCAAGATTAACATTCTTGGTTAGGTGTTATGCATTTTTGACTCGCAGTATTTGTGTTTTGCCTCAGTATTTTTAAAAAATGCTTATCGTTTTGTCCCTACACCCACTGCCCTTGTAGCCTGCTATATTATTGTCCATTTTTGTGTTTAGCTATTACAATTGTAAAGCACTTTGAGTTAGTTTCATAGACAAAATCCACTAAATAAGTAAATGTTCTTGATGTTATCTATGGGAGTCTTTTAATACTTTAGATCACTCATTACATAGAGCTATATGTCTGCAATGCATTATAAGAATTATCACACATTCATTTGACAGGGTGGCAGTGTGGTGCAGTGGCTAGTACTGCTGCCAAATGGTTTCAGTCTCGCTGGTTCAAATGTTGTGCTTAATCACTCTACATGTAGCATTTGCATGACTTCCCCATTAATTTGTGTGTTTCCCTCTATTTCCCCAGATATGCGTAGGTTAGGTTTGTGCTCAATAGGAGCTAGTTATATTGAGACTTGTAAGAAGAATGAAGCCTTGCAGACTCCACAGTAAAGCCTCTGCTATAGTTTAATTCTTTAAGGTTAGTGGCAGAATCTTAAAGGACTCTGCATTATTTGATGTTTTTAGAAAATGTGCCTGTTTCATCATCAATCCAAGAAACAAAGTCAGGATTGCTTGCCTCCGAAAAGTTTAGATTTTATGTACCTTCAGAGTAATAACAATTATGGACTCAGCTACAATGATTTTGCCTATTGCGTTTGTTCTCCCTCTTCTCCATTGAAGTGTAGTTTGCCTGTTGACAATGTTTCTTCATATTGCATTTGCCCATTCTCACCACTTAAATTTAACTTTGAAATGATACCATTATAGATTCACTATTCTGATCTCCTCATTCTGGCACATCCTTTACGTTCAATGGAAGGGAAAATGTAAGTGCCTAAAAGGAGCTAAGAAGCTTGCGAGAGGTAAAGATCGGCTCACTGTTGCCTTGCAGAATGACAGGCAGCAATAAATGTTGCTGAGCTATTCCTAGTTATAAGGTGTATCCTACACATTTCTGCTTATTCGTTAGCATTAAAATGAAAAGAGAAGAGGTATAAAGTACCATCTAATTATGAAGAACATGAAAACAAACCATAAGTATTTACATTTTCATTTATTTGATTAGCAGCAAATTTTATCTAGAAACACTTACAAAAGAGGTCAACATTTTTGTGTAAACCTCAGTCTGGAAGACTACTTGCTTTACTTTTGGGGGTGAACTGAAAACATTTTAAAATAGCAACATGAATTTTGTGACTGTATCTTGTATGTTTTCTATCTGCCTTTTTCAACCCCACATTCCTGTCTTACTTTTCCTTCATCTCTCACCACAACTCCTGGGCCTCCTTCTGAGCTTGTTTCCTTGCTCGCTCGGCCATGAGGTCCTCTGATATCTGCTCATAGGGCTTGTCTCCAGGAGCTTCACCCATTATCCATACCCAGACTTCTCCATCTTGGCCCTGTAGCCAGCGCAATGCCTTGTTGGCACCTGCCGACAAAAATAAAGAATTGAGCACAATGCAGGCATAGAAAAATAAACCAGGAGCCTTCATTCCCTCTTCAAATCATTACATTTTTGAAGTATGCATATCTAACCGAGATACAGAGTGGGCAAGACAACATATCTGTGGCTTAGAGGATAAACAGCTTTGAAGCAACATCACCTCCCCTTGCAGATCAACACTTATGTTTCCTAATCTCAACATTTGTACCTTATTTTATGCATAACTTATTTTTTTTCACCATTAAAGACTTACAGGAAATAAAAATAACACACATCACCCAGTCATTTTTATTTAAGTGTGCATATTCTATTAATATTTCTTTATAGCTGATTAACTCAATAGAACATATGAAGGATAAATCTAACTTTTCTTTTATTATAAAGAATAAATCTAACTTTTCTTTCATATTTGTGTAGACTGCTAAAATAAATATATTCCCGGAGCTGCAGTTATTGAAATGTTCTTGCTTTACCATTTAAGACCTTTTAAAAAGGGAAATTATTGATTGATCTGCCAACAGCACACTTTCACCCCTTCATTTGTCCTTCTCTCATTTTTACCTGTCACTCAATTATCTTAACATCAATTGCCACTTATAGTGTTTCTCTCCCTTTCTCTCTTTTTCTTTTCCTGCCCCCTTAACATTACTTCTTTTATTCCTTATAAGCTCCAGTAAATACTTTAGGCTGTGTCTTTGGTCCCATTTCTGAGGCATCAAGCCAGAGATCGGTGTCTCCCCTGAGGCAATAAACTATTGAATTACATCTCTAGTAATCCTGTGTTGTTAGACTCATCCAGACCAAATCTGAAATATAGGAGTCACATGTGTGTGCCAAAAATTTAACCAATGCCTCTTCCCATGTTGTGTGAAAGCCCGCTAGAAAAAAACAAAAACACAGAAACTGTTCTGACGTTCTTATAACACATTTAGTCTAGCTGCTGTGCATATCCATATAGATAGATAGATAGATAGATAGATAGATAGATAGATAGATAGATAGATAGATAGATAGATAGATAGATAGATAGATAGATAGATAGATAGATAGATAGATAGATAGATAGATAGATAGATAGATAGATAGATAGATAGATAGATAGATAGATAGATAGATAGAATTCAACAAGCTCTACACAACATTTACAGCAGTGCATATAGGCGCATGAAACATGTCTGAAGATCATCATCCACTCTTAACAATATGGTCTTGAACTCTTAGTAAAGGACACAAAGGAACACACTGTGCCGCAATACTTTCCTGTGAATAGCATTAGTCTTAAAAATGAAAGGGTGGCCTGATTGTGCATGGTTGGGCAGTGGGTGTGTAGAGAACACAATTATCTTGCATCTACATGGGTTTTCTCTGGGAAATTCTGCTTTCTTCCATATCCCAAAGACATGCATGTCAGGATGATTGGTGACTCTAACTTGGTTTGATATGAGTGAGGTTCACTGAGAATAAACATCCCCTGCATGTCCCATTCATGGCTGATTTGTGTCTTGTATCTAATACTGTCAGAATAGGCTCTGACTCCCTTGATGCAGTCATGGAAAAAGCAGGTTAGAAAATGAGTGAATAAATGAGATGTACTAGAATAAAATGGACACTGGTAGTAGTAGTTTATTTAAAATAAATAACTGCAATATAAATGATAAGTACATCCAGCTAATAAAAATGACAAAACTGTATATACAGTATTTATATATGTGTGTGTGTGTTGCTTGATTTTTTTTTTTTACATCCTCACATAATCCTTATAGCGACCACAAGGGAGCAGAAAGGGAATGTACTGCATTAGAAATAGGTACACACACACACACACACTATATATATATATATATATATATATATATATATATATATACTGTGTGTATATATATATATATATATATATATATATATATATATATATATTTACATTTATACAGTATGTGTGGTTGTTTGTGCTATGTGTATTAATTTAGAACTGCATTACATAGATGAATCAACAGATATGAGAGGTGCTACTAGATAGATAGATAGATAGATAGATAGATAGATAGATAGATAGATAGATAGATAGATAGATAGATAGATAGATAGATAGATAGATAGATAGATAGATAGATAGATAGATAGATAGATAGATAGATAGATAGATAGATAGATAGATAGATAGATATTATTTCCTATACCAGCTTCATCTCCTTCTGCTCCTTGTCCACACACATATGGTACTTACTCTTTTTGTTCTTCCTCACTCGTTCCTTAACACTCTCATGATTCTCTCTTTCCATCCAGCGTCGAACCTGCTCCTCTCTCATCTTATAGAACAGAATTTGTTTCTGCTCCTCACTGAGTTCAGCAAGAAGGTCTGGATCAATGTACAAGTCTCTCAGAATTTGTTGCATCATTCTGCCGAATAAATGCAGGGTCCAAAATTCCACAAGAATCAGAACAGTCAAAAAGCCCCTAACACTTCGGAACTTGTTGATAAAACTCTTCAACAGCACAGTAATAGGCTAAATGATCACAGGACATTCCACTTATAGGTAGAAAGTAAGCTGCCCAGTTTCAGTCTTGGATAACACCAGCAGTTCACTAGCAGTCTGGAAGACCATCAGCAGGGTAAATAACAATCAGGAAAGTCACCAAGGTACCACTTTCCGTATTCAGCAACAATGACAGCCAACCAATAACCTTCTAACAGGTCAAACTTCTTGTACTCTTCATTGGTGCTAGTCAAAAAAAAATCAAGAAAAAAGCAGTTGCCATGAAAAAGCAGTCCAGGCCCCACCACCCTATAATAAACTGTTGTGTTAGATGTTTTTCTTGCTTCTTCAATAATTGCCAGACAGGTGCTTCTGACAGCCTATCTGGAGGGGAGTATTGAAGACACCTGTCAGTACTTCACGTCTGCACACCCTCACCGCTTATTCACTATGTCCTGCGTCAGCTGACTGAGACTTGATCTGTAGAATGCATACACCTTTCACCTGCCTGCGTCTCTGATACCCGATCCCCCTCATCACCGCATGCCGATCCATCTTTCCAGCCCTGTCAGTGCACACTTGGAGCTCAGTTTAGCTTTGGAGTGAATAAGAATGGACACCCCAACCACATTAAATATTGTTCGCAGTCCCCAAAAAAATCAACCAAGCCTAACTGGAATGTCTCCAGAAAATTAACTCAAATCTAGTCAGTGATAGTCTAAATTTTAAAATAATTTTTAAAACAGCTCATTTAATGAATTTATCTAGGAAATTCACAATTTGCACATTTAACTAGTTAAGATAAGTAAAGAATGCTTTCTCCACTTTGTCCCATTGCTTTAGATAGCCCTACATCATTTAGTAAGATACTGCAGAGTGTTCAAAAGACATTCTAGAAAACAAACAAGAAAGAAAAAAGCCAAAGTTAACAACAGATGGCCCTTTTCCTAAAACCCAAATCACCAGCATATAAAGTATATACAACAATCACCCACAACATTACAACATTAAAACCACCTACCTAATATGTGCAGTTCACACTTGTGCCCCCTAAAGGTATTCTGTGGTATCTTGCTACCATTTGTTCCCCAGGTAAATGATATACATGCACCCAGCCATCCAAAAGATCTAAAAGGATCAGGCCAGGTTACCTTCTTCCATTGCTCCATAGTCAATGTCCTGATACTCAGGTGGCCATTGTAGGAAGTTTCAGTGGTGCACAGGAGACAGCATAGGCACTCTGACTGTGGCTACGCAGCAAACTATGATGCACTGTGGGTTCTCATATCTTTTTCTCATGGCCAGCATTCAGTTCTTCAGCAATTTGCTCTACAGTAGCTGTTCTGTGGGATAAGACCAGACAAAATAGGCTTTGCACCCCACATGCATCAATGAGCCTTGGGTGCCCATGACCATGTCATTGGTCCACTGGTTGTCCTTCCTTGCACCATTTTTGTAGATACTAACCACTGCATACTGGCAACACCCCTCAAGGCCTGTCGTTTTGGAGATGATTTGACTTAGTTGTCTAACCATCACAATTTGTCCCTTGTCAAAGTAACTCAGATCCTTATGCTTGCCCATTTTTCCTGCTTTCAGCACACCACTTTGAAGAACTGACTGTTCACTTGCTGCCTATTATACCCCACTCCTAGTCAGATACCATTTTAATGAGATAATCAAAGTTATTCATATTTCCTGTCAGCAGTGGCATAGCTGGTTAAGGGGGGACATCTATCCCCAGGGGCAGCATCCAGGGGGCGCCAAATTGATGTTAAATTCCCTTCCTCATTGCATTTTGGCAAACAGGAGGGGGCGCAAAATCTTCAGTTGTCCCCGGGCGCTCAAAACCCTAGCTACGCCTCTGCCTGTCAGTGGTTTTAATGTGATGGTTAAGTGGTGTGCTTGTCAATAGAATATAACCTACCCCTGGGAGCAACTCTCTGGCACCTGCCTCCACATTTTCTGTTAAGTACTCAAACTGCTGCTCCGTAGCACTTCTCTCTGATTCTTTCCTTTATTATTCTCCTGATCCCTCAAGTTCACTTCCTACTGGACATTTCTTCACTTTCTTCAATTTTCCTTCCCTGCATACTCCCTGTGGAGGCTTCTAATGACTTCTACTATCAATGCAAAGTTGCTATTAGCCACTTGCTGGAAATCCCCTTGTCTGGAACTCGTCAGTGTCCTTCCTAAAGCTCTCTGCATCTTGGAATAACAATTCTTCCATCTTCAAACTGGCTTCATACTGTGGAGTTACTCAAGGCCTAGGTAGGGGTTGTTCCAAGGAATGGTTCTTCCAGGAAATCTGGTGATGTGGTCAAACATTTACTATCAGTTTAAGTTCAGATTCTTATTCTAAGATGTTCAAAATTTCAAGAAAAGTTGATTCTATCATGGTGTCAGTAAGTGTGAAAATTGAAATTGAATATCACATTTTAAAATTACAATTGTTATAGTAAAATTATGTGTTTTTTTTTTGCATTGTGTAGAGTTCCTGGATGACTACATCCTAGCAAAGATGCAAACAATTAGAACAAGAGGTTTCCAAGGTATTCATCCTAAACACTGAGAACTACTGTATTTACAGTGATAACTTCCAAAAAATTGACCTTTCTTTTTTAAACAAGTTGTACCATGTTTTTCTTCTTACTGCTTCCAGGCCTATTGGTTTTGGTGCCGTTTTTTGCAGTACATATCCCCAATTTTCTTCAGAAACCATTTTAACCTACTACAGTATATGTCTAACACAAACTGCATAGGAATTGTTTGATTTAACTGAGGGCTTTGCAGTATGCTCTGTCTAGTCGTGGGATTGATTATATATTTGCAAAATATTTGCATTAGTAGTCTTTGATACACATAATTTATTTAAATATACATAAAAGCATATTGAGGAAGACACAAGTGCACGCATGTTGACAGGTATGTACACATACACACACACACATACACGCACTCAAAGAAAGTTATAAGTGTAGATGTCTGGCAGCTTATTTGCCCTACAAGAGTACAGGCTGGATAATGAAGAGTAAGAAATGAAAACACAGACATTCACAAACACAGAAGATCTATAAAGGGTGACTTGCACATTGGCATTAAGCCACCTCTGTATCAACCTGTCAGGGGCAACTCTACCATCTACCATCAGAGACTGAGATGTACTGACAACATCCTTGTAAATAAAAGAGAAGCAGCTGGGAGTTTTTGTGCTTTCTGTAGTGTGAGAGTTAATCAAATAATACATTTTGCTCCTAAAAATGTTGTGTTTTGGTTGCCACTAAGGAGCCTTTAGAAGGGTTTTTTACTTTTTTTGGCCGCACAAGAGCCAAAGCAGCTAAGTGTTTGGAGTAGCGTTTGGAAAAGATACTTGTACTTATTCTTCTTATTTGTATTCAAACTAGCATTGGCAAAGCAGGGCAGTAAGCAGCAATAGTAGTCACTGGCATCTCTTTAAGTAAATAACCGGCATTATAGTGACAGTTATAAGTAACTGAAGCAACGATTTCTTAGTGGAAAAAAAAGGCCGTGGCTGACTTTAAAGTGGTATAGAGAAGCACTGTGCGGCACGAAGGCAGGCAACTACCATTAATTTGCTGAAAAAGCACAAGCGATTGCAGGAGCAGACAAGACAATAAGAAATTAACTAGCAGTGGATATCCAGTAAGAAAGTTTTTCTAGACTGAACATTTCTTAGAGGTCAGGAAAATAGAGCAGTTAAGAGGTCAACAGCGTAAAGGTTCATTAATACAAAAGAATACAAGTGGTGTGAGTGGTGAGCTTTTAAGTAAGAAATAAGAGGAGCACAACCTTAGGGGAACAGACATTGAAAAGTATGAAATTGACCTCATAGAAGGACAAGGGTGTTGTACCGTGTTAGCCATTATGGATGGAGTTAGAAGTCAAGCAAAATGACACCTTTTATTGGCTAACTAAAAAGATAACAATATGCAAGCTTTCGAGGCAACTGAGGCTTGAAGAAGGGGCCTGAGTTGCCTCAAAAGCTTGTATATTGTAATCTTTTTTTTAGCCAATAAAGGTATTATTTTGCTTGACTCCTCATAGAAGGATACACAGCAGGCAGTCGAAGGGCAGAATATTATAGGAGTGTAAGAGGTCAGAAACTGTAAATTAATAGAAGCAGTTTTAATCTGTTTTTTGGCTTAATTTTTTTAGTTTTACCATTTAAATCACAACATTTCATTTTAATAAAAAAAGAGTCTTAGTAATCCAAAGTCAAATTTTTATAATGAGGCCAGTACAATGCAGGTCCTGTTGGATTTTGGACTTTTTAGAGGATGGTTTGCAGGAACCCATCTTCTATTAGGACTACACCTGCAGGGAATGGCAGCTGATCCAGCACCTTAAACTTAGGGTTGTCTGAACTGAAGGAGGATTTGGCTGGCCTGTGTTATAGTAGATATCTGGCAGACCTAGCCCTGGTGTCCTTTAGAGAGATAGCATGGACCCCTAAGGTGGTGCAGAAGGAGATTCCAGACCAGACAGGCAGAGATACTGTACGTGGGCCATGGTCACAATGTGCACACTGTCTGGGGTTATCAACCTCAGAATTGAAAAAGTTAATCTGTTTTCAGATCCTTATAGAGCTGGATGGTGTCTCTGAAGATTCTGAGGTGGTAGGCAGGCATGAGGAACCCCAATGGGCCTCCTTAAAACCAGTTCACAGAAAGAGAAAGGTAGTGAAAGGGACTCAGTCATGAAGGGGATTGAAGTGCATGTCTGCTCCTGTGACAGAATGTCTTGCATGGTGTGTTGCTGTCCAGGTGCACAGGTGGGAGACCTCCCTGGAAGGGTTGATAGTCTCTTCACTACAGTGGGAGTGGATCCAGTTGTCATTGTCCAAGTTGAAACAAATGACATATATAATGGTAGTCTTTCAGTTCTGTGATCCAAATTTAAGGAGTTAGGTGCCAGGCTGAGGATCAGAACTGACAAGGTAGTCTTCTCCGAAGATCTGCCTGTGTCACGTGTCATTCCAGGTAAGACTTTTTGTGGCATTGGGAGGTATAGATTTGTTCCAGAGTGGGGAGAGTACAACCAATTGTTATCTCCGCTGTCCTGACGACCCTGTGGAGCGTTTTCCTTTCTGAGGAAGTGCAGCTACCGTACCACACACACAGTCCGTACGTAGGCACACTCTCAATGGAACAGTGATTAAAGGCAAGGGGCAGATTTTTGGGGAGATGGTTCTTTCTGAGGATTCTCAGAAAATAGACTCTGCTGCGCCTTCTTCAGCAGCTCCTTGGTGTTGGTGCTCCAGGTCAGGTCATCCTCCAGTTCAATACCCAGGTTTAATGTGTGGCTCAAATCCTGGTGTAGGGTAGAAGGGTTTATGGGGCATTGGGACTCCTTCTGGAACAGATGGGACCTGATCTGCTTTAACAGGTTACATCTGAACCAGAGGGACACCAATGTGCTGGGTAGGCTCTAAGTAAGTTAGTCAAGGATTGTTTAAACTAGTGTATGGGGGGCAGGGAGTTTAGGACAGGACAGGTTTAGAACTGTACATGTAGGAACAAACAATAGTGTAAAAATGAAAATTTAAACCTAAAATTTAAAAGGAAAAGTAAAATGACTTGCCTTAATATTATAAGTATCAAAAATAAAACAAGTGAGTTGTTATGCAGCGAAGCATAATTATGATATTATAGCAAAAACAAAACCCCAGCTAGATGGGGATGAGTATAACATAGAGGAATACACAATTTTTAGGAAATATTTTTACACATATTTTAGGAAGGAGGTGGGGTTGTTGTTTATGTCAAACAGAATTTAAACACAAGTCCTCTTCAGTTGGATGATGAGCTCCATCTTAGTGAGGACATTTGGCTTCACCTGGAAAGCATTAGGGAAAGAGGTCTTATTTTAGGAGTGTGTTATAGACTGTCCGCTGGAGACATAATTTCAATGCACATTTTTTTAGTAATATTAAAAAGACAAGTTTACAGTAGGATATTATAGTCATGGGGGACTTTAACTATTCAAATATTAACCGGGGTAACCTCGCAAATGGTGGAGCACAAGAGTTTTTAGATGTACGCAATCAGTGACACAGTTTGTTAAAGCACCAACGCAGGGTGAAGCCTGTCTAGATTTAGTATTTTGTAATAATCAGGAGATAATTGAGGGTGTAGAGGTAATGGTCAAGTAACCATAACATAATACAATTCTCAGTGCTTTAGAAGAGTGCAGATGCAAAGACTATAATCGTTACGTTTAAGTTTGGTAGGGCAAATTTTGAACAGATACAGCAAAGTCTAAAAAGGATAGACTGGGATAAGCTTTGAAGTGTGGAGACAGTCGAGGAGCAGTGGAATAGATTTAGAAACATTTCACAAGTAACACAGGACAGGTACATACCTACATTTAGTAGGGAATTTAAAAAAAATCTACAGTGTGTTAATAGAGTTGGAAAAAAGCTGCAAAGGAAAAAAACAGCTGTATAAGGTTTATAAGAATAATAACTCCAATGTGAATCATAGGACATATGAGAATATGAGGGCAACCACTAAGAAGGATATTAAGGAGGCTAAAAGGCAGTTAGAAAAAAATACAGCAGATAAGGCGAAAGATGACCCAAAGAGATTCTTTCGGTATTTCAGTAGAAAAAGAACAGTCAAGGAGGAGGTGAAGTACATCGGGAATAGTAAAAGGGAATTAAAAATATTAACAGTGAAATAGCAGATGCTCTAAGCTCACATTTTTCTGAGTTCTTCACATATAAGGATGTAGATAACTTCCCAGTGGTAAAAGGGACTACAAAGGAGGTACTAAGTGATTTGGAAATTGTAGAGGGAGAAGTACTGCTCAGACAGAATAGGCAGAAATCAAACAAATCACCAGGACCAGGTAATGTTTATCCTCAAGTTCTTAAGGAGGATAGCGAGTACATATATAAACCCTTGACACATATTTTTATGAAGTTACTGCATACTGGGGAAATTCTGAAAGAAAAATGGCAAATACTATTTTTTCACTGGTTTTCTCTGTCTACTTGTCATAAACTAGGAGTCCCAAGCACTAAGAGATCCAAAAAGTACCAAAACACTTCCAGAAACACCAGCTAGTAATGAGAGCAAATACAGGAAACAAAAGCAAGCTCCGTAGAGCACAAAAGGCATAGGAATTCCATCCATTCATCCATTTTCCAACCCGCTGAATCCAAACACAGGGTCACGGGGGTCTGCTGGAGCCAATCCCAGCCAACACAGGGCACAAGGCAGGAACCAATCCCGGGCAGGGTACCAATGACATAGGAATTGCCTGAAGCAATTACCAAAGCCAATCCAAAGCAAACAAGTCCCAAGTGAAGGTCAAAAATCCAAAGAATCACAAATCCTACAAAACTCACAACAGCACGAGAACTGACCATTCCTTGGCACATTTGAAATGAACCACCAGGAACTGTGGGAGACCCTCTGGATTTATAGGGTGGAGAACAGTTCCTGGTGATAATTGGTAGGTGGCCCTGCCTCTTGGGCACCCGCAAAACATACGGAACATAACAAAGGCAGCTTACATACTGTACATAAAATGAAAAACAAAAATAATGCAAATAATAATAATAAACTGTATTTATATAACATCTTTTAACATGAATCTGAACCCCAGTCAGAGACATAACATTTCTGCTGCATGCTATTCTCCATGTCAGGTCTCCCATCAACCTCATATTTGCATTCTCTTTTTACTGCAGTCTTTTCTGTATTGCTAAGTCAGATAAGAAAGGCTGGGTGACATTTTTTTATATATTGCTAAAATCATTCATTGCTGCATTCTTGTGTAATATATAAGTAGTACTTTTTATTTAATTGATAAAAATATGTTAACAGAAAAAAGGCAAATGTCATTGTCATTTATTTCAAAAGAGCAAGCAGCATATTCTCTTTTCCGTTAAATGACTCATTACATAGTTTTAGCCAACAGTGTTGGACATAATTCTGAAGACGCACCAGTAATCACTATGAGGGTCCTTTAACTCTAAGCTACAGCTGTTATAATAAACAATGAAAATGAGCTTTTGTGAAGGTAATCACCCTCACAAAATTAAAAATGATGGCAGAATCCTTGTGGCCATACCTGCTGTCATTACTTTTCCTGTTGAAGCAGCCACTCCAATTTCTTTCAGCATTAGACATTGTGGAAGATCAGCCTCGAAACACAGACAGACATGGACTCCAGATGTCGAAAAACACACACATTTTATTCCTGGGCACACAACACAATTCTCAGCCCAATACACCTCACAGTCCTTTAGACTTCCTTTTCTTCTGCCGCCTTTACTCCTCCCGTCGCAAGCTCCGTCCTCTTCCACCCAACTCCGTCTCTCCAAATGGAGTGAGAGGGCCCCTTTTATATTGCACCCATATGTGCTGATGGACCTCCTGCAATACTTCTTGGTGTGGCGGAAGTGCTGCATGGGCACTCAGAAGCACTCCAGGTGCCTTTGGTTCTCCTTCTGGTAGCACTTCCTGGTGTGGCGGAAGTGCTGTCCTCCAGGGCTCCAGGATCGTCCAGGCACCCCCTGGTGGTGGCCACGGACCCCCACAGGGTTGAGCTTCCCAGCTCCATATTCGTGGCCCTGATGGAATCCAGTGGGGGCTGCCCTCATGTGCCAATGGAAATATATTGCCCCTCTCCCGGTCCTGCCCTGCTCTAGGCGTTCCCGGTGGGGTAGGATCACTTTCTCGCAATAATTGTTCTTTGATAGTCACTGGACAACCAGTGTGTCTTCAGCCAAACCTCAATAAGCAACACTTAACAGAAAAAATGAAATCCATAATGTAATTTCCATTTTTGGAACTCTTACTTGAATCATACAGCACCAGAACCTGTCCAAGAAAAAACGGTCACAAGGATGAAAGAAAATTAGAAGGCACATTGAGCTCCATTCTCATCCAGAACTCCACTTACACATACTGGAGAAATTTAAAGACACAAGAAAAAAACAAACAAACACAGGAAGTAAATGAGCACGAAATCAAATCACAGTGAGACAAGGATCTTAAAAACAGAGCAAAAATGTGATCCAAGCCAAAGATTACCATGACAGCATAGTTAAATGCTAATAATTTATTTGAATGAAATGTGGGAGAGAAGAAAGTTCAACATGGTTGTGGGGTTTGGGTTCCAAACATCTCCTGCCACTGTACTGCTAAGCACAAAATTTCTGAAATTTCTTGAGGTTTTGAAGTCAAATCTAAAAAAAGGAAACATCCTCAGCTTTAATTGTACGAGTCCTCTTAGTACTCTGTTTGCAGGAAGCATTAGAAGTTAAAGCTTTGAGGTGGCTGTTGATAATAAGGATGAGTTGCTGATTATATATTGGTTTACAACAGAAGCAGCCTGTTACCAGTCTCTGTAATAGGCATCAAAGATTACTCGTCTTAGTGTATTAGTTGCAATTAAATTTCATTGTGTCAAATTATAGTGCAGATGCTTCATAGCCCCTGAGTTGTTGACTCTGATCTCATTCCTGTCATTATCTGGATTTTGCACATTTGTAGGTTTGTTGATTTCAAAAATTGTACTCATGTGAGGGAATTTGTGCTCTCATAGACTGGCAGGCCAACCAGGGTCAGTTCTTACCTTGTGCCAAATAGTTTGAACAGGCCTTGGCTCCCTATATCTCTACTATCTGAGCAGGCATATATAATAGATAAATGTCATCAGTGGGACCTTTAAGGCCATTTTTCTTCAGTTAGTCGAAAGAAGTAAGGCCATGGAAGCTCACAATTATTAAAGCAGAAGATTACAGCATCTTGTAACAATATGAGAGTATTTTAGATCACTGGCATTCACTGCAGTAACTGCAGATGGACATTGACAGTCACTGATTTAAAATCAAGTGACCACTTGTTGAAATATACTGGATACAGCTGGATGCTGCTGATCATTTGCTTTATAACCATGGCTGGCCTATGTCTCAAGAGTACTGGGTACTATTGGATCTGAATAATTCCATGCCCCTGAATAATGCCTGAATCTGAATATTAAGCAGGTCTATTCAATGTCTTCAAAACTAGTAGACCTTAGTGCTGGCATTGCAAACTCTCAGGACACATATGGATATGGGTGGCTACCCATTCCATGGAAGTAATCCTACCCCCTTTAGGAAAGCAGCGTCAGCCTGGTAACATGAGACTCAAGGTACGTACTGCAGTTACATGCTAGTGGACACTGATTTCATGGAACATCAACATCCTGGTGTCCAGATCAAATTGTTACATCATTACTAATGAGGTATTGTATTGGTGGCCTTGGCTTAATACAGTAGGTCTCTGTACAAGTTACTCAAAAGAGCAATGGTATTTTGTCTAGAAACTGCCTTGGCTCTCAGCTGTCTTTCTGAGAATATGCCATTCCTTTACCAGCTCCTTGGGCTTGCTGATCATATCCGTCCAGTGATCAAGTTCTTTTCCACGTGCATACATGTAAGGTCCCAGCAGTACACAGCCCACAAAACCTGAAGTATTAAAAGAAAAGGCTGGTTTTAGTAAGAGTAACCAAAAGTGGTCAATAATGCACACCCTTCCTGTTGGCTTGCTCAAATTAAGGGTTTATCCAAGCTGAAATAGAAAAGTTATCTAGGGTGGTTTAGAGCAGTGGCTACAGGTTTTCATTCTAACCCTTTTCTTAACTAGTGACCTGTTTATGTTGCTAATTAACTTCTTTTGAATTAATTTTAACTGACTTGCTCTTGAAGACTCAGACCCCTTAATTGTTTCTTTTTTTCCTTAATTAGCAACCAAACAATAGTGAGATACAAAATGAGCCAAAACATAAGCAGCAAACTGTGTCCATCATACAATATCTGAAAATAAAGATAGGTGAAGGTCTAGGGAATGTTGATCTGCTGAGGTCATTTTAACAGTGCCTCTTAGAAAAGAAAAAAAAATCAACAATTTCATAAATGTCTGCTATTGAAAAATGAGAGCAGCAACAAGCCATGGAATTAAAGAATGGGTTTAATTAACAACAAGAATCAGTGCCTAATTAAGCAGCGGGTTGGAATTAAATTGGTTGGAGTTTGAGGCCCTGACTTAGTTGGTCTTCTGCTGACTCACTCACTTCACATTTCATTTCAGTTTGGGTGTCACTTAAGGAAAGAAATGAAGAAATTCAGAGGAATGATGAAGACATTCAGGGGAACAAATCTTAAAAAAACAAATCAACTAAAATTAATTCAAAATAAGTTAATTAGCAGCAAAAACAGGTCACTAATTAAGAAAAGGGTTAGAATGAAAACTTGCAGCCATGTCCTCCATGACCAGAGTTGGGGACCCCTGGTCTAGAGTCTGATGGTACTCACATATCCCTTCGTAGACTGACAAGCAGAGGCAGGTGCGATCCAGCCTTGATGGGGGCAGTTGGAAAGAAAACTTCTCATTGAAGATGAGGAATGGCTCGCCCTTTTTTACAGATGTTTTCTTTGTTTTCACCATCTCATCGTGGCCTTGTAGACACACTTTCAGGATAATCTCTTCTGTAGGAAAAGATAAGAATAGCTTTAAAAAGTGATCATTTTGGCTGAAATCAGAATTGTACTCATAATAGAATGAAAAGAGCAGAAAAGCTGGAGCTCACGTTGTATGGAGCCTGAGAGAAGAATGAGAGGCTGATTTTCTACTTTTTTGTCTTACTAAACGTATAAGAGTATGGTTCGTGTTGAAACTGAGAAAAAGTGGAGGGAAAGGCTTATAAGGTGCTACTGAATAAGAAGGAACAGGGTTGTTATTTATTCTGATCATCACCATGTTGAGTAGAAGAGAACTGACGTATAACTTGTTCACCATATAAGCACTGAAGGTTTGTACAACAAAGCAATCTCAGGCCGACCCCTCACCTTTTGTTCCAGACAAGTGAAGATTTCTCGCTCTAAGTACAACCACCGTAAGGCGCTGTAGGTTTTCATTGTAGTTAAGAGATGCCTGGAGTTCTTGGATGTCTGAGGATGTCTACAAAAAGAAAAATTTCTATTCTCATTCACAGGACATTAATAGTTCTTATTTGTGTATTAATAAAAAACTTTTTTTCTATTATTCAGTCTATGAAGGATTTTTTACATTTGTAGAAAAGACAGTCAAAGCAAAACATGCAGGACAAATACAGCACCTCCATGATCCCGCCCTCCAAATCTTTCCAGAGCAATGTGCCTTCTGCCATGTCTTTCATATCATAGTTAATGTAGCCAATTGGTTGGTGCCTCTTCTGCTTGTCAATGATGAAGAGTGAGATCTGCAAGGTCCTCTGGGGTAAAATCTTGCTGGACACCTGAGCAACAGATTTCAAGTAATAACAGACTAATATCAGCAAATGCATTCATTTTTATTTTATGTAGGATTATGATATTCTCAAAACCATTTAATCCAATTTATTCTTACAGGAAACTGAAGCCTATTTCATCAACATTTGGCACAAGCAAGGAACCAATCCAAGATAAGGTGCCAGTCAAAGTCAAGACTCAATCGCGCATGCACCCACACATACTCCTATGGGACCAGTTGACCATCAATGAAACTTGCCTTTCTTTGGATGTAGCAGAAAAACAGGAAAAACCCATGAAGATATGAGGAGGACACAGAAAAAGATCAGACACAGGACAGACTGGGGAAGCTACTAATTTACAGTTAGTAATTACAAATTTATACGTTTACTAGGGGGTTCGCCCCCTGCTCGTTTCACTCGCCAATCCCCCTGACCTGCCGTTCGCGTTGTGAAGATGGGGGCTGAACGCACCGCAAGAAGACGCAGTCACTCCTCTGAAACCTCCTCTTAAATGGTGATACAATGGGAAACAAATAGTTTTTTTTTAACTCCTCTTTGCTTGATCAGCTGCTGGCTTGTTGCTGCTGCCGTGCCGGTTGATCTGCATCTTGCGTGGTGCTTCAAACATTTAAAAGCCTGCACAGCAGCTGTCCTACTCTTTGTCTTTTATTTCCAGCCCTGGGCGTGGTTAAATATCTTGGCACAAAATCTTGTCTCGCGGGACGTGAGTTCTTGGTATTTTTTAGTTTATAATTTATAGCAGAATAAGAATCTGAAAATATAACAACATCACATTAAAGTTTGATAAATTCTGAAAAGAATGATACCAAACATATATATGTAGATTTTAAAATAAGCCCGATTTAAAGTGTGACAAAATACGTCACATAAAATTGTTGCACAATATTGTTGCACTTTTAGGCTTAGGATTTTATATATATATATAGAGTAGATTTCTACAGCAGGTTTATGCTCTTTAAATTTTTTAATAATCTGTACTTTAATGTTGCAGGCACGTTTACTTTGATGGGAAAGATTTCTTTATTGTAATTGGTTAAGACAACGATACAGACAAAATGAAAGGGCAGGATATATGAACAGCAAGAATAAATAAATTTCATGTGTGTGTCCTGAAGAGTCACTCAACACCAAACTAAAAACGTACCATTCCATTTACAGTATGTTCAGAAAGTATTCAGACTCCTTCACTTTTATGTTGCAGTCTTGTGCTAAAATTATTTAAATTCATTTTTGCATCATAAAGCAACAATCAAAAGCCCAGGATTTCGAAAACATAAATATAATATAAACATCTAGAGATGTTTAATTGAGCTTAAGTCTGGACTCTGGCTGGGTCACTCAAGGATATTCTCAGACTTGTGCCTAAGCCATTCTTGTGTTGACTTTGCTTTGCTCTGTTCAATGTTTCCTCGACCCTCACTAGTCTCCCATTCCTTGCCTCTGTAAAACAACCCCATAGCATTGTGCTGCCACCACACTACTTTAGCATTGGAATGGTATAGGGAAGGTGATGAATATTACCTGGTTTCCTCCAGATATGCACTTCCGGTGCATTCAGAAAGTATCCAGACCCCTTTACTTTTTTTATGTTTTATTATGTTGCACCCTTACTGTATGTTAAACTCATTTAGAATGCTTAGGACTGAGGCCAAGCACTTCAAGCTTGGTTTTAGCAGGCCAGAAATTCTTGTTTCTCACTGTCTGAAAGTCATTTAGATGTATTTTTAGAAACTCCAAATGTGTCTTTTACTTAGGAGAGACTTCCATCCATAAACCCAGATTGCAGTGTTGAAGTGATGACTGTCCTTCTGAAAGTATCTTCAGATGCTCTATAGCTTAATCAGAGTGACCATCGGGTTCTTGGTCACCTCTCTTACCAAGGCCCTTCTCCCCCAATTACTCAGTTTGGCTGGGCAGCCAGCTCTAGGAGGAGTTATGGTCGTTCAAAACTTCTTCCATTTAAGAATTATGGAGATCACTGTGCTCTTGGAAACCTTTAATGCAACAGTGTTTTTTGTAGACTGTCCTAGATTGGTTCCTTGACACAAACCTGTCTCTAAGCTCTGCAGACAATTTCTTTGACTTCACGGCTTGGTTTTTGCTCTGTTACACATTGCCAACTGTGGAACCTTCTATAGACACGGAGGAGCCTTTCCTAATCATGTCCAATAAATAAAATTTTCCACAGGTGGGATGCATCTGAGCCAAAATTTATGTGTCATAGAAAACGTTCTTAATACTCATGCCAATATGATATTTCAGTCTTTTATTTTTTAATAAATTTAAAAAATATTTCTAAAATCTTGTTTTGGGTTTGTCATTCTAAGGTGTTGCAATTTGATTGATGAAGGAGAAAATTAATTTAAATGATTGTAGCAATAGACTGAAAAATAACAAAATGCAAAACAGACTGTATATACAGTGGTGTGCAAAAGTATTCAAACCCCCCCCATGAAAGTCATAATAATTTTCTGCATGACAAAAACATTTGTATACATGTTCATCCATCCATCCATTTTCCAACCCGCTGAATCCGAACACAGGGTCACGGGGGTCTGCTGGAGCCAGTCCCAGCCAACACAGGGCACAAGGCAGGAACCAATCCCGGGCAGGGTGCCAACCCACCGCAGGACACACACAAACACACCCGCATACCAAGCATCCATTCGGTATTTTTAATGTGAACTCTTATGCTGTAATAATACTTCTCCAAAGTCAAAATAAACCATTTTCTTTAGATGTTGCCCTTGTGGAACTTGACCCGGACACAGACAGGCAGACACATTGTAAGTACCCCACACATGTTTATTCTCCTCTTCCATAGTACAATAATTACTCACAAGCCCCCAATATCCCACAGTCCAGGCCAATCAACAATGCTTTCTCTCTCTCTGTCTTCAGACCACCTCCTTCTCTCCTCCAGAGACCTGGTCCTTCTTCCACCCGATTCAAGTCGTCCTCTGAAGGGAGGCGGCCCCTTTAAATAAGCACCCAGATGTGCTCCAGGTGTGTCCCCGGCAATCTCCCACCGACACGCCCCAGTGTGGCGGAAGTGCCAGCTGTATCCCCGGAAGCACTCTGGATGTCCCCTCTTTTCTTCCCCCCAGCATTTCCGGGTGTGGCGGAAGTGCTACGGTCTAGGGTCCTACTGGTATTGGGGTGACCACGGGCCCCTACAGGGTCGAGCTTCCCAGCTCTGTTCCCATGGCCCCCCCTCGAGGTCTGGTGGAGGCACAAGCCCTCCTCCAGTCTTCTAGGGTGTCCCGGCTGGGTACCACCCCCATACAGGTACCACACCCCATAGAATGATGCTAATACCACCATATTTCACCCTATGGTGTTTCTTGAGGCATGGGCAGTGTTAGTTTTACGCCACACATACATCTTTGAAGTCTAGCCAAAAAGTTCTATTTTGGTCTCATCTAACCATAAAACCTTCTCCCACATCTTAACTGGGTCTCTGTCATGCTTTGTAGCAAATGCCATGCACATGCTTTTATGTGGACCTTCTTAAGGAATGGCTTCTTTCCTGATATCCTCATGTAGATGCCTGTTTTTGGAGAGCTCTTGAAATTGTGGACCCAAGCATCTTCACTTGATTTTCAGCCAAAGAGAATTACAGACTTCTGAGAGTGAAAGTTGGATTTTAGTAGTCTCTCTCACCAGACATCTTGCTCTGATGTTTAGTTTTGAGGGACAGCCTCAGAGTCTGGGTGCTGTGATGAACCTTTCATTTTCTAATGATGGATCCAACAGTGCTAAATGGGACATTCAAACTCTTCAATATTTTTTCATCCCTTTCCTGCCCTGGCATTTCAATGACTTTGTTCCTCATATCAGCAAAATGCTCCTTTGTCTTCATTTCTGCAGTGATTGTGCAACAAAGACTATGGCCCTTACAAAGGGTGCTTTTTATATCCAGAGAGATATAAAGAACTCTCAAGTAGTACCTAATTCTGTTTAATTATGGTCAAATGATGGTCACCTTTGTGTCATTTCTGATTAATTTGTCGTTTGTGTAAACCTGGAGCTTCCAAAGCACAGAGGCTTAAGTACTTATGCACACTAATTTTGGAGTTTTTCTTCTTCAGTTATATATCTTCAGAGAATGGTTTATTTTGAGTTTGTAAATATATTGTTACAGCATAAGAGTTCACATTAAAAATACTGAATGGATAAATAAATCTTTTGTCGTGCAGAAAATCATAATGAATTTCAAGGGGATTGAATACTTTTGCATGCCACTGTAGCACCACTGACAGCATAAAGTGGTTCAACAAACAAATAATGACACTTTCCAGATGGCAGTTTATTAAGAATACCTCCTTTACTATATTGTAAAACAACATGTAGAAACAGCAGATTGATATAACAAAAAACAATATCTTTGTAAAAAAAACTATACTTATTTAATCTCCCCCTCATAAAATATAATAATTTGTGCTTCATTAGCTTCTAATTTTAACTACAAAGGCTAATTATTATTATAACGTATTTGGGGAAGAAGTGATTGCAGAGATTTTGGAACATAAAAGACAAAATGTAAAAGGGAGACAATGTTTAAATGTCAATATAGTGGATGAGAAGCCTGGTATGGGAGGAGTTTGGTGAGGCCTTGGTAAATTTCTTTTAGTTAACCTCAAACTGATTCTGGCAAACGTTTAGGCGACTAAGAAGGTGAAAGCAGTGCCTCGCTCATACTATGTATAGAAGGGATGGAGTGCTGAGTGCTGGGAATATAGTCAGGTGGTGGAAGGAGCAGTTCGAGGACCTCAGAGGGGCACTTACCCATCACTGAAGCTGAAGTTGCTGAGGTAGTTAAAAAACCCTTGTGACAGATAGGGGGCGCTATCGCTCCCTTGAACCCTCTGATCAAGACACCAGGTAAAAGTCCAAATATTGTATTTATTTAGACAATAACGTGCACAAAGCACCATCCTCTCCACAATACTCATATACAAACACAATACTCTACAATAATCAATCCTCCACTCTCCCACACGCATTGTCCTTTAGTCCTTTTATAATCCTTGACCTGGAAGTGTTTCGCTCTCTCTGTCCATGTGACTAGGAACACTTCCAGGTCAGATAAAAACTCTTCTTCTTCATCCCGGAAGTACGTCATTCCTCCTGTCGTTGTGACTAAGAAGTACTTCCGGGTTATAGTGCATGTATGAGTCTCTGGGCCTCCCTGCAGTGTTCTCTGTTGGCCCCCAAGGTATCCAGCAGGGCTGTAAAGGAAAACTCCACTGTCCATGATTCCCTGCTGGTATTCGGGGCACCTCCATGCTGCAGGGAGAGCTCCACCTGGCGGCCTGGGGGTATTGGCCAGAATGAACGGCCAGCCATATATCACACCCTTTTGTGAGAAGACTCTGGGATATTTGTCTAGAGTTCCTGAAGGCTCTAGTTGTTGTTGAGCTGTTTTGGCCTCTTTAACATTGTGTGGAGATGTTGGGTACAGTGCCTCCAGATTGGCCAACTGGGGTGGTGGTCCCCATTTTTAAGAAAGGGGACCAGAAGACATGCTACATCTTTTGTGGGATCGCACTGCTTAACCTCCCTCAGAAAGTCTATGCTAGAAAGGAGGGTCTATCTGTTGGTCAAACCTTTGGGAGGAACAACATGGATTTTGCCCCGGTTGCTGAACACTGGGCAAGCAGTTTATCCTCATGAGAATTCTTGAGGGTTCATAGTAGTATGCCCAACCAGTCTAAGTGTGTTTTTTAAACTGTGCCCCTTGGATTGTCCATGGTGTGGCTTTGGGATTGTGTGGTATCAGACCTGCTGCTATGGGCTGTTTGGTTTCTGCATAACTGGAGCAAGACCTTGGTTTGAATTGCCTGCAGTTATTAAGTCTTGTTCCTCAGGGTTGCAGGACTCTACCAGAACTACCCTGTGTCACTAATCCTGTACCAAACTTTTATGAACAGAATATTCTTTTCACAGCCAAGGGGTGGAGGGGGTTCAGTTCATTGATCTCAGGATCATACATCTGGTTTTGCAAATGGTGTGGTCTACTTGGCTTTATCAAGAGGTGACCTCAGGGGCACACTGAGGCAGTTTGTTGTTGAGTGTGAAGCAGTCTGAATGAAGATCAGCACATCCAAGTCTGAGGACTTAGGAGGCAGGTTGGGCAGAAGGTCCAACCTGAAAGGGTTTACATATTTTGGAGTCTTGTTCACTACAACAAGAGGTCAACAGGCAGACTGGAGTGCCATCAGCAGTTATGTGGACATTGTACTGCTCAGTCATGGTGTACAGACAGTTAAGCCAAAAGGCAAACTCTTGAGTTACCGGTCGATCTATGTTCCTACCCTCACCTATTTCCACAAGCTTTGGGTAGTGGCTGAAAGAACTAGATTGTGGATACAAGAGATGGAAATGAGCTTCCTTTGCAATGTGTCTGATATCACCCTTAGATACAGGATGAGGAGCACAGACATTTCAGAGAAGCTCAAAGTAGAGCTGCTGCTCCTCCAAATTGGACATTTGATTTGGATGCCTCCTGGGCACCTCCCTGCAGATGTGCTTCAAGCATGTCTAACGAACAGAGAACCCTGGGGCAGACCTAGGACATGCTGGAGAGATTACATCTTGGTATTTCCCCCAGCGGAGCTGAAGGAGGCAACAGAGTAAAGGGACATCTGAATATTTTTGCTTAGATTGGTGCTCCCCAACCTGATAAGTGGTAAAAAAATGGATGAACGGATATTAAGTGGATTCTGAATAATACCTTTTAGGCATTCCAGAAAATAATTTTCCATTATCAGTACCAGACGATCAAACCACCTTGAAACAATAAATTACTGTCTGTTAAAACTAACCATAACATTTTTAATAAATCTGTTAACACAAATGTTTGTCTAGGATTCTTAAATTAATTGAATATACTAAAGATCACAGCTTTAAATAAGGGGCTTATTAGGACATATAGTACCACAAGCAACCTGCGGCTTTTAAATATTGGCAAGTTCCAATCCCAATTAAGATCATATAAATCACAAAATTCACCAAATCTGATAACCTAAAATATGTAACAAAAATATATGTCCACAACATCCTCTCAGAACACATTTACTGTATACACATCTATAAAATCCTACTAGAAATGCCCTTAGTTTAAATCACTCCTATTATCACCAGGAACACTTTTCCTTCTATTACAACCACCCAATCCAACTGGCGGTTCCTGAAAATGTGAAATTTCATGGCTGTGTTGGACCTGTACATACTGCCTTCTATTATTATGAATGAAATTCAAACAGGAAGATCAATGAAGAGATGGAGTGGAATTTATTAAAAATACTTATCTGGCCCATCTGAAAAAATGTTGTTTCCTACCAATTCAAAAATATTATTTAGAGGATTTCATGCACAAAGAGTTCAGTCAGTGTACATAAGCTAAACAAGGAGACAGCTTGCAGAACATTTCAGGAAGCATGTTTGAGCCGTTAAGATCCAAGACCTTACAAGGCATAGCCACACTTATATCTCTGTGTTCTTTCACATAATTGTATGGATATGTTTCAAAGAAAAAAAAAAGAAAGAGCCAAGTTTATCCTCAGCTTCATGACTGACTAATGTTATAGTTTTTCATTCTTCTTCTCTAATGGCTGTTTTTGACATCACCACTGGTCTTTCACTTCTTTCACATCTCTGCCATTGTCTCCTCTTTCCCTTCTCTATACTGGTAAAGGAAAGGAATGCTGGATTGAGAAAACTGTAGTTACAGCTTGTGTACTTTCACAAAAGATGATAATTTGTCTTATATCCAGGATCATTGCCAGCACAAATTTAGCAGATGCATTGGGTTTTCACGGAAGTGCTGATGTGTGTTTACTCTACAAAGAGTATTTTCGAAATACAACAATATGGTGGTGAGTGAAAGTGCATGAGACTAAAACAAATAAAGTTCATCCTACACAACCCAATATTACAGGTTCACACTGTTGCTTAAGATGCCCAAAGCCAATCAGAGGCTGTCCAACATGTGTAAGATGGCACCATTAGCTCTGTAAATGCTTGAATAGATGGATTGGCATCTCAACTGGAATGGAGAATTAAATCTTACCGAGCCAGGAGGCCATAGTAGATGGACAACAAAAGTGGAGGTGCAATCCGGCAGGGATAGCTCTAGGTTCCTATCCCAGTCGGGCAATCATATGATGGACTCCTGCAGGGCTTCATGGGACCTTTAGTTCAGAATGGCAACCCTGTCGGGATCCTTGGGTGCTGCCAGAGGATCATGATAAATGGACAGATACATTATAGCTGCTCCGAGCACTGATGCACCCTGGTCCTGGCTGCAACACTAATTCTTAGCTCTTCTTTTCCATAATGGGGTTGATGCAGTGCTGTTCCCTCACTTTCTGGTCCTCATTGCCTCCTTTATTCTTTTGTTGTCACTATTAAGTTTAATGTAGCAGGGTTGTGTTGGGATGGGTTATGTTATAAGGTGGTAAAGTGGGGGTGGTCTGCTGAGCATGAGGTTTTGCCTTACTGTAATTTCTGTTAGAATGGCGTATGTTCCACCAAGTGTTAACTTTGTGTTTCAATAAAAATTTGATTTTAAAAAATTGCAGGACATTTCTATCTATGAAAACAGTCATAATTTACATTTTTCAACAATAGTCATTTTTATTCAGTTTATTATGTATTGTGTAAATTTTATTATATAAAACACATATATTATAATACATACAGTATATTAAAATGTTTTGTGACTTTGTGTTGGGAGGCATACCTGTCTGTGGTGCCAACCTTGTTTATATCTCTAACCCTCAATCCAGCTTGTGCAGTGAGGCATTTGAACTCGGCAAACATACAAAACCTGTTTAGAAGCAGGTTCAGATAGAACAAGTGTAAATCACTGCAAGACAAAGGCCATACTTAATCAGTTTTCTGTGCATTTTTCATCAGAAGCAAGGGAGAGAGCCATTGGGATGCTACAGACCGGCATGCCCTGTGTCAGCATTGCTAGACGCTGTGGATTAAGCCATTCAGCTGTGTCCCAACTACAGGCAAGGCTTCAGCAGACTGCATTTTATGGCCTTTATGTGAGCAGTTATGAATGGGACTGCTCAAATGGAAAGTCAGATACATTAAAATTTGTGGTTGATGCTGCCATTAGGCATTTGGGTTTGCTAGGATTTACTGCTGAACAAATACATTAACTTCTACAACGAAATTTAGGAAGTGATGATAAGGAAGAATGGTATTCGGTTGAATGTGGATGTTCACAAAAAACTGAATTTTAAAAGTCAACTTTCAGCTCTTCAGTGGAACACTAGAAGCTTATCAGTAAGTAAACAGAAATTAAAATATATATATATGTTTCAGAACTGAATAATCCTCCTGGGGTTATTTGTATACAAGAAACATCATTACAAAAGCATATATCTTCCAATAATCTGAGTTATGAGGTAATAACATGTGACAGAAGATTGAATGTATGGGTTGGATGAGCAAGCTTTGTGAAAGAGGACGTAGCATATTATGTTCTTTCATCCTATGTGATGAATATGAAGGTTACAAAGTTTTGACTCTACAGGGTGGAATTAAGATTGCGATTTTTTTTAAAATAATATAATCCATGTATTGTCCGTTGGATATTTGGGAAAAATGACAGGGGATGATATAGGTAAGGTCATTAAGTCAGGTAAAGTTGATGCACATTGTAGTATAAGGGTTACTAACAAAGTAAAGCTAATTTGAAAAGTACACAGGAATTGCAACAGATGGAAGCTTACGCAATACAGCATGTTTGTGATGACTTATGGGTAGTTCAGCTACACACAGCACAGCACTCTGCAGTTAGTTTAGTTGAAGGCAAGATCAAATGAACATGGACGCTCTGCTGTGGGATTGTTCTATTGTTGAACAAAGCAATCATAGTAGGATATCTTTGGGACGGATGGACTAAAACCCACTGA
Organism: Erpetoichthys calabaricus; assembly: GCF_900747795.2. Lineage (NCBI taxonomy): Eukaryota > Metazoa > Chordata > Cladistia > Polypteriformes > Polypteridae > Erpetoichthys > Erpetoichthys calabaricus. The sequence goes on from NC_041395.2 coordinate 217,402,785, forward strand.
AATTCATTGAAGGATGTTGGCTCATTACAAAGAGAAAACAGTATGACTCAACAAAATGTTAATGAACAGGTAGAAAGGTTTAAAGTGGGAAGAACAAGTGTAACCAACAAAGCTCGATCTGGTTGACCATCAACATTTAACACAGAAGCCCACATCGACTTGGAAAATGTCTTCATCAGAGATGACTGGCGGATTATGTTGTCTACTGTTGCTGTACATTTGGATATCAGCTATGCATCTGTGCCTGCCACAATGCATGATTACTTGGGGTACCAAAACGTTTTCGCAAGATGGGTACCCGTACAGCTTACTGGCCTGCACAAGCCACATTCCTCAGTGAATTTTATCAGGTTTCACTCCCTCTACCCAAAGAAATCTCACTATAGCATGTTGTTCAACAATGGTGCAATCCCGCAGCAAAGCATCCATGTTTGTTTGACCTTGGCTTTAACTAGACTAATGGCAGAGCTCTGCTCTCTATGTATTCAGACTACCCATAAAGCATCACAAACGTGTTGTATTGTGTTGCCTTCTATCTGTTGTTGTTACTGTGTAATTTTCAAATTGCCTTAACTTTTTGATGTGCCCTCAAATGTGGACAAGTGCAGTTACCAATGTTAATAAAGCAACTGCAAGATAATTTCTCATGGAGTATGACTTTATTATTTAGTAACATAAGTGGATATCACTAGCAAAGGAGCTCCCTGTCCGGATCTGATTCTCATGTGATAGACAGATAGACAGATAGATAGTAAATGATAAACTGGGATGCAAGACTTCAGAGAAATCAAGAGGACTAGTGATTGTATGATGTGGATTTATGGAATACGGTGGGAATGGCCAAGGACTGGTCACTCTATTAGTATAGGCAGAAAAAGATTTGGATTAGACTTATGTTATGGATGTGTTATAGGACAGACAGAAGTCCATATTATTGGAAGATTATGGAGGTGGGGTAGTGGACATTATGGTGTGAGTTTTGGCAGAATGGGAAACTGGGCAAGTTGGAAGAGGATTGGGAAATTTAGAGACAGGTGTAGTATAAAATTTGGGTGGCAGGAGCACCTGTTCCTTTTCACATCTATAGGGCAAGTTATGGGAAAAATATGGGGACTGCGGACGTCATGGACTGAAGTTTTGGAGTTCAGTAGAAAAGGAAAAGCAAACATCAGACTGGGCAGCATGGTTTGAAAGAGTGTGATGCATTTTAGACTGGATTTGTTCTAAGGATAGATAGATAGATAGATAGATAGATAGATAGATAGATAGATAGATAGATAGATAGATAGATAGATAGATAGATAGATAGATAGATAGATAGATAGATAGATAGATAGATAGATAGATAGATAGATAGATAGATAGATAGATAGATAGATACTATATTTGTCCTAGTGGAATGTAATGGAATATTATATTTGAAGTGACTGAGTCTGGGTAATAATGTACAGTAAAGCAGATTTCACATTACGCTACTTTTAGTTGAGGGGCATGTCAGACTTGCCAACTATCGGCCATGTCAATTTAAATGACTGAAAAATTGCTGGCCATATATAATTTACCAACAGTATGCAGACATTCCAGCCTTTTTCTGACTGCCAAAAATGTGCTATCTGATGGAGCTGGTGTTGTACAAAGGGTTAACAACTACAGCAAGTTCAGCTGCAAGCTCTGTCCATTTTCTTCTCTTTTTACCCTTCTAGTGTAGCTCATAAAACATGAGACATCAGACAGACAAGCTTCTCTTCTGTTTGAGAGATCCAAAACACCTTCATTCCTTATTCCTCCTTGCTGTATTATATGCATTGTATTTCTTGATGAGCATTCATTGGTTGTCAGCTGCAAAGACATGGAAAGTTGTGTACTAGTTGGAGTGAGTCACTGGGCATGTCACATTAAGTGACCGTTTTCACAAAAGTGTCCCTGACTGCCTTTAATCTTGTTAAGATTTATGTAAATAAAAGCTACAACTGACAATTGCTGAAAAAGTTACATAATGTGACATGGACAGACTGAGAAAAGTTGTGTTTTATGTGAAACAAATTCATTTAAACAATTACTTTTTAAAGATTTTATAGATAAAATCTATTTTGCAATTGTGACAGTTTTATACAGACTATTATTATTATTCTGATGAAATCAATTAGATATCCAAAGAAATGTACTCCATGGTTGCCTGAGAAGTTCTCAAAGACAATAAATGACCAGAAATGGAGTTTTACAATTTAAAAGTCGCAGAGTCTTTGTTAGATAATCAAAAGATGCCCCAGATAAAATGCAAACACAAACATTTTGGTGGGATCTTTAATAATTCTATTGGTTTGGCCATAATAGGGAGAATGTATGCAAAAACGAGTAGAATATATACTTTTTGGTGGGTTCCAGTGGTAGTAGAGAATGCAACGATGGCTACAACAAATCAGAAACAGTTGGAGGTTTGCTTTTTTACATTTGGACAATGTAAAGGTAGAACACTTTAGGAGGGGCCAGCAAGCAGTGAAGACTTACTGTGTGTGAATATCTGAAGGACAAAGGGGCCTTTGAGAAAGTGTTGGATGATGATTATTGTATGTTTGAGTTAAAATTAGCAATATATAGTGTTGGATGCTTGGCTTGAGAGCAGGATTTTATCAAGTGATTAAGCATATGACTGATAAGAGTTTAAAAAGTTACTGAAATCATACAATCAAATATGAAGTGAGGAGATTCTGCCAGGAGACTGGAAAATTGTTACCATCTGAGAAACCAGGTAGAGATCAATCTCAGTTCAGTACCTATAGATCAATTGCGCTTAACATCTGTTTTATGCAGATTGATGGAAAAGATGATTGACATTTTTTAGAGAAAAATAACTTTTCATCTGTGTTGTATTTCTTGAATTTGAAAAGCATGTGATATGCTATGGAGGGAGGGATGCCTGATTAAACTGGACAGATTTGGTGTAGGATGTAGGCTGTGAAACTAGTTATTAGACTTTTTATTTGAGCATTCATTTAGAGTAAGGATGGAGTCAGAATTGTTATCAGAGTTTGTTTTTAGATAATGGAACTCCTCTGGGTAGTGTTACAAGCCCCATTCCTTTAATTTTGATAGTGAATGATAGTCTTGAGGAAAAGAGAGCAGGATTTGATATGGCTATGTATGCTGATCAATGGGAAATATGAAAAAGAAGTGGTAATACTATTTAAGTGGTAAATGGTATGTCAAGGGCATTATCAGCTGTGGAAGAATGGCCTTTAATCTGTGGTTTTAGGTTTTCTAAATCAAAGTCTAAATACTTATTCTACACGGGAAAAGAAATATTGTCAGTGATTATTTTGATTTACGGTATATGGACAATCACGGTCACTGTGGAGCATCATTATTTAACAAGGGTTGTGGTTGGATGAAAAAACTGACTTGGAGGACTCATGATAAATATCTGGATGTAAAATATTAGAGGGTTGTGCATTTTATATGTTCTTTGCCAGGATCTGAATGTGGCACCTCTAAGAGTATTTTGTTTAAGATATATTGGGCTATCATACAATCCATTCTATATTAAGAATGCATGGCGTATTGAGAAGCAGCTAATACAGTTAAAAAAATATATAGACCAGTGCATTTAGAATTGCCTGTGAGGCATTCATAACTGCATCATCAGCATCTTTATAGATTGAAATGGGAGAGATATCATTACAATTAATGTCATAAATCTGGTGCCTTGCATGTTGGATTAATTTACATGGGTAAAGAGACAGACTTTGTTTCCCATCGGTTCTGTTTAATTAAAGGGAATTTGAAGGGGTAATATGCAAAGAAATGTGCATTTAACAGTTTACAGATTAGCCAGTTTTGTGACTTAGCCAAGTGTTACACCATGGAATTGTGAATCTTTTTAGGGAGAAAGCAGATCAGAAGTTTTTCTGATACAGATATGAGTAACACTGGAGCTCCACAAGGAACAGTCCTGTCTCTTTTTCTCTTCACTCCATACACCTCCGACTATAAATATAACACAAGGTCATGTCAATTGCAGAAATTTTCAGACGATTCTGCACTTATGGGGTGTAACGATAAGGGAGATGAGACAGAGTATAGGAGTCAGGTGGAAATCTTTTGTTTCTTAGCGGTGAAAGATTGTCTGCAGCTTAACATCAGCGAAACCAATTTAATTATTCTGGAGAGCTGAAGCAAATAGCTTTATAAATCAGCAGAAAAGTTTAGAAGATGATTCGATTTCAGATTAAGAACCAGCAAAGATGAGGCAGCTGAGGTAATGTTGTCAACGTATTTGGTTCAAGTCAAGACGCTAGCTGATGGAAGCATTCTAAAACTATCGAAACCTGTTGATACTGTGTAGCAGGAAGATCATTCACAAATAACTTTTTTGAATAATTAAACAACAACATAGTATTTGTCAGATGCTCATTTTACAGCAGTAACATTTTTTCTTTTTACATTTTTTAACTAATACCTGCAAGCCATCATAAGAGGTAATCTTTTTGGCAAAATCATGTGCCACCACCTTTGAACATGATTGAAACAAAAATTAAGCAATGTTATTGTCTTGGAAAGAGAAGCCCTCAAAAATATAATCTTTTATTACATTTCCACTGCTAAACAGAATCCTTTCTGGGTTACCAGCACCATTGGCCAATCAAACATGGAGTAGAGCACTAACTGACCACTAGAGGGAGTCAAGGATTGCTTTTGAAACTGCAGCCAAAGCCACAAAGTGTTTTTTTTTTTTCTGCTATATTAAACATTAATATGTATAAATATAAAAATACTCATTTGAAGAAAAGACATATCAGTGTGTATAAAGTCTGTCTCTCTTGCTATTGCTCTAATACTGCAGAATCAGGAAATTTGATTTTGGGAGAAATAAGTGCAACATGCATTAGTAAATTGTGATGAACAATTTGATTTTCTAATACAATTACCTGTAATTTGAGTATTGATGTCAGAGACTGCTGTCCTGTCATGAGGTGGCTCTTGCTGCTATAGTAAGCTCCAACTTTATCTTGTAATGGAAACAATGAGTTCAAAAAATGAGGCGTAGATGGATTAGCAAAGAGCAGATACAAATAAAAGCCGCAATGCCTGGATAGGGAGGACAGCTAATTTAGAAATAGTACTCTCCGAAATAGTGAATTTATCCTGAAAAGCAACTAAGAGCTTAGAACAAATAAACAAATGCAAAAATATTAATAATTGCTACTAGTTTATATGATAAAAGTGATAAGACTATGTTTTTAATGATTTAGTAAGGTAAAAAATGACAAAGGATGTAAGGCAGAAAAGGACAAAATTTGAGATGATGTTGAGAGTCTTGCTGATAGGACATTGGAAAGCACCTATTTGTTAATATAATAAATATAAAACAAACTAACACAAGTTTATGTGCTTCTTAATATAAACACCAGACATGATCAAAACATTGTATAGATTTTTCAGTATTTGAAATTCAATGGCTGAATTTAGCCTCTTCACTCACTCAATCAAATCATTATTTTATACAGTGCCTTCCACAGTAAGCACCATTATGCTGCAAATTAAAAAGTATACAAAAATATGAGTAAATATGCAAAGAACCCAGAGAGAATGAAAGATAATCTATATGCAATATACTTAAATAGTGACGTTTAGCTAAAGACTTCTTGACAAGGTAAGTGGTCATCTTCTGATGACAAGTAACAGGTGGGAATGACAATAGTCTTGGCTACTCTTAAGAAAAATATGCTGTCATTTACATCTGTAATTTAGGGTGCCTAAATAGTGGTACTTTAACATTTAAGAATTTATGCATGGAAAGCGTTGACTGGCTTCAAACAGAGGATACCCAGTGACATCAGCTGAATTGTAGTCTGTTGACTGAAGTGTTAACTGTAAATCGCAAGAATGACAATTCGGTCCTCACCACTAATTTGCATTGTTAAAATACAAATACTCTCTTTGCACATCTAAATTTTAAATCCATCTCAATAAAAGGATAAGTGTCTGTGCGTCTATCTGTGTGTCTTCCCAGTTGCTATGTGTCAGTCATTCCAACAGATGGAGAATCACAAACATTAACACTGCTTTTACAAATCCCAGTATAAATGGCATATAACAGAGACATATGTATTGCATGGTGCACTGCATACGTTAACACTGCGGTGCACTTTGATTACTTGCATTTCAACTCATCTTCTTCTGGGAGCCACACCATGTGGCAGCCTTTATAGAGGCTCTGTTTCTATTTTTTTAATTCCTTTTTAAAATGTATTTAGAATTATTATTAATGGTTTAAAAGACTCTAAAATATGTAAAGTGAGAAGTATTAAACATTCCCGTATTTGCTAGGTAGCACTGCGATCATTGCCACCTAAAGAACCTCGTTACGCCCTATCAGAAGAGTTGCTCGTCTATAAATGAAACTGTCCAGAGCAAGGATAGAAGTTACAAGCACGTCTGGGGATGGAAGAGGTGAAGATTAAGAGTGAGGACTAAACAAGTTATGGTACTGTGATATTTTGGTACTGCAAAGAACTGGCTTACACCTCTTATTTTTGATGCTATTTTACTGCTTTTTTGCTGAATAGCAAAAGCAGGAGGAGGACTGGAATTTTTGTGAATGTGCAATGATGAAAAAGGGAATACAGAATAATAACTTAAATGTGTGATCCAGGCTTTGAATTGGGGGCTGAATTTGTCCTTGCCACTGCCCGCTAAAGTAAGTTACATCATCCTGGCTGATTCACTCTGTACCATCGTCTTTTTGATTAATCATGCTTAATGCTGGTGATTTCAAAGAAGTAATCAAGGCCTATTAGGCCTGTTCCTTTTCTGGACATTGTTCTTTCCAAAAATTAATCTCTTTAAGTATACCTGTTGCACACTCTGAGTAGTTCTGACCTCATCTTACTGCCACTTACGAGCCTGTATTGGCAGTAGCAGCTCTTTGTTATCCAAGCCAGACGTTCTTATGTCTTTCTATGGTTGCAGTTTGTTTTTATCACATTTATTTTATTTATTTTTTTGGAGCTTCTATAAATTTTTTATCTAATTTATTATCTGTCTATCTATTGATCTTAGAGATGCAGCACAGTTAGTTAAATGGATAAAAATGTTGTCTAAGTAATGTGGAGACTGGCTCGGACACAGCCAGGCAGACACACTCATGTCACCTAACACACGTTTATTTATACTATTTACAATTTTCAAGTGCCACAAACCCCAATCTTCCCCAAAGTCCAGGCCAACCACTCTGCCTCTTCGGACCGCCTCCTTCTCTCTTTCTAACACCTTGTCCTGCTTCCACCCGACTCCAGCCTTGAATGAAGGGAGGTGGCCCCTTTTATCTGTACCCGGATGTGTTCCAGGTGTATACCGGCAATCCCGCGGACACGCTCCAGTGTGGCGGAAATGCCAGCTGTCCTCCCGGAAGCACTCTGGGTGTTCCCTCTCTTCTTCCCCCCAGCACTTTCTGGTGTGGCGGAAGTACTGGGGTCCAGGGTCCTTTAGGCAGGGGGACGCCCCCTGGCGGTGACCACGGGCCCCTACAGGGATGGGCTTCCAAGCCCTGTACCCGTGGCCCCCAATACAACCAGGGCGGACGCCCCCTTGCGGCCTGGAGGAGGAATGAGCCCTCTTCCTGTCTTCCTGGGCGTGCCACAGTAAATATATATTGTAGAAGTACAAAAGAAAAGGAAATATTTCAGTCTGTAAAGGACGTGGGACTTTCACTGGCATGCGTGCAACACTAATTAAGATGAGGCTGCAGTTTTTAAAATGGTGTTCCCTGGACTGATTCTGCCCATCCCAGGATTAGAAATTGGGTGACATCACCCACAGCTTTGTCTAGCTGATGACACATTCACAGTTAGCTTATATTTAAATTTTTCCTTTTCTGAAATGTTAACAAAAACAAAACTGAAACATAAAACCATAAGACTGTGTGGTTATGTGGATTAACTGTAGTAGATTGCTTTCTGTAATGTATTTAGGACTGCCTGGAAAAGTAAGCGAAATTTCTTCAACTATCAATTCACCATAGCAGGATGGGGGGCTTAGATCATGGTTAAAACTACACTAGTTTAATTTAAATGCTTGGCAAGTAATTGCAAACTCAGTAAATGTTCTTCATATCACAGCTATGCTTTCACTTTCATTACCTCTTTTCCATGAGGCTTTGACGTTTTGTCAGTGACCCTGATAAGAATGAACCAAGGCCAACTAGATCAGTGCATATTAATGTGACGTTGTTCTAAATTTGGATTTTGATGTGCAAGAAAAAGGCAGCTCATAGCCTGCTGTATTAGAAAGAAGGCACAGTGATGACCTGAACCCATGAGTGATGTGTGAGAGAAAGAATTAAGCAGAGGAAAATGAAGAAAGGAAGATGAATAATCAGTGCAAATGACCAGAGTTTAACAAAAAGCAGTGGAAGAAGATGGGGATTTTGCAGATGTGTCTTCTTCAGATGTTATTGTAAGAGACAATCTTTAGAAAGTTAAAGCTTTGAGTTAAACTCATATTAGTGTCTGCTTAATTTAAATCCATCCATCCATCCATCTATTATCCAACCCGCTATATCCTAACTAAAGGGTCACAGGGGTCTGCTGGAGCCAATCCCAGCCAACACAGGGCGCAAGGCAGGAAACAAACCCTGGGCAGGGTGCCAGCCCACCGCAGCTTAATTTAAATAGAATATAAATTTCTTTCATAGTCATAGACAATTGTATAGTCTTCTCCCCCTATAAGTTAGTAAGAGATACAACTTTCTTGCTATAACTGAGATACAGTGTGATAATTGTGTCAGTTGTTATTTAGAATAGGTCCCAGTACACAGGGACTTAAAAGACCCATTTTCAGCTTAGAAATGGGATAGGCATACAGTTTTCTGACCGTTTTGAAATGGTTCAGAAATGTTTTTGAAATGATTTGTAACAATTTGAAATGTAACAAGATTTAAGCTTTGAACAGAACTTTTCTCAACAAGAACTTTTCATTTTTTTGCTACTGTATTTCAATTTTGTCTTTTTTGTGTTCATTGTTTTACTTTGAGTTTTAACTAAAACTTTTAAAAATGAAGATATTTTTTCTGTGGAATCATTTCAGCGCATCAGGCTTTTGTTGAATCCCATTGTTTATGCTAGAGCTGCTAAACTTTGGGAATTGGTAATGAAAACGCAACTACAGTTATGTTTCTTAAACTTTAACATTTTACCTTGCTGCAGATACTTAGTAATTCTCTTTAATAGAAAGAAAACAAAATTTAAATTTTCCCAGTTTGTCATCATTAATTGATATTTCATAAGTCCTTTAAAAGGCATTTTCCCTGATTTTCAAAGTCTCCAGAAAATATACGTTTATTCACGGGCTCATTTGAGTTTCAGTATGTGATAACACACCGGTGCGAGAGGGGTATTGTCGCTAAAGTTTTCTCTCCCCACAGCACAGAGAAACCACCCAGTCTGGGCACTTAGCCCTGCCCCTTGCGGTCCACATAACATAAAAACCCAGTTGCCTGGAAAGAGGCATCTTTGAAGAGAGTAGAGTCGACTGCCGAATGGAGCTCCTCTGAACAATCCAAAGAGTCGCATTTGTTGTGTTGTTTAATTTCGTCCAATTGGGTTGGTTATTGATGCCAGGAGGGCTTTGTTTCAGTTGTACTTGTGTATTAAACAGGATGACCTAGTATATGTCTATTAAACATATATAAATGAAAGACCTGTGTGTGTGTGTATGGAGCAGTCTGCTCTGCTCACAGTCAACCACCCCACTAGACAACTCCTGCATGCACCTCACTTCTCACTACAAAAGAGCTGTGTGCAGCAAACGCCGCTGCGCAACAATGACGTTGTGCTAATGACACAACACACAATATTGAACAAAGCAAACGCCGCAGCTGAACAACGTGCAAGTGAAACACCTCAGCAACAGAGGGCAAAGCTTGAAGTTTTCATTAAAAATATTGTCTATCAAAGACTCATATGCCAGCGATACGACATCGCCAGTGTCTTCTTACGAAAGCTAATGGGGAAGCAAGGACAGATGGGTCCACGTCCTCTGCACTGGGTCATTCTTAAGAGTTAGCTGACACCTCTCCAAGATCACAAATATAGTAAAACTCCTAGGGAAGACCACACACATCTAGTATATATATATATATATATATATTATATACACACAAACACACATATATACGTAAACACACACACATATATATATATATATATATATATATATATATATATACACACACACACATATACACACACACACACATATATACGTAAATATATATATATATATATACACATACATATACATATACACACACACACACACATATATATATTATATATTATATACACATATATCCTGCCTTGTGCCCTGTGTTGGCTGTGACCCTGTGTTCGGATTCAGCGGGTTGGAAAATGGATGGATGGAGATATATATATATATATATATATATATATATATATATATATATATATATATATATATATACACAGTACTGTGCAAAAGTTTTAGGCAGGTGTGAAAAAATGCTGTAAACAAAGAATGCTTTCAAAAATGAAAGTGTTAATCATTTATTTTCATCAATCAACAAAATGCAGTGAATGAACAAAAGAGAAATCTAAATCAAATCAATATTTGGTGTGACCACCCTTTGCCTTCAAAACAGCATCAATTCTTCTAGGTACACTTGCACACAGTTTTTGAAGGAACTCGGCTGGTAGGTTGTTCCAAACATCTTGGAAAACTAACCACAGATCTTCTGTGGATGTAGGCTTCCTCACATCCTTCTGTCTCTTCATGTAATCCCAGACACACTCGATGATGTTGAGATCAGGGCTCTGTGGGGGCCATGCCATCACTTCCAGGACTTCATGTTCTTCTTTACGCTGAAGATAGTTCTTAATGACTTTGGCTGTATGTTTGGGGTTGTTGTCCTGCTGCAGAATAAATTTGGGGCCAATCATATGCCTTCCTGATGGTATTGCATGATGGATAAGTATCTGCCTGTATTTCTCAGCGTTGAGAACACCATTAATCCTGACCAAATCTCCAACTCCATTTGCAGAAATGCAGCCCCAAACATTCAAGGAACCTCCACCATGCTTCACTGTTGCCTGCAGACATTCATTATTGTACCGCTCTCCAGCCCTTCGACGAACAAACTGCCTTCTGCTACAGCCAAATATTTCAAATTTTCACTCATCAGTCCAGAGCACCTGCTGCCATTTTTCTGCACCCCAGTTCCAATGTTTTCGTGCATACTTGAGTCGCTTGGCCTTGATTCCATGTCGGAGGTATGGCTTTTTGGCTGCAACTCTTCCATGAAGACCACTTCTGGCCAGACTTCTCCGGTGTACCTGGGTCCCACTGGTTTCTGCCAGTTCTGAGCTGATGGCACTGCCGGACATCTTCTGATTTCAAAGGGTAATAAGCTTGATGTGTCTTTCATCTGCTGCACTAAGTTTCCTTGGCTGACCACTGCGTCTATTATCCTCAACGTTGCCCGTTTCTTTGTGCTTCTTCAAAAGAGCTTGAACAGCACATCTTGAAACTTCAGTCTGATTTGAAATCTTTGTCTGGGAGAGACCTTGCTGATGCAGTAGAACTACCTTGTGTCTTGTTGCTGTGCTCAATCTTGCCATGACATGAAACTGTCTTCCACAACCTCACCTTGGTAACAGAGTTTGGCTGTTCCTCACCCAGTTTTAAGCCTCCTACACAGCTGTTTCTGTTTCAGTTAATGACTGTGTTTTAACCTACGTGTGACATTGATGATCATTAGCACCTGTTTGGTAGAATTGGTTGATCATACACCTGACTAGAATCCTACAAAATCCCTGACTTTGTGCAAGTGTACCTATAAGAATTGATGCTGGTTTGAAGGCAAAAGGTAGTAACACCAAATATTGATTTGATTTAGATTTTTCTTTTGTTCGCTCACTTTGCATTTTGTAAATTGATAATAATAAACAATCATCTATCTATATATATAATTCACTAAGGCAAGACAACCATGGAAAGCACGCCGGAAGGGGGCGTGGATTCACTAAGCCGCCGACAAGTAAGACACCCATGGCGCACGCAGGAAGGAGCCACGCCCACCAACTCTAAGACCATTGGATATGATAGATAGATAGATAGATAGATAGATAGATAGATAGATAGATAGATAGATAGATAGATAGATACTTTATTAATCCCAATGGGAAATTCACATTCTTCAGCAGCAGCATACTGATACAATAAATAATATTAAATTAAAGAATGATAATAATACAGGTGAAAAAAACAGACAATAACTATGTATAATGTTAAATATTAACGTTTACCCCCCCTGGTGGAATTAAAGAGTCGCATAGTTTGGGGGAGGAACGATCTCCTCAATCTGTCTGTGGAGCAGGACAGTGACAGCAGTCTGTCGCTGAAGCTGCTCTTCTGTCTGGAGATGACATTATTTAATGGATGCAGTGGATTCTCCATAATTGATAGGAGCCTGCTGAGCGCCCTTCGCTCTGCCACAGATGTTAAACTGTCCAGCTCCATGCCAACAATAGAGCCTGCCTTCCTCACCAGTTTGTCCAGGCGTGAGGCGTCTTTCCTCTTAATGCTGCCTCCCCAGCACACCACTGCGTAGAAGAGGGCGCTCGCCACAACTGTTTGATAGAACATCTGCATATCTAATATATGACGACAACTCGCAGAGCCACGCCCACCAACTGGGACGGAACAACACAGAAAAAACGGCGTCATTTATATTCGTCTGTCGTAGAGGCCACATGCACCTCCGAGCCACGTTGACTGTTCATAGAGGCATGTTTCTCGCGGACGTGAATCGCCATATGCAGCGTGTAAAACGGTTTGCGAGGGGTATCCCATGGGATCCTTAAAACAGTCCTTTACAACTGAGGTTAAAACACAATGAAGTAAGCAGTCTTTAAAACCGAGTTTTCGGTTACGACGCACGACCGCGTGCACCATAGCAAACTGTTTTACACGCTACATACAGCAATTCGCATCCGCGACAAACATGCGTCTTCTTAGATGGTCCTGCAGGAACACGGAAGACGTTTCCCTGCCCACCAACCCTCCTTTTTCACCGGCCCGCGTCTACCCTCGCTCTCTAGGCATTCACACTGCCTGCCCATTTGCCCGGACGCAAAAACTCACCGACCACCCAGTTAGTCCCTTTCGTCTGTGCTAGGAGTCCACATGCACGTCTGAGCCACGTTGACTTTTAATTATTTTTTTCGGTTTCGACACCCGACCGCGTCCACCATGAAAAACCATGCGAAAGGAACAACGAAGCCCCGCCCAGAAACTCTGCCCCTCCTCCCACGTGCTCAGGAACGCACCTCAGACCACTGCCCGCCAACTCAAACAGCTTATCAAACACATACTCGCTTTGGTCTGTGCTGCGGTCCAAATCCAGCTGTCAGCCACGTTGACTATTCTTTTGCCCTCCATGGCTACCGCTTCAAAAGTATTTCATGGAAATACACGCTATAGAACACTACGACAAACTCAACACAGAACAGAAACACACTGTTGATACTGTTTTACACGCTGCATATAACAATTCCCATCCCCAATGCTTCTTCTTCGATGGTCCTGCACGAACATGAAAAACCTTTGTGTACAAAACCCTGTTTCATACCATCAGAGCTAGGGGAGACATTGCTACAACTGTAGCATCTACAAGAATAGCTGCAACATTATTACCGGGAGGACGAACTGCCCATTCTGTTTTTAAAATACCGTTGAAGCTCACTACTACTTCCACATGCAACATCAAACCTTCCTCACCACATGCTCAACATCTTCTACAATCCAAAGTTATTATATGGGATGAGGCGCCAATGACACACACATACGCATTCCAGGCAGTTGACAGATTATTACGTGACCTCACGGGTGACACGCAGCCTTTTGGAGGCAAAACAATACTATTGGGTGGAGATTTCCGACAAATTCTCCCCGTCATTATGCGTGGCTCCCGCGCGCTTACTGTCGCCAGTTGCATTAACAAGCACCCTTTGTGGCGTCACATGCATGTTCTTACACTGACAACAAATATGAGAGCTCTTACTGAAGAACAACATTTCACACAATGGCTCCTTGATGTTGGTGATGGGATAAACGGAACACCTGTGACATTGCCTTCACATTGTTTTCCTTTAATTTCTGATCCCGTTCAACAACTGTATGGCGACATCGACTTCTCAACTGTCACTCTGGAACAACTCAGCACGCGAGCTATATTAAGCGTCACCAACAAAGACTCGCTATACCTTAATGAAGAAGTGCTAAAACTTATCCCTAACAATGAGGTGACTTTCACGAGCGTGGACTCCATCGTCACAGATAATCCTGCAGATCAACTTTTATTCCCCGAGGAATTTCTTAATAGTCTTACTCCTACTGGCATGCCTCCACATAAACTCAAAATTAAAAATGGATCCGTCATCATGCTTCTCAGAAACCTCCTGCCTGCAAAAGGTCTTTGTAATGGCACTAGACTGTCTGTTAGCACCATTCACCGTAATGTACTGCAGTGTAAAACTATCACATCTGCAACCTCACAAACTGTCCTTATTCCCCGGATATGCCTGACCCCGTCAGATTCAAATTTGCCTTTTACTTTTACCCGAAGACAATTTCCTGTTCGATTGGCATTTGCGATGACAATTAATAAGGCACAAGGACAAACTTTCAAAAAGATATGCCTATATCTGCCAAAACCAGTCTTCACTCACAGACAATTATATGTTGCTCTCTCCAGAGTTCCATCTTTCAATTCACTTTCTGTTGTATCCTCAAACCCTCCCTTTTTAGACAACTGTGTCTTTCCAGAAGTGTTCAACCATCAATAAATAATTATGCGGCGTTTGTTATGCCGCGGGTTCACTATTGTGTTGTATTTTCCTCTCTCCAGAGTTCCATCTTTTCATTCACTTACTGTTGTATTCTCACACCAACCCGTTTTAGACAACCGTGTCTTTCCAGAAGTGTTTACCATTCAATAAATAATTACGCATGACATTGACCGTGTGTCTACCCGACGCAGAGAGGCGTGGGTAAGCCGTTGAACCCCATTCGGGCTGTAAACCATACAATTCCCTCTAAGTGCGACTCATACGCTCCCACTGATTACGTCCCTACCCTTTGTACATACCCCCCTCCCACCTCGCTACTACGGTAGTCGGGTGTCTTGGTAGATTATATATAGAAAAGCACCCAAAACCGCACAGAGCAATGAAAAGTCTACGTGAGTCACAGGTGTATCTGGACTGTGCAAAAACGACAACGACTCAAGTGACGAGTTGGAGGTGGGCACATGACCAGGCAGTGCATACTGAACAAAACATCAGCACACTAGCATGACGGAGAGACCGGAATGGGCGTCCTTCTCCTCTCCTCCCGTTTGTTTCTCCGCGCCTGAGCGCCGTCCACCCCTATCCCTCCGTCTGGGAGTAGAAGCCGCGATGTCGGTCCGCCAGTTTTAAATCACGGACGATTGTGTGTTGGTTTGTTCCGTGCATTGTTACAATGTTGCTTTTCTTGCTGATTTATTACATTACCGATTTTTCAAATGTTAATTTTCTCCCTGTGCTTAAAAATCATTAAAAAAAACTGGCCTGATTATGCGGCGTATTGTACGCCGCGTGTTGGCTAGTTATTTATATTTCTGAAAGCATTCTTTG
This sequence comes from Erpetoichthys calabaricus, assembly GCF_900747795.2. Lineage (NCBI taxonomy): Eukaryota > Metazoa > Chordata > Cladistia > Polypteriformes > Polypteridae > Erpetoichthys > Erpetoichthys calabaricus. The sequence continues at coordinate 217,418,477 of NC_041395.2, forward strand.
TTTACAGCATTTTTTTACACCTACCTAAAACTTTTGCACAGTACTGTATATGGTGGCTTCAAGAAATATTCAGACCCCTTGACTTTTTACACACTTTATTAAGCTGTAGATGTAATTTTAAATGGTTACATTTGGCCTATTGGCAATCAATGTACATTCAATAATTCATGATGGCAAAATACAGGGTGAGTCAAAATTATGTTAACACTAATGGTACTCCTATGTATATACTTATATACAATTTTTGGGGACAACTTATGTGCCACATATGGTACATGTGTTGAACATGATGGTGAACAGGTTGAGACATTCCTGTAAATCATCTTGCACATATGAAGTATGTTTTGTGAATAAATTGTTTCCACCATTCAAATGTTAACATAATGTTGACTCATCCTGTATAAACACGCGTTCATAAAGGTTTGCAAATCTATTAAAAATCAATAGATTTCTCATTTCTCTAAATATTCAAACCTTTTGTTGTGGCACTCCAAATTATGGTCAGGTGCATCCTGTCTACTTTAATTCTCCTTAAGATGTGTCCAGAACTTGATTGGATCCCACCTTTGATAAACTGAATTGATTAAAAAGTCGCATACCTGTGTATCTAAGGTCCCACAATTCACACTGCATGTCAGGGCAAAAACCAAAAGAACTCTCTGCAGACCTCCGCGATCAAATTGTGGTGAGGCACAGATCTGGGCAAGGATGTATAACTATTTCTAAAGCTTTGAGTGCCCCCAGGGGCACAATGGCCTCAATCATTGTGAAACGCAAGAAGTTTGGAACCTCCAGGACTCACCCTGGAATTGGTCATCCAGCCAAACTGATTAACCGGGCAAGAGGAGCTTTGGTCAGGGAGGTGATGAAGATCCCAATGGTTACTCTAACAGAGCTTCTGAAGCTCTCTGCTGAGATGAGACAACCTGTTGGAAGGACAACCATCTTAGCAGCACTCCATGAACTGGGCACTTAGAGTTTGCCAAAGGACATGTAAAGGATTCTGAGAGTATGAGAGAAAAAGATCATCTGGTCTGATGAGACAATAATTGAGCTCTTTTCACAGAACCCCAAGCAGTATGTCTAGCAAAGACCAAACACTGCTCATCACCAGCCTAATACCATAAGAAAGGTGAAGCATAGTGGTGGCAGCATCATGCTTTTGGAATGCTTTTCAGCAGCAGGAACCGAGAAATTGGTTAGAATTGAGGGAAGTATGAATGCAGCCAAATACCGAGAGGTCCATGAAGAAAAACTGCTGCACAGTTCACATGACGTCACCTTTCAGCATGACAGTGATCCAAAGAATGCTGACAAACCAATGCCTGAGTGGCTTTGGGACGAGTCTGTAACTGTCCTTGAGTGGCCCAGACTTAAACCCCTTAGAACATGTGTGAAGAAACCTGAAGATGGCAGTTTACAGAAAAGGGTAAACTGTCCAAATCCAGTTGTGCAAAGCTTGTCAAGACTTACCCAATAACACTTAAAGCTGTAATTGCTTCCAAAGAGATTTCTACAAAGTACTGAAATAAGGGTCTGAATATTCATATGAATGAGAGATTTCAGTTTTTGATTTTTAATAAATTTACAAAACTTTCGGAAAATGTCTTCACTTTGTCACTATGGGTTATTAATTGTAGGTTGATGGGAAAAAATGGCAAATATAAACTGATAACATTAAATCTACAACACAATAAAATGTGTAGAAAATTAAGAGGTCTGAATTCAGTTTCTGAATCCACTGTAGGTTTATATAGGGACATTAAATAGAGTGCAGTGAAATTCGTACTTAATGTACTAATCAACATACAACAGTTCATGACATAAAATACTTTTCATTTTTGGGAAGCACATATTGAATTTAAGCATTTTGTGTTATACCAATGTGAGCTCTGAAGAGCGAGAAGGATTCACAAGTCTGAAGAAGCTTTACAAATTATTTATTTTTCTAAATAAAACTGAATCAAACTGGTATTTCTACCAGAAGTTTTAAGTTCTTTTGGACATACTATTTCTGTTTTGAGGTAGTTTATACATATGTGTTGTGAGGTGGACTTTTATTAAAAACAGAATGCAGCTCTGAATCAGGGCCCTAGGTGGAGACAAAATCCTGTTTGTTGGTGGCTGCCCAGGTTCCAGTCAGCCTTATCCAAATTGGTTTTCACAAGAAATGCTGCTTGACTGGGGCCTTCAGAAGGGTTGTTATTATTACAGACAAAGATGGTGAAATGTTAAGGTCGACTGTTAAATTTCAGGCACAATTTATTAAATGTCTGCAGTTATTGATGTTCACTGATAGCGTAATGAAATGCTTACCAGGATACAAACATTTTACATTCAGAAATAAAAGCAGCCATGTAGCAAGGTCGCATTGTTCTACAAAATTCATGCATTATATAAGCAATAAAAGTAAACTGTTTCAGCCCAAGAAGACAGACTTCACACAATTTCAGGAAACTTGCTAAAATGTATAATGGACAAAGTGACTGACCTTCTGACAAACTATAGGTAGGGAAGTATGCTTTGAAAGTGCTAGTTTCCATTTTTCTATTCTAATATTGTGTCTTTTTTGGTCAAAACAGGAGAACAGTCCAACTATACATCCATCCATTATCCGACCCGCTATATCCTAACTACAGGTCATGGGGGTCTGCTGGAGCCAATCTCCAACTATCCGTTCATTTTTTCAATCTGCTTATCCAGTACATGGCAATGGGATAACTGCATCTGTTCAGGCAGCAAAGGGCTAAACCCAGCCTTAGAGGGGTCACAAGCCCATTTTAGGGCACACTGTCATCCACACTCACATATACCTCATCAGTTTAGGGTTGCCAGCTAATCTGATGTGTGGAAAGTAACAGGAAAACCCTTACAGACATGGGAAGAATATGCAAACCCTACCCAGGCAACTAGAATGGGATTTGAACCCAGGACTCTGGACCCGTAGGGCAGCAGCATTCACCTCTGTGCCACCCTCTTCTTCTTCTTTCGGCTGCTCCCGTTAGGAGTCGCCACAGCGGATCATCTTCTTCCATATCTTTCTGTCCACTGCATCTTGTTCGGTCACACCCACCATCTGCATGTCCTCTCTCACCACATCTAAACCTTCTCTTAGGCCTTCCTCTTTTCCTCGTCCTTGGAAACTCTATCCTTAGCATCCTTCTCCCAATATACCCAGCATCTCTCCTCTGCACATGTCCAAACCAATGCAATCTCGCCTCTCTGACTTTGTCTCCCAACCGTCCAACCTGAGCCAACCCTCTAACGTACTCATTTCTAATCCTGTCCATCCTCATCACACCCAATGCAAATCTTAGCATCTTTAACTCTGCTACCTCCAGCTCTGTCTCCTGCTTTCTGGTCAGTGCCACCGTCTCCAACCCATATAACATAGCTGGTCTCACTACCGTCCTGTAGACCTTCCCTTTCACTCTTGCTGATATCCGTCTGTCACAAATCACTCCTGACACTCTTCTCCACTCATTCCACCCTACCTGCACTCTCTTCTTCACCACTCTTCCACAATCCCCATTACTTTGTACTGTCGATCCCAAGTATTTAAACTCATCCACCTTTGCCAACTCTACTCCCTGCATCCTCACCATTCCACTGACCTCCCTCTCATTTACACACATGTATTCTGTCTTGTTCCTACTGACCTTCATTCCTCTCCTCTCTAGAGCATATCTCCACCTCTCCAGGGTCTCCTCAACCTGTTCCCTACTCTCACAACAGATCACAATGTCATCAGCAAACATCATAATCCACGGGGACTCCTGTCTAATCTTGCCTGTCAACCTGTCCAACACCATTGCACCACCACCTCTGCCACCCTGATCGACTGGAATTTGTCAGAAAACAAATACTCGTGTTTGCATATCTATTTGCATTTTTCTTATTTTGGACATTTGACTATAATTATATAGAGAAGGCTCAATGTAATTTTCTGTAAGCAATTTGCCCTTCCACTTTATTTTTATAGAGACTACTATATCAATGGTCCTTTAAGGGTGAAAGTCAGACATTGCAGAGCTCAACACATTACAGTTCTTAATCGACAACCAAAGTTCAAAAGGCAAAACTAAACTCAAATTCTAAAAAACAGAACAAAGGAGAAATTGAATTAAATTGTTTTTTGTACCGCTGAAGTCTTTTGTCAAAGTGTTCATTTTATTTTTTACACATGGCAAGCTTTTATAACATGACCATAATTATGTCATTTATCATGCAGTGTATGCATCACACACCTATCAACACGTAGCATCAAAAAGACAGAAAATTCCAAAATATCTCAAGACAACAACAAACATATCACTAAAATCCATCCATTTTCCATCCCGTTGAATCCAAACACAGGGTCACGGGGGTCTGCTGGAGCCAATCCCAGCCAACACAAGGCGCAAGGCAGGAATTAATCCCAGGCAGGGTGCCAACCCACCGCAGGACACACACACCAAGCACCCACTAGGGCCAATTTAGAATCGCCAATCCACCTAACCTGCATGTCTTTGGATAGTGGGAGGAAACCAGAGCACCCGGAGGAAATCCACGCAGACACGGGGAGAACATGCAAACTCCACGCAGGGAGGACCCAGGAAGTGAACCCAGGTCTCTTTACTGCAAGGCAGCAGCGCTACCACTGCGCCACCATACCGCCCTATCACCAAAATGATATAAGCAAATCAAAAACTTGACACATTCCAAACGAGCCTCCATGCTATGGTATGGGTTGTAAATGCCTCTGTTTGGTTTTGAAGTGTTTTTTAAGCTAAAATCAGGGAGTATCTTAGAGAGATGAATATCACTTATTAGCACCCAGTGAAAGTGATGATCCACTGGACCATAGCACCACCAGTGTATGAGAAATTGAACACTAAAACCAATTCGCTGAGAATCAATGATTCTTTTCTAACTCCATATTCCACTCTCTCTACAACAACTAAAGGAGAGAGGATGGGAATACAGACATGAATAGACAGGATTTAAATGGGAAATGTGAAAAGGTGGGAACTGAAACGAGCCTGTGGTGCTAACTTACTATATATACAGTGTCCTCCATAATGTTTGGGACAAAGACACATTTTTCCTTGATATACCCCTCTGCTCAAATGTTTAAAACTACAAATCGATGTGATTAAAGTGCACATTGCAGACTTTAATTTAAGGGTATTTGTATGCATTGTATACATTTAAGTCCACCATATAGAAATGACAAACACTGAGTTGTTTGATTTGTAATTTTTAACCATGGAGCATAGCAGTAAGTTAAGGAAAAATGTGTTTTTGTCCCAAACATTTTGTATAACCAAACTATTCCGCTTGATAATCTTATAAGGGTCATTATATTTTGGAAATAATTTTCAAGATAGAGCCTCACATAGCATTGTTACCTTTGTCCAATTCTGACGTATTCTACGTATATTCTATTCATCTCCATTTTTTTCAATCCTATGTTTTAAATTTTGTTTTTTTTAAATCATTTTTCCCCATTCTTCTCTAGAACTGAGCCAAGGGGGTGCAAACTCCAATCACCAGTTACTCAGTTGCACAGCTGGTTATGGCAGCCAGCCAAGGTGGTGTAAGAGAACATTTTCTCTTCGCCTCAGTAGCGTGTTGAGGCATTGAATCTCTTTCCTTCTCCTTGCTTTGGCTCCCTCCTGACAGGGCTCTCAGTGTTTTGTTTTGGCTTAGTTCTTGAATGTGTGTTTTTCATTAGTTCCTACTAAACAGGATTATTGTTCTCTTTTTCTTTTGAAAGGAGAAGTTCCTTCAATATTTAATCCCTTATTGCAACAGTATCCTTTTTAGTGGTGACTAGTTGAATAAATATACTCTCATATTACCAATTGATATGAGGGCTTTGATGATTTTGGCCTTCCCTTTAGGGGTAATCCTAACAATCTCAAAACTCTGCAGATTCTTTACAGTATAATCAGCAAATTACAGAGGTGCTTGTCTTCATCAAGTTCTCCTGAACCTTACACTAAATCTGTGTAACCTTTTCCAGAGGACTTGAAACATTGGGTGCAGATGCTATTGTGTAGTAGACTGATATTATGGAGGGATTACAACAACATCGAATGCTCTGGAAAACATGACATATGAATAATTCTTGAATTTTGAACAAACAGGACAGTACTTTTACAGTTAAATTGAAACTTATCTATATTGGAGCTAGAGGTGTTTTGGGCATGAAAATTCTAGTGGGGCCATACCAAAATTTCCCTAACTCGTGAAGTCTATTCTAACATTAACATTATCTTACCTACCTAATATTAGCTGTCCATCTTTTTCGTGAAGCGTGCATGTTCCTACACTTTTCATGTCACAAAAAATCAATCACTTGATAGGATGCTGGTGCCTGGTCCATCTCTTATCATTGTAATAATGTCTAATATAATCATTGTCTGACAAATTACAGACATACAGATTTAAACGTTAAGTAAAGTGAGAGCCTCACAACCAACTGCTGCTCAGGAAAATCAATTGGCTATGAATCTCCTAAATTAATTCAAATTTCAGGTGAAATTGATAAGCCACAATAGCATGTATATGCAGACTACACACACTGCACAAGTCAAACTGCACACTGCATGTCCAGTAGCTATGCTAACTACAGTACTAAGTGGTCAGCAAGAGCCCTATATACAATTAAAAATATGATTTCCTACATGCAGACCTCTTCTTCCCAGCCAAAAACTCAGTGCTTCTTTGAAACAGAAGCATTATACAACTGGTTACTTTGTGATAAAGTGGGAGGAACATACAGTCTTCCTTGGTGTCTTTTCAAATTTAACAGGGTGCTCCTCAATGGTGGGAGAAGATAAAGATGCTGCCTAATGTCTTGTGAACAGTGTACTGCAGATTTTTCAAATTACTCTGGGTACCTTTAAGGGAACAAATAGCACTGGACTTTTCGTACCTCTTTGCTGGTATGTGCTGCATAAGATCAACTGGGAAAAGCTCAAATGTGAAGTACAAATGCATAATTAAAAAAACACAAGTGGTCCTCATTTTAATATGGCCAATGACCTTCAAGTTCCATCATAAAACTGAAAAGTTCAGGTTGCACATGCACACACACACACCCAGAGCCTCCCCTTTCTATATTGCATGTGGGGTCCCTGATTGTAGGAGAGTTTTTTGGGGGAACCATTTGGGGTTCACAGACCTCCATGATTCAGGAGCTCTGCTGGACAGCCAATTGGACTGCACATTTTGTCACTTGCATTACTTGAGTCAGATAAATCCTCCCACAACCCTAATCTTAACTATAGTGTAACTAGGCATATCACGTAACAACACTGAGTTATAATGCAAAGCGACAACCTCCTCAGCAGAGCAGAGCTCTAGAGATCCAAAGCTTTGCTCCATTAGAGTTATTGCTGATTCGCAAATCGTCAAATTCACATCACTGACAGTCACTTGTTGTGATCATTTTCCATTAACGAGCAGAGAGATGGCTTCAAGTCAACACCAGTCAGGAGCGCAGAAAAGAAAAAGAGGCAACAGAGCCGGATAATGTTACATCTGTTGCCACTACACTAAAGGCAGAGGTTTACTAGAGTAAAAATGGAGTAACATTATGTGTAATAGTGTTGATATTAAATGTTTAACAGATATTATCTGATGTTACCTAGCTGTCATATGGTTGTGGATTATTTATTACCACCAGACAGAGCTCAGGACCTACACACATTGTTATAGGCTGCTAACATTAGTCGACATATTAAGTGCTCTAAGTGTTGTTGCACTGAGGACATGTTTGTAAATTTCACCAACACACACAGGCGGCTCTCTGGTTCACTAGTTAATTATTGGCTAAGTTGTGGAAAAGCACCATGCAAGCAACACTGACAAACAAAAGAGGAATTAGCTCAGCTTAACTTCAACTGTTGATTAATTTTATTGGCAGCTAACATTACTAATTTCTTTAATGCCTCATTGTTATCTGCTGCCATTGGAAGGACAAAATGAAGTTCAGATAAATTCATAAGTGTAGGTGATATATTCACACAGTCATTTTTTAAATATCTAAAAATTTTGCTTCATTCTGACCCTGTATTTACCTCATTAAGTAAGTTTATTAAGCATGTTTAGTAGCAGTACTTTATATATTATTAGTAATAGTATTAGTTGTAATTTATATTATTATTTTTATTAGTCTGCGGTGGGCTGGCGCCCTGCCCAGGGTTTGTTTCCTGCCTTGCGCCCTGTGTTGGCTGGGATTGGCTCCGGCAGACCCCATGACCCTGTAGTTAGGATATAGTGGGTTGGATAATCGATGGATGGTTGGATTTTTATTAGTAGTAGTAGTAGTAATTATTATTAGTAGTAGTTGTAGTACTAGTAGTAGTAGTAGTAATTATTGTTATTAGTATCAGGAGGGTGTGCTAGAGGGCATACCTTCTGGGGACTCCCTCGTTCTGCTGGGAGACTTCAATGCTCACGTGGGCAATGACAGTGAGACCTGGAAGGGCGTGATTGGGAGGAATGGCCCCCCCGATCTGAACCCGAGCGGTGTTTTGTTATTGGACTTCTGCGCTCGTCACGGATTGTCCATAACGAACACCATGTTCAAGCATAGGGGTGTTCATATGTGCACTTGGCACCAGGACACCCTAGGCCTCAGTTCGATGATCGACTTTGTGGTCGTGTCGTCGGACTTGCGGCCACATGTCTTGGACACTCGGGTGCAGGGAGGGGCGGAGCTGTCAACTGATCACCACCTGGTGGTGAGTTGGCTTCGATGGTGGGGGAGGATGCCGGTCAGGCATGGTAGGCCCAAACGTGTTGTGAGGTTCTGCTGGGAACGTCTGGCAGAGCCCCCTGTCAGAAGTAGCTTCAACTCCCACCTCCGGCAGAACTTCAACCACATCCCGAGGGAGGTGGGGGACATTGAGTCCGAATGGGCCATGTTCCGTGCCTCTACTGTTGAGGCAGCTGACCGGAGCTGTGGCCGTAAGGTGGTCGGTACCTGTCGTGGCGGCAATCCCCGAACCCGTTGGTGGACACCGGCGGTGAAGGATGCCGTCAAGCTGAAGAAGGAGTCCTACAGGACCCTTTTGTCCTGTGGGACCCTGGAGGCAGCTGATAGGTACCGGCAGGCCAAGTGGAATGCGGCTTTGGTGGTTGCTGAGGCAAAAACTCGGGCATGGGAGGAGTTTGGGGAGGCCATGGAGAACGACTTTCAGACGGCTTCGAGGAGATTCTGGTCCACCATCCGGCGTCTCAGGAAGGGGAAGCAGTGCAGTGTCAACACTGTATATGGTGGGGATGGTGCGCTGCTGACCTCGACTCGGGACGTTGTGGGTCGGTGGGGGGAGTACTTCGAAGACCTCCTCAATCCCATTAACATGCCTTCCAATGAGGAAGCAGAGCCTGGGGACTCAGAGGTGGGCTCCCCCATCTCTGGGACTGAGGTCACCGAGGTGGTCAAAAAACTCCTTGGTGGCAGGGCCCCGGGGGTGGATGAGTTCCTCAAGGCTCTGGATGTTGTAGGACTGTCTTGGCTGACACGCCTCTGCAACATCGCATGGACATCAGGGACAGTGCCTCTGGATTGGCAGAGCAGGGTGGTGGTCCCCCTCTTTAAGAAGGGGGACCGGAGGGTGTGTTCCAACTACAGAGGGATCACACTCCTCAGCCTCCCTGGAAAAGTCTATTCGGGGGTTCTGGAGAGGAGGGTCCGTCGGATAGTCGAGCCTCGGATTCAGGAGGAACAGTGTGGTTTTCGTCCTGGTCGCGGAACAGTGGACCAGCTCTATACCCTTAGCAGGGTCCTGGAGGGTGCATGGGAGTTTACCCAACCAGTCTACATGTGTTTTGTGGACTTGGAAAAGGCATTCGACCGTGTCCCTCGGGGAATCCTGTGGGGGGTGCTCCGAGAGTATGGGGTACCGGCCCCCCTGATAAGGGCTGTTCGGTCCCTGTACGATCGTTGCCAGAGCCTGGTCCGCATTGCCGGCAGTAAGTCGAACCCGTTTCCAGTGAGAGTTGGACTCCGCCAGGGCTGCCCTTTGTCACCGATTCTGTTCATAACTTTTATGGACAGAATTTCTAGGCGCAGCCAGGGCGTTGAGGGGGTCCGGTTTGGTGGGCTCAGGATTGGGTCACTGCTTTTTGCAGATGATGTTGTCCTGTTTGCTTCATCAGGCCGTGATCTTCAGCTCTCTCTGGATCGGTTCGCAGCCAAGTGTGAAGCGGCTGGGATGAGAATCAGCACCTCCAAATCCGAGACCATGGTCCTCAGCCGGAAAAGGGTGGAGTGCCCTCTCAGGGTTGGTAGCGAGATCCTGCCCCAAGTGGAGGAGTTCAAGTATCTCGGGGTCTTGTTCACGAGTGAGGGAAGAATGGAGCGCGAGATCGACAGGCGGATCGGTGCGGCATCCGCAGTAATGCGGGCTCTGCATCGGTCTGTCGTGGTGAAAAAGGAGCTGAGCCGTAAGGCAAAGCTCTCAATTTACCAGTCGATCTATGTTCCTACCCTCACCTATGGTCATGAGCTATGGGTAGTGACCGAAAGAACGAGATCGCGAATACAAGCGGCTGAAACGAGTTTCCTCCGCAGGGTGTCTGGGCTTTCCCTTAAAGATAGGGTGAGAAGCTCAGTCATCCGGGAGGGGCTCAGAGTAGAGCCGCTGCTCCTCCGCATCGAGAGGAGTCAGATGAGGTGGCTCGGGCATCTGATCAGGATGCCTCCTGGACGCCTCCCTGGTGAGGTGTTCCGGGCACGTCCAACCGAGAGGAGGCCCCGGGGAAGACCCAGGACACGCTGGAGGGACTATGTCTCTCGACTGGCCTTGGGATTCTCCCGGAAGAGCTAGAAGAAGTGGCCGGGGAGAGGGAAGTCTGGGCATCTCTGCTCAAGCTGCTGCCCCCGCGACCCGACCTCAGATAAGCGGGAGACAATGGATGGATGGATGGAGTAGTAGTAATTATTATTATTAGTAGTAGTAGTAGTATTGAAATTGTTTTTATTATTGTTGTATAATGTCACCAGTGTTACTGTTGGCTACATTAAGTAACAAAGAGTAACAATGCAATGATACCCTGGGCTATTTTTATCATTATTAATATATAATTAGGCCTTGATTTATAAAGAAAACAAATCAGTTTGGTATTTCATTACCATTAAACACCATTGAAGTCCATATCTATGGGTTTCCCTCCAGTTTGCAGCGACCCTCCCAGTTACCAGTTTTTCAAAACTTAAGCTCAAAAAGACCTACTTGAGGTCATCCATGGCACATCAACATATAAGCAGCTTGGCAATCATCAACATCAACTCAGACGTCACACAGAAGTTGTCATGTGATGATCTCATAGATAACTTTGACTACAGCAAATGCAGACATGTGCTGTTGTGATGTGCAAGACCAAAGAAACAATTAAACATTCATTTTCTAGACATGATTATTTTAAAAAAAAGTATTTGTATTTAATGTTAAAAGTTATAGTTAAGTTTGTGAAGTGTGCGTCTTCATTGGTGTATTATTTATTAACATATTTAGTGTTTAAATTAAAGCTGTTAAAAATAATAATTGTAATTGATTCAGGGAATGGTAGAATGGGGGTTTTGTTGGTGGGGCCCGAAGATGATTCTGCTTGAGGCCCCGGTTTTTCTAGTGGGCAACACTGCACGTACCTAAGGGTATGGAGATACTGCAGGGCTAATTGGTCTATCCTAGTAACCAGAAATAGGCTTGCAGCGCCTGGGCAATTCAACCTGCTACAAGAAGCAATATTTTTATAGATAAGTAAGTATATTGATCATAGGATAGAAAACTGTTAAAACAAAAATTGCTTAAGACAACAAAGTTGAAGTTTGTTATGAAAATTTTAATAAGTTAAATTTCTAAGGAAGCTTAGTGAAAAGTCAAGCAAAATGACACCTTTTATTGGCTAACTAAAAAGATTACAATATGCAAGCTTTTGAGGCAACTCAGGCCCCCTTATCTTGCCTGAAGAAGGGCCCTGAGTTGCCTCGAAAGCTTGCATATTGTAATCTTTTAAGTTAGCCAATAAAAGGTGTCATTTTGCTTGACTTTTCACTGCATTCACAATGGCTAACATGGTACAACACCCTAGTATTAAGGCAGCTTATAAATGATTTTGCACAATATCTGGTGGGGCAGTGGTACACTGGCTCTTAATTCAGAAGTGCAGGTATTTTTCAAATTCCTGATTTATCCACCTGATGTGATAATTCTCCTCAGGATTGTAGACACACATCTCTCTATTATACTAAAAAATCCTGGGATGAGACGAGACTTTTTCAGAGAGATACTTTCATGTCCCGTGAGACGAGACTGTGCCAAGAGATTTAAACCATTCCCAGGGCCGGAAATAAATGTAAATAATAAATAATAAAATAATAAAAATAAATAAATAATGTAAACACAATCTTTACCAAAAATGAGGATGATCAGAAATTATTGAATTAGGAAAACCAGGAAGATCTCTTTAATAAACATATTCACTAACTCTTGAGATAATGGAAATTTTTGAAAGGTATAAAATGGGCAGCCCTAGAGAACCTGGAAACCACCACCAAAACAGAAGTAAAGTTATGTGATGATAGACAACCCATAATAAAATTCATAGTAGTGTGCTCCCCAGAATGATAAAGAAGTGACAAAAATTATCTTAGGTTAGGTTAACTGTCTTAGGTTAACTGATGGCCTCCAAAAGCATCTAGAAATCTTTTTCTTGCTCATTTGCAGTCCCTGATAAAAGGGAATTATAACCCCAAAATAAAATAATATTTTTTGGTGAACTGAGATAACAAGGGAGGGGAGATAATAAGTGAGAAATAACACCCTTTAGAGTCCTTTCAGTCAGGGTATCAGTTGTTTGAGTATTAATAACTAACTTCCTGATATCCAGTGGGGATTCTACTGTTGCTAAAACCTTTTCAGCTGGAATTATAGGCGTGCTATTATTTTCAGAATCAATAATCTCAAACTGACAAGTTAAAGCATCTGCTGTTAAGATTTTATGACCCAGCTTAAAAGAAATCACTAAATTAAAGTAGCTAAAAAGAAAGTCCATTGTGTTTTCTTGACATTAACTGTGCTTAAATAAGCAAAATTTGTATGTTTAGTAAAGATGAGCAATGGAAGTTCAGTCTCTTCCAATCAATGCCATCTTTTTATATAATACGCTACCATGACTGTCCATTTGTCTATCCAGGATTTTAAATCACCTGTACCTCACAAATCGTTTGACCTGAAACTTTGTACACATAAACTAAGTGACATCTACTATCTGCTTTTGGGGTGATGATTGACCTCCAAGGTTATTCCACTTTTTATTTTTATTTTATTTTATTGTAGAATCAACTCTTGGCACTGGGCAGCAGGGTGGCCATGCGGCGCATGCATACAGGCGCCGTTCTCATCCCTACCACCTTCGCTGTCACTTCCTCTGCCTCTTCATATCTTAAATCATTCTTGAGGCAGATTGAAGACTTAAGTGCCAACTTAAGTGAAAAATTAAGGAAAACGTACTAAGTAATTGCAACACAAACACTGACTTAACCAGTTTTAATGCAAAAAGATGCCAACGAAAGAAGATAAGAAGCAGGCCGCTAGAGTGGAAAACAGAAGTGCTGCTCAGGAAGCAGCAAGAGCATCACCCTCTGAGCAAATGAATGCTAAACGTACAGAGAAAAGAGTATGAAAACTATGAATGCTCAAGTCAAGTGTATTCACTGCAGTATATCGTGCAGTATGTCATTTCTGGTTATTGAGATAATCTGTGTTTTGGCCTTTTAAGATTCTATCTGTTTTATTTTTGGAATTTTTCCATGTACAGTGGAACCTCGGTTCACGAACGTCTCAGTACACGTACAAATCGGTTTACAACCAAAAAGTTCGCCAAACTTTTGCCTCGGTTCACGACCACACACTCGGTATACGAACAAGCCAGTTTCCCTTTCGGTTTGTACATGTTCAGTCTCTCCCTGTGCATTTCCTGTGTAGCGAGCAAGAGAGAGCGTGAGAGAACTACACACACACACACACAGGCAGCGCAAGAGAGAGACGCGCACACACACAGGCAGCACGAGAGAGAGGGAGCTGGACGCATAAGGTAGGAAGGCAGTTAAAGAATGCACTGGGCTTGATTTTGTTTTCACTTCTGTTTACAGTGATCAGTTCGTAGCGTGCATTGTTGCAATGTTACTTTTCTTGGTGGTTTATTAAATTACGGATTTTTTCAAATGTTAATTTTTTTCCCTGTGCTTAAAACTCATTAAAAAAAAAGTGTTTTTAGCCAGCGGTTGGTAGCGCTATAGCGCAAACTATTGCAGTGTTTTCTCTGTTGTTCAAGGTTTTCTCAGTGTTATTTAATGTTTTTACATTAGTTTACTATTACGCTGTGCATTCTATGGTTTAATTAACTATATTACTGCTTAAAAACTTAAAAAAATATATATATTTACATACAGTTTGTATGGTCTGAAACGGATTAATTGTATTTACATACAATCCTATGGGGGAAATTGCTTCGGTTCACAACCAAATCGGTTTACGACCAGAGTTTTGGAACGAATTATGGTCATGAACCGAGGTTCCACTGTATTTTTCAGGTTGCTTATAAAATTGATTGTTATTTTATTGATTTGATTATGTGCTCTGTTTGCAAGAATTTCAGAGATGCAAAGGAATTGTTAGTTTTTCTTAAAGAGTTAAGTGGCATTTGTGAAATATTACTGATGTATATAAAGTAAGAAATACTCTTAGTAATTCCAATTAAATTGAGAAATTTGGTGTCTTTTAGTGCATATCACAGCAATATTTGATCCTTTATACCAGTAGCTATGAAAACTGAGATATGGGTGGCATGTTTTCATTGCAGCCCACCTGGTAATCAGCAACTACTTGAAGCCTGAGGTAAATCCTGCTGCCCAGTTATATTACTTTTTTTATAATTTCCTACCAGTAACACACCCTGGCAGGTTTTGTTTTTGCTTTTCCCATAAAATTACAGATTTATGTTAGTTTTGAAATCAGAAGGCTGCACCTGTTATCTACTTAATATCTACTGGCATGAATGAATGGTTGTTTTAATGTTTTATCATTCACAGTGCCATCTGCTCATCATCACCATGGCCACTACTTTACATAAAATGTCTAGAAAGAAGAGATCTGACTCAGACTGAAGAGAATGAAATCTGACCAGGAGTAAAGTTAAGCAAGGATTGTAATTACAAACAAATTTTAGTTTCCAATTGTCATATTGGCTTGAACATAAACCTGTAGCCAATTTATACCTAAAAGGACGCATTTGCCCTGGGATCTTGTTAATTTGAAAGAGCCTCTTTAACTAAATGAATGCCTATTTAATTGGAAATAATTATTGTTGTGGTAGTGATGTCACTCCACCTTCTGTAATAGGCTCCTGTATGGAGTTCTGCTACACCACTTTTGCCATTTCATACTCCATGTCTTTGAGGAATCGTTACATCTTTTTTACTGAGCTTGCTGAACTGTTATAATCTGGACAACAAAATTCAGCCTTATCAGCTTGGAAACTGCAGATGAATAGATGCTTCTCTGAAATTGTATCCACCTTCAGTTTGTTAGGACAAAATAAAAGTGAATAAGCCTTTGTCTGACAAGTAACTTATCGACCACAAATCCCACCCCACCGGCTACTGACACCTGGAAGATGTAGTTTTCGTTGAATACTGGGTTGCACGACCTTCTTTTGGATTTGGACTGTTGATGGCGCCTATCACCAGGGAGAAGACACAGCTTGAGTAGGACTGGATAGGACTCACAGACAGGCGGAAGGTTGGTAGCCTTCACCAAAGACACCAGAAGTTGTTCTGAGGAAAGACGATACTCCAGCATGAAGCATAAGCGACTTGATTTGTCCACTGGGAATGGAACATCTCCATCTTGCTCATCCTGCTGACATTTGTAGAGTCCTGGATTCAGAGATCCAAGTGGAAATGCACCTGGTCATAGACAAGAACAATGAAGGGTTGACACAGAGGGAACTAATGAGTCAGATGCATTTTTTGCTATTGAATGTCTCTTTATGATTTCCAAAACTATTGATGCAAAGAGGAAAAAAAAACTGCTCTGGTAATATGTCATAAAGAACATACTGTATGTAACCACTGGCTCATCAAAATGTAGCCTGCAAATCATGTGCTAATTGCCAGGTTGACTTATGAGAACTGCTTTTCATATTAAAGTCAATGACACCCTCTTGGTTTCAATGAGTGCTAACAGAATCTATAATACTGAACTTCTTCACCAATTACAGAATTGCACATTTCACAGGAGCAATTTACAACGGGATAGTGTTCTACAAATCCCTTGCATGTTAACTTGAGCCAGCCTGTGTGAACATAGAGCTCATACCAAAATAAACTATTCCAATGACTACAGTTTGATTTTTTTATAGCAAGTGCACAGATGTCACATCTATCTAAATTAAACCAAATGTTCATGGAGACTTTCAGGTAGCTTCACCTAACAATATCTGCACCTTCTAAAACCAATGAGAAGCTCCCTACTGTCCATGGGTCACCTTTTTGTGTGCCACGCTGTAAAAGAGCCCTGTACACTTACTCATATCACCAAAAGAAGCTCCACGCATCATTTCTTTGTGGGGTGTTAACTCATCCTGAATTGCTTGTGGATGAAGGCTTACTGGCATCACACAGGGTGTCATTGGCGTCATGAAACTGCAAATAAAAATAAAGAATGTGTTCAAATAACAAAGGTTGGATCAAAGCTAGTTTTAAGTCATTATTTCACTTATCAACATTTTGTACTACAAAGAGAAATTAATCCCCATACAGTAGCTTCAGTCCTTGTTTCAGCTTCATGGACTTCTTTACCTCAGATCTCTACAATATAATGGCTAAAGAGTAATTAGTAAGGAATTTGTCATTACATCTTTTGGACATGGAATGCAGATGGCAAATTCCTTAAAGGTACAAAATAGAGCGTGAAGAGGATAGGATAAGACTTGCAGAAGTCAGATAAACACATCAATAACCACAAGGAACAGATTTGTCCTTCCTGGACAACTTGAGAATGTCAGAATTGCGCTAACAATGTTACATTTTTAAATGTGTTCAGATAGAATGCAAAAAGCACCTACTGTGGTTGCCATGTCTGTCTGTCTGTTTGCAATCAACAGCTTGGATCCCAGAGGACAAGTTTGGTTGAAATTTGGCACATTTGTACAAAAATTTGTTGAGAAAATTACATTTTTGTTGAGATTTCTTAAACAGAGCGTGTTGTACAATAGTTTGAAATTTTAAAATGTCCCATTGAAAAGCATTTACGAATATTCATACTTATCCTTTTTAAAGTTTACTGTTTCAAATTCACCTTGGGAGAGATTACGTCCATTTGTTTATTCTGCATATTTTTTTCTTTACCTCATCCTATAGCTGTTCCTGATGGTAAAATTGATCCCCAGTACAAGTTAGTCAAATGCCTAGGAAGCTTTCCCTGCTGTTTGAGTTAACCATAAAAAAAACTTAAAAAAATTAAATCAGGAAAAAAATTATGTGTCATTCTGTAACCACAGAGTGAAGTATAAACTTTATACTTACAGTACCTTACAACTAAAAACAACCACACTGCTGCATTATCTCCACATTATAGCAATTCAACATTTCTCTAACTTTATATTTTATCAGCAAAGCTCCAGATCTGCTCTTCATCATGGTCCAAAGCAGCCAACATATTTACCTTGATACTCTCAATCAGACTTCTTCTTACAAAAACATTTTATTATTTTTTTGTAGGCCTGGATCAAAACTAAAGAAAAGCAGAGGACTTAAAAATTATATTCTTAAATATAATATAAATATATCTTTTTACTTTCTTGTATACATGGCATAAAGTATAGTAATTATGAAAAAATTGGACATTTTGGCCATTTTTGCAATTATGTCTGTGTGTGTCTGTGTGTATTTATGGAAACAGGATGACTTGAGAATGCTTTGAGCTAGATAAATGAAATTTGGCATATGGGTGTTATATCAAAATGTTAGTTTTCAACCAACTTTTGGGCAATATATGTGAACCAGAAGTGGTACTTTACCTTAACAATTGGTTTAGTAGTTTACAGGACAGTAGTTTTTCATGTAAAATTGCATTATAAGAAGAAAAAAATAATAAAAATTTTACATCATCATTAGTTAGGGTAAGAAACACATAGATACAGAATTTCACCTTAATCGAATAATCCATCCATCCATCCATTTTCCAACCCGCTGAATCCAAACACAGGGTCACGGGGGTCTGCTGGAGCCAATCCCAGCCAACACAGGGCACAAGGCAGGGAACCAATCCTGGGCAGGGTGCCAACCCACCGCAGGACACACACAAACACAACCACACACCAAGCACACACTAGGGCCAATTTAGAATCGCCAATCCACCTAACCTGCATGTCTTTGGACTGTGGGAGGAAACCCACGCAGACACAGGGAGAACATGCCGGAAATGATATCTTAACAGGTATCAGCACTATTACATATGCATTACTACCATTATATAAATAGAGATAAATATTTTCAATTTTGTTTGATCATTACTTATTGTTATTGTTGTTCAAGCGTATTATGAGAATAACTGCTCTGTGATAGCAATGCAGAGAGCGTACTGTACACACTTTGCGCTTGGTCGAAATGCTTCTGTACCAGATTGGAAAACGATTTCTAACTATCGGGCAACTGGGTCCACACTGAAAAGAAAATTACCTGGCATACCTAGGACAGAATATGCGTGGTTTCAACAGGACAGGGCCACAGCTTTCACAGCACGACATTTGCTTGTAGTGTTGAGGAAAAATTTTCCTTGGGCATTTGACCTCTTTAAGAAAAGATGTGGGGAGGCTGGCATGGTCACCAGATTTAAGCCCATGTGACTTTTTCTTTTGGGGATACCTAAAGGAAAAAGTTTTCAGACATCGTCCTCGATCTCTTGAGGATTTGAAGGAAAGGATCAGACAGGAAATCAACTCCATTTCACCTGAGATGACCCGAAGAGTGTTGGAGAACTTCCAGGAATGTCTTCAGCAATGTATTGTCAATGATAGCCACCATTTGCCTGATATGATTTTTAAAACCCTTTAAAACAAAACTGTTTTTATGTACTTTTCAGAAATATATAAAAAAATATATAAAAGTTTCGTTAATTTTTTTATACCCCTTCAAGATGTGGAAGATCTTTATGCCCCATCATGTGTTGTTGAAGCAGGTTTATCTGTTAAACAAATTATCATTTTCATCAATTATCAACATTTAGGTACTTGTTACTGTCTTTCTTAAGGCAAATTGTGTTCCACAATTGTTTTGAGCTGTGTTTTTTTTTTATTTATTTTTTGCTTTTTTTGGTTTTGTGCTTAAAATACAGTACTTTTAGTAATTTAATAGTGTTTGTGAAATTTTCTTCATTGTACTGGTTCTGAATTTTCCATGAAAGGTTATTAATTCATTGGTGAAATTACGCAACTTAGTGGTAGTATTTATGTTCAATACTTATCACGTGTGACTGGCCACATATTGGTAAGTTTGTTTTTTATTGTTACATATTATTTTGTCAACAAAAGAAGTTTGTTTTATCGGTAATCATTTGAACTAACTTAATAAATTGTATTACAATCAATCAATCAATCATTGTTTTATAATTTTCTGGTAAGATATAATTTTTACTTAAAGTACCGATATTCTTTAAAATTTACAATTTTTTAATTTACATACTGTATCTTTCGGATTTGCGCTACACATTTACTTCTTTGTCCTTACATTTAATTCCACAAATTGTAATTCATATATGTTTTGATCTTTCATCAGTTTTGTACTATTTGTGAATTCATTGACATTTCTTCTTGTTTTCCATATTTTTTTGCAATGCCTGAACTTTTTTTTACCTACATTTAATTTTTTATTTGAAAATGAGAGTTAAAAAGCAAACAGCATCGCAAAGGCAAAAGAAAATTAATCAACTGCATATACGTTTATGCTCTGATATTTCATATAAACAGAATGAAAGAGTTAAAGATATGCCTAGAATAATATGTAATGTATATTATTCATCTTATTTAGTAACAGTTTATTAATTACATTACGTGTATTATTATTTTTAACTGTTATTTAACTTATCAACAATGCAAAGAAATTACATGGCACAAACACAAAGTAACACCATAACCGGAAATGTATCTAATCAGGTAAAAAACTATCAAATAAACTTGAAATTTGAACAGGTACATGATTTTGTTTCACAAGTTGACATACTCATTCAATTATTATATAAACTCTACTTATATGAGAAAGTCAAGTGGAGAACATTCCAGCTTTTTTGTTTCTGTAAGAAGATTGAATGAATGTCATATCACATACTTGCATAATAAGTTTTCTTTGAGTGGCACTAAAACCAAAATAAGTCTCTAGTACCTCTGCATTAACTTGCCAGTCTGCTAGGTAACTTACAGTGCTTACTGCTGTTATACAATGACAAAATTCTATGAAACAGAAGTGTAACAATTACCCTTACATATTATTCCAGTTTGAAGTAGCTTTGCTAATTTATGCAAAGAATGCAACATAACCACTCAAGTAATGCAAAGTGTGAGTTTTTAAGTGGAAACCTAGCTAAATAACAAAGATGGGGATGAGTATAACATAGAGTGATACACATTTTTTAGGAAGGGTAGACATAACAGAAAAAAGCCTTGGTAAGAGGGTGTCAGGAAAGAGGGTGTAGGGTGTGTACTGGCATCACGCCACTAAAAGAACCTCAACCCTGAGCTCCGAGGACACCCAATGGCGGACACATGGGAAAAGAAAAATAAAAAAGCCTGCATGCTTTGGAGTTGTGCCACTGCGTCTGTCTGTTCTGGGTTGGGCAGCGGTGCCCACCTTAGAAGTCCACAGTACACAAGTATAAACAGTGCAATACCTGCGTAGCAGTAGCATCCGCTGGAGCACGCTTCGCATCCCATGAAGTATAAACCCGGCCTAAAAGGTGGCACACTTTCTGTAACCAAAAAAATCCCAAGGCACACCGCGATTCTACCAGCCACAAAAGCATTAAATCAATACATTTGCTAAACATTCTGAACTGGTGAGACTATCAGAGACGCTGGCAAAAACAAAACCAGCTTAGAGGTTGGCATTCACAGACACAGCATTTATTGAGCACTTTGGACACATTTCCCAAGCTGCTTTGTGCCTTTGCCCTCTGATATAGACGGTCCTATATGACACACCTGGGTAACTCTCATTGCGCATCAGTTGAAAAACGCTTGTTTAGAATAGAATTATAAAGACGTTGACCATGATGAATAAATTGAGGATTGAGTTTTAATGTATTCCCTTTTAAGAGATGCTTATTTCAATTCAATCAGTCTCTAGCATTGCTTTCAAAGTCTACAGTCGTTTCAATCATTTAATTTCATTTTGACACATCTATGTCTCATATGCCATACAAATTTGAGAATTAATACACTGGCCTCGTTTTCTTTTTGTTTTCTTTTCAACTTACCTTTTAATAAAGCATTCAAATTCAGGTTGTACTTGCTCAAGTAGTATTTTGTTTAAAGGTCAGATTTCAGGTCATTGTTTAGTTTAAACTATGTCATCAAATTTGTAAAAGTTTCTTTGTATTAATTCTACATTAATTTTGTGATTCAGTGTATATTTACTTCATGATTTATGTATTTATTTTATGATTGCACGTTTTAATGTTAGATACGATTAATCATGATTAATTCTACAGGTTTGGCATCCGTGGTTTTGACCCACCACAGTTCAACCTTATTAAGAAAATATCAGTTGTGTTCACTTTGTGTGCATGATCGTCATTATATACTTTTATATAAGTCAGAGCATCTGACCCCTTTTTATGGTCCTGGAACCATATACCTGCTGATAAGGTGGGTCAACCTGTATTTAAGAAATGTGAACTACGATTAGTCACGGACCCTCCATAGCCAACAACTAATAATAGCACATGACGTGATGGCATTTTTACATAACATGAATTGGAATCTGCAGTCTATAACCTCAAGCCTATTTGTACCTCACTTTTACCACATACAGTATTATTTTAAAGTGCCATTTTAAAGCATGTGTTAATGCATGTAATCGCATTCGATTATCACTGTTGTTTTTGAAAATGACTCGATGTTATAATATATTTAATAAACAAAAAATATGATGAAGTGAAGTTATTTCATTGACGTCATTCAATCTTTGTTTTGTTAAGATTATTTTTCATGGGCACTTCCATTTTGTGTTTGTAGTTTTCATGGGTGCTGCCATTTTGTGTGTCTGATTGCTTTAGTGATATCTGTGATACACATACCACATGAGCCATGACTTCATGGTGGCCATGTTATAAAAAATGGCTGTATGAAGTATTAAACAGTGTCCAAACTTCATTGTAAAACAAAAGAAGAAGTTCCCACAACAACTTCATGCTTGAAAACTCCTTTGGTTTTGAATTTTCTGGTTACAGGTTTAGTTAGCTACTTAGAATTTAGTGAATTTTCTTAAAACTTGATGAACGATCATTAGTGTTTTGAGTTTTGGCTCTTTTTGACTTCCCTTCTACAACATTTATAAACTCTGCGCCAAATTCAGTCTGTCCGAATGTCTCCTCTCAGTCATAACAGAGAGTGTCAATATGCTGTCTTGGAATCTCCATTATTCTTCTTCCAGTCCCAATGACTTGTTCATCTCAGTACAATTGTACTCACCAAGGCTTGACAAACTGGCAGCTTGTAGGAGGATTAGTTGTGGGTGGTATGAATTCCTCATAGTGGCGTCGAGGGCACATTCTCCTCCACAAGAAATAAACGCCAATACCAAGGAGAACCAGTAACAGGATACCGCCCAAAACACCAGCAGTCACTCCTGCCACTGGATCTATAGGGAAGAAAAGAAAAACCTAAATGGTGCAGAAGGTCAAGGTGTGCATCAGCATGGACTTGACTTTTATTGCATTGAAAATAAATGACAAATGGTACACTTTGTGCAATCTAAAATAAATCTGATTTACAAATTCACATAGGACATGGGCTTGGGTGCTGACACCACATCCACATTGCACACTGTGGCCAAACAAGACAAGAACATGGGTAGGTTGTTTGGGTGATTATTGAATCCTAGTACAGTGTGCATTTGTGCACTTTTATGGCCAAATATAATTTTCAGCATGCTCTTTAGAGTGAAACTCGGTGAGATAATTGTGTCAGTTTTAGGGGTGTTCAGCACAATGCTATCTTAGAGCAAAAAAAACATGTGATGGGCACAGTGGACATTTCCCTATCGCCATCTAGAAGTGAAATTAAAGCTGCAGCACAGTTTCTTCTAACTTTGTAAAGCTCCTTTTCATAATTATTTCCAATTTCACAACCTGCTTCTTTAGTGACTAGCCAGTAGGGTAATTGTCAGTTGTCATTGCTGTATTATATTTATTTACTGCAATGATCTTATTCTGTTGATCACTTTGTATTTTTGAATTGCAGTTTTAAATGTACCTTTTGCAAGTTTCATGCTGGTAACTGTATTATATAAAACGCCTTCTAATTATCTGCTTTTTAAAGCATTCACTGCAAAATGTGAAAGGTAATATGACAAATAAAGATTGCTTGATTGACTGCCACTGGCACTTCATGCACTGCCAAGACTAACTGAAGTTGTATCAACAGGCATATCAGTTCTGAAGATTAAGCTCATGCTGGTGACCTTCACAAAGTCCAACTTTCTTTTCTACTGAGAGAGTCTTTAGGTGTGAGTAGTAATAAAAGTTAGCTAGCAACCTGCTGTTCAAAATCAAAATTCTCCCTTTTTCCTCCTAACACTGCGATCCATCTGGCATTGTTATCTGTGCCACATCAAAAGGGTGACTCAGCAATGTCACAAGCCCTTGTCTGCAGAAGACAAGCATTGCAAAGACCCCTTGTAGATCACGGCAGACACACCCTAAAGTTCCCTTTTCTGACAGCAGAGATCAGCTGATAACTTTACCTTTTTTTTAGACCAGGGCTATGCAATGTGTATCCATTGCTCACTCTGAAGCACAGCAGCAGAGGACAGGCCTTCTGTCTCTTTAAGACAACAAGAGAGTGGAAGTGTTGCTGACAAGGGCGAGTCACTTGTAAACTGCGCCCAGAACACCTCACTGCACTTTGGAATCAAGATGGTGTGTACACAGCTGCACAGCCATGTCTGAACTGCCGGGGGAGACCAGTGGCCATGAAGGTGCCTGTGAGCCAGCTATGTGGCTGACTCTGAAAAAACCGTGATAACGGGGATTAACAGCAACTGCAGTCCAATTTCCCGACACTCTAAGGAAAGGTAAAACTTGAGCAATGTGAAATGTGGCTGGGTGGGAGGGGGGGGGGGGGGGTTTGCTGGACTTGTTTGTGTGTAATGTAATGCTGTGTGAATGGTGTGAATTTACCTGAGTCATTTTTAGCAATATTGTACTATCAAAAACATTTTTTAAACTAGGAACAGCAAAAATCTGCCATAACAAGCGGAAAACTTTTGTACACCTGTCATACTTGGCATTCTGCGCAGGGTGAATACATGTACTAATATGCTTTAGATTTTACATTCAGTAGTCTAGCTCCAGAGATGCCAGGTACATCTTGTGAAGAAAACTCATACCATTATGAACACAGCGTGTTGTTGGGCTACTTTTATACACCAGCTGCATCATGATTAACTAAACCCCTCTCACACACACACTCATTCAGCCGGGGAAGCCGCCTGCTTCGAGTCTTCATCGTTAAACAGGTTTTACTGAGACGAGCAAGCTGTGACAGAGAACTTCAGCTGACTCTGATTTTATCTTCTAGCCGGATTTTTCTCGTTTCTGCAGCCCAATGTACTTTTAACTAAACGCTTACCTTAGTTCAGAAATGAGGAAGTGTGGCTTTATGTAACTGAGCGCTTTTCTTTCCATCTGGTTTACTCTGCCACCGCCAGCATATGGATCATCCAGATGTGTTCAGCCGTAACAGAGAAAGGGGCTGCCTCTTTTGCATTTATGGTATTTTCTTTTCCTAAAAAGAATTGTGCTGATAATGTGCTTATCCTAAGGGACTCCCGAGGCTACAAATTTTTGTTCCAACCAGTTCCACAATCGGTGAG
Organism: Erpetoichthys calabaricus; assembly: GCF_900747795.2. NCBI lineage: Eukaryota > Metazoa > Chordata > Cladistia > Polypteriformes > Polypteridae > Erpetoichthys > Erpetoichthys calabaricus. Next base: position 217,443,627 of record NC_041395.2, read on the forward strand.
CCAATTTACTTGCAATTTATCTTGGTTATTTCACTGGCCTTTTTCATTCTGCATTTAGAAAAGGGCAATTGTGTCAGATTTATATTTATAAGAAATTAGGTTGAACTTGCTGCCAATTTTCAACATTGTTGTTTTTTCCAATTTAATTTATCTTTTACTGTGGTGTTTGTTCCCCTAATTGTACCCTAATGGTAATTAACAATGCCATTAGGCATAATGAACAAAGTAAAGAGCTGGGCAAATTACACCAAATGTTGAAAAGCTGCCGCTATTTTAGTGTTATAAAACAACAACAATTTATTTATTATTTAGCCCAAAATCAGCTGATAAATACCTCAATGGGCTTTAACAGGCCCTGTTTTTTGACAGCTCCCCAGCCTTGACTCCTTAAGAAGACAAGTTATACCTATTAGGGCAGGGGTCCTCAATCACGGTCCTGGAGGGCTGCAGTGGCTGCAGGTTTTTGCTCCAGCCCAATTGCTTAATAAGAAACACTTAGTGCTCAAGTAACACTTCTGCTTCACTTTAGTTGTTTAAGCATTTGAACCCTTGTTGCTTATTTTAGTCTTAAACAGCTGTATTCTTGGTTTTTAATTGCTCCTAATTAGCAATAACATGCAAATGACAAAAGAGACCAGCATTTCACCATTTAGCTTGTTACCCTTTACACCTGTGTGGATTTATCAGGCACTATTGGGTTTAATTAAATACTTGGAAGGAAAGTGAAGAGAAAAAAGTGCAGGACTGAGAATTACTCATCCATTTTAGCCTTCAAATCATTTGGATGATATCCTTAGAAAGGGGCAGAAAATCTAGGATACGAGAATGACCTGACATAGCAGAGCTAAAGCACTAACAAGCCATGAAATTAAATTATTGGCAAGAATTGCTTTCTAATTAAGCAACCAGGTTAGAACAAAATCCTGCAGCCACTGCGGCCCTCCAGGACTGTGATTGAGGACCCCTGCATTAGTGAGTCCATCAAATTAAAAACATAATGAAGATGATGAATGTGAAAATCTTAAAAAACAAGACAGTAAAACCCTAAATTATCTCCATGTAACACACAAAATATGCTTGCTATATTCCAATAAAAACTTAGTAAACCCACTTTTAAAATTTTTGATGTTAAGTCTTTTCATTATTCAATGTCGCTTCTCCACTCATTTTCATTTTCCACTAATAGAATACAATTATGGGATCAAAATCAACTGAAAATGGCAAATAAATAGGATATCGATACAAGAGAGTATTAGCATTTAACACTAAGGAAACATAAACATGTTTCTAAATTTATTCAAAATGTAAGCCTCACTCTCCTGAGCTTTTCTGAATGTACAGTAAAGGGATAAAACTACAACAAGCTAATTACAGTTTGGGACCAAAGGGAGAGATAAATTAAATCACTGATTCTGACATTGGTTGGAACAAAAACCAGTAGCCACAAGGGGTCCGCAAGTATAGGGTCAGGAAACACCCACTCACTAACACTTTGTGGAAAGTCTGGCTCTTTTACTGATTAGCTTACTCAATAAAACTCCATGCCTAGTTCTTTCATTTAACAATACTTTTTGCAATGCTGTTCACTTAGTAATGCTCCATTTTTGTCTTACCTTGTTAACATTCTGATGGTTTCTCGTAGTAACCTTCTAGAAGCTTGTTAGGTCTTTGATTCAACAACATGTATGGACAGCCTGAGCCCCTTCCTTGGTAGAACTCTATGAACTCTTTGGCTGCTTACCCAGTTCTGCACTTTGAACTATCTGGGTAGCCCACCTGATATTCTGTGACTACCTGCTCAATGCATTACATGGCTGTCTATATAGGTAGTTTGAAGGAGTCAGTTTGCCTGCTTCATTTAATAACACAGCATTGAGTGTCCGGCAGCCCACCTTAGGCTGTATATGCTAGCTGGTTCTTTGCACTCCCTGATCTTGATCCAATTAACAACACTGTTTCAACCCTGTGGCCAAGTAAGTGAATATCGCCATGTTCAAGTCAGTATAAGTTGTCTATCAAACTGTCTCATGCTGCTCCAGTCATTGATCATTGTCCCAATCGGTAAAAACTGTAGAAGATCCATTTAACATTGTCCAGCGTGTCTTGTTGTATCACAGAATCAATGGGGATTTCCTCAGTTTGGCTTGGAAAATCCACCCAAATGGCTGCTTCTTTTGTTTTTGCCTCTGAATGAATGTCTTGATTAATCAGATGGCTACTGTGAGACCGCCGAGTAAAGTATGCAGAGTATGTTTTCACTTCCCTAATAAATAGAGTGAGAGGTTTATAATTGACCAGTTGTTTTATAAACAGGATCATTTCATTTCTTCTTCATCTGATTGCACTAGTACCTTATTATGGGTTTACCCGCTAGTTTTTATGTACAGCTAGTGCACATAGCACTTTAAAATAAAGATACGTAGTCAATCCAGCAATACTAGAACCTTTGTGCATCTCTTAAAATACTGCTTCATTAAATTTTCACATAAACATAAAAGAGATAGTGTATAAATTCAGAAAAACAGATTGTTTTTGTTATAAAAGCACATCATATCTTAAATTTAGAGTAGTTAGAAGCAAAGAATTTCAGTTAAAGAGCCTCAACAAAGACTGCAACTAGCATGTCTGAGTCCTATTCAGAATGCTAATACTCTCAAATTCTGTGCAGTGTGCACTTTTACTCAAACAACATTAACAATAAGTGATTTATCCTTCTATGTTGGCACATGCTACATTGTTGGATTCATCTACACAATAACGTGACTTTCTTTCATATGGTATTTGTTACAAAAGACTCAGTATTAAGTAAAGCTTGATTGATAGCCACTGCTCCTCAAACAAGATGAATTGTTAGGGAAAATCTTGCACGCAGAATTGCAGTTTGTAGCCTCCACGTGTGTTACATTTCGACAGCGACAGGCTTGAAAATCAAAATGCAGTGTTCTGAGAGATACTTTGATAGATATTCAGTGATTCTTCAGTTTGTTTCCCATGAACTTACCAGCCATGAAGAAAAACAGCAATGCAGAGATGTCCGGCCACGGTCACTTGAGGGAGAGCTGTACACTAGACTCTTTTTCAATGAATATACCACAGGAGTCCAGTTACATTCCTCTTTTTGTTAGCGGAGAAAAGTGAGCTAAACTTCCTTTTCTTTACATAGTATAACAGGACCTCCCAGCCAGCAAAGGGAGACTAAACCAACCAGTCTAAAATACCTGAGCGTGAGAACTCAGCCACCAAGTGTAAACAACAGACCCAAGTGCTGCCTGATTGTCCTTCTACACGGCCAGTAGAATCCACCCCTCCAAATGTGCAGAGCGACCTACCACTTAACCTCATTTTTATCTACAAGCCACGTCAGCCAGTCGCCTGCTGTTTATTCTCAGGTATTCTTTGTGTAGAACCCAAACGTTTAATGCTGCACAGCTCCACATTTTATACTTTTGTTCGTCATTGATACTGGTGTTGTGTTTGGTTCTAGTGGTACCATCTGCACTGGCAATCGGAAGGTTGCCGGTTCGAATCCCGTAAATGCCAAAAGGGACTCTGCTCTGTTGGACCCTTGAGCAAGGCCCTTAACCTGCAATTGCTGAGCGCTTTGAGTAGTGAGAAAAGCGCTATATAAATGCAAAGGATTATTATTATTATTATTACCAAACTTGTTGTCCGCTGCATCCCACAAAGTTAACATAAGCTTGCTCTGTCAGAGTATCCAGTTGATATAGGGCTCAACTTGTCGTTTTTGAAATTAAGCAACAGGAAAAGACTCTTTAATATCAAAGTGAAAACATATCCCTGCATAGTTGTCAAAATTAATTAGAAATGTAAAGCACTGAATAATTGATAACATAAGTATTCTTCCCCTTCAAGTGAGTATTTAGTAGATGCACCTCCTTGAGTCCTTGAGTCAGTCTGCACAGGTCTCTATTAGCTTTGCACATCCAGAAATTGCAGTTATTCTTTGCAAAACTGCTGAAGCTCTGTCCAGTTGCATGGGAATTGTGAGTAAATAGCTTTTTTTTTTCAAATTCACCCACAAATTCTCGATTGGATTGAAGTCTGGACTCTGACTCACAGCCACTCCAGGACATTAGCAGTGCTATTTTTAAGACATTCTTGCAGACTGCATCGGGTTTTCCTCTTTGCAGCATTCATTTTAGCCTCTACCTTCAAAAGTCTTTCTGGGCCTGCTGCAGAAAGGCATCCCCACAGCTTGATGCTGCCACCAACACGCTTCATGGTGGGAATAGTGTGCTTCTGATAATGTCCAGTATTCAGCTTACTCCAAAACATGGTGTGTTGTCTTATGGCTTCTTCCAGATGAATTCAGAGTCTAACAAGTGCTTTCTGGAAACTCTAGCTGAGGCATCACATGCATTTTTTTAACATTGGTTTTCTCTTTATCTCTCAGTCAGTTTGTCGTATGCGCAATCTCTCCAATATGACCAACTCTAGCTTGTAAATCCTGGATGATTTTCGTAGGTCTCTTGGTGAGGTCCCTCTCTAGTCGTCTTCTTGCATGATCATGCAATATTTGTGAACTGCCTGCTGTTATCAGATTTACAGCTGTGCCATACTCTTTCCATTTCTTAATGATTAATTTAACTTGACTTCAAGGGATATTCATTGACTTGGATGTTGTTTTGGCTCCATCCCACAACTTTGGCTTTTTCAACTCCACCACTAAATAAAATGATAGAGTTTCTCTGGCTTGAAATTACCAAGGGGGACTTCTCTTTCCACTTGAAGAATCGATTAAGTGTCTGTGGGCTGAAATCATCAACGGGAACTTGATGACTAATAGTGGGAATTACCGTGCTGAATTAAACTGCATTGTTTAAAGTACAGTACAAGCCCTGTTAAGGAGCTCTGTTCATCAAGTCACCCAGGGGCCTGCAGGGGTCTTAATCCAGCATTGGTTACTGCATTGGGTGACCCCAACCCTAGGGATGCCACTAACGCCACTCGAAACTTCAAGGGGCATTAATGGCATTAATCAATCTGAAAACAGAGAGTACCGAGACCTATGTATATCACCTTCAGGTACTGGTCTTGGCCATATATATTTTCTAAAGTTTAAAGACATCAGTTTAAAGAAGACTTGTTTGATAGTGCATAAACTTATTGTAGTTTGGGTTTTATACATGAGCTGAATCCAACGCTTAGTTGAAAGCTGACAGAAAATGATCCTGGCAGAAATGTGGGCAAGGCGGGATCCAGCATCATATGGCATACCAGCCCACTTCAAGGCACCCTTGTTTGTCAGAGTCACTGGTTAGTCGGATGAGATCTACGTACTGTGGAGTAAACAGAATCTGTAAAGCAGTGGTCCTAATGGCAACTGGCAATGAGCAGAAAAGACACTCAACGCAAATTATGCTGAATGCTGAAAGGCTGCAGCTACTTCGGCGACAAAACCACTAATGTGCTCTTTGGTGAATAATGGAGTAAATAACCAGAATACCTGATATCATGATGATAAGGCTGAAAATCTTAAGAACAGAGATAAAAAAACACGTTATCTGTATGTAACGTAATGAATACTTTGTACATTCCAATAAATTTTTGGCAAACCCAGTTTTTGAAATTCAGGTGTCAATCCTCTTAACATTTTGTGTTATTTGATTTTTGCTCTGCTCATGTTTCAAATGCCATTATTAGGATACAGTTATGGAAGAAAACTGCACAGAAAAGGCAAACTAATAGTAAAATAACAAAAAGGAATAAAAGGAAAGGGATAACGGCCAGCTAATTAAACAATGAGAGCAGTTAGTGATAAGATAACTCGCTGATTGTGCAATTGGTTGGAACAAAAATCTGCTGCCACATGAAACTCCCCACACTCCCCCATACCCCCAACTGGGACTGAAAACCAGTGCTCTAGAAGAATCCCACCCAAAAACTAAGCAAAGTCAGTCATGAATTTGTGAAGTATGAAAGAGTTCAAGATTCAAAGTCAAAGAGCTGCCTACTCTGTGGGCTGAGCATTATTAAGGAATTTCAGACAGTTGAAGTTTTGAAATTCTTTTGTACATCGCAAATGTTAAAAAATAATTTGAAAAAAATCTGTTCTGACAGTTTTGAATATGTTGAAGTTATAATAAAGTCTGAAAACTTTAATTTAGTTAAGAGAACCATTCTCCAGCAAACTGCTTATCACATATGCTCATTGTCCCTTCTTATGTCAACAGACATGCTGCTAAACAGATTTACCGCTGTATGCTAGAATGTTTACTATTCTTTCTAGACAATTTCTAATCAAATTATCCTTTTGCATGAGTACTAATAAAGTACAAGGATAAACTGGAAATAATGAAGGTTTAGATTTGAGAAATGAAGAATTCGCTCTTGGATAGATTTGGTGAATGTGAGAAGTCAGAACGTAAAACAAATACTGCTATTTAGACACAGTAGTTCCAATAATAATGGGGTTACAGCATAAATATTCTATTATTATTATTATTTAACATATTTTCTGGGATAGGCACATTGCTAACACCTATGTTTGTGTTTATATTAAGGAATGTCTTCAGTATGTGACATGTATTTAAAAATGACTGCTTTCTGTAGTTTTATGTATGTGCTTTGGTTTATTTGTATTGTCTGTAGGCTTTTGTGTAGTGCATGTGAGATGACACCAAAGGCAGATATAACAATGAACGCAATGATCACCTTGTTCCTTTATCTACAAGTCGTGTACTCTTTGTGTCAGTTCTGCACACTTTTGCATTTTATTTGTGTGTTGTGTGTCTTTGGTACTACTGGTAATATAATTTCATGTTGTTTCTCTACCAGTGTTAGGTTTGCTCTGTTATGGTGGATAGTTTTGTCTGTCAGTATAGTTCTATCACAATATAGTTTATTTGTGCCATTTTCTAGTACTGTGGTGTGAGTGTACTTCTAATATGGTTTATATGTATGTAATAGTTTAAGTTGTCTGATTATGTCCTCTGTGATATTGTCTGTGGTATATACAGTAGGTTAAATGGTGTGTAACTTGTGCTTACACAAACTATTGCTTTGTGTAGTTTTGCTGTATGCTGTTTAGTGTAGAAGAACCTTCTTAAATTTTAATCTGTGAGTTGTATAAATTAATTATATCTATGAGACCCTTTCCTTTGTCTTCGTGTGGAAGAGCGAGTCATTCTATGGCTGCTTTGGTGCAATGTTGTTTGTGTTTTGGGAGTAGTGTTCGTGTTTTCCTTCAGAGCTGTTATAGGTCTGTTTGTGACCAATGTAAAATTCTGAAAGAACACATGATTATTGATATGGCCTAAGTTTTGATGGCTTTTATCGTATGGCAACGATTGTTTTTGTATACTATTTTGTTGTAAGTTGTATATTTAATTTGTTTGTGTTATATAGGTTTGTCCTGTTGGAACCTAAGGTATGTTATATAGTTCACCATTTGCCATGGCCTTGATCCTGTTGAGGTTTTATATCCACCTTCTCTAAGCATCCCATTTTCTACATTGTTTCATATTTGTACAGTCCATGTGTATGTCCTATGAATGTGTTTCGATTATTTCTAGTAATAGCTGTAATTGTTTGTTCCTGCATATATTTTTATGTCACCCTTATAAAATAGTTACAATAGAGTGTACTTTTGATGTTAGTTTTTGACTTTGTATCCATATCGCTCAGGGATTATAAACAATTTCATTTTCATGTTGGTTCGTTTTGAACAGGAATGATATTTTTACATTCCTGCTCCAGCATTCCACCCCACTTTCTCTAGTTGGTGACCAATTAGATTGAAATGAACAAACAGTTAATAACGTTTTGTGCATTTTGATGATAAGCTGCATTGCTTATGGGAAATACCTATGGTATTAAATCAAAGAGAAAGGGAGGTTGGGAGCATGTGCTGATAGCACGTTGCCACATCCACCGCACAACGACCCACCTGGATTGAGACCGGAATGCAGCGGGTGACACCTCAGCACCACATTGGACAGTGTGAGGTTTTTTACGGTGGCTGGAGTGCCAATCCTGCAACCAATCCTCATGTTTTCCCTGTAAATTGGAGGACCTGCTTGCAGGGCAGGATGCAGGCTAACATCATACCCAGGACAAAGCAATTGCAGGTTAAGGACCTTGCTCAGGGGCCCAGTGAAGTAGAGTAACACTTCTGGCATTTATGGGATTCGAACTGGCAAACCTACCGATGGCCAGTGCAGATCCCAAAGCTACCACTCTGCCCATTAAATCAAAGACATCCCTTAAAACAGAAACATATTTGTTTATTAAGCACATTTTAAACAAAAAGCACTGTTGTAATATAAACAAATAAAAATAAACAATCAAAAGACCTTAAACAAAATCCACAACTGTAAATGGCTAATGTATCTGCATCTTTGAAGAAAGATAAATCTTTGCAAATGTCAAAAGAGAGGCTGTAGAAGAATGAAGTAGCCTACATATTTCAGCAAAACTGTAACTGGCTACATATCTTAACTTGCTAAATATGCCTTGGTGCGACTCCAACTTTAACATCCCAGTAGAAACATAAAACTGAGGAAGAACATCATAAACGTGTCACAGTACTTGGTTACATCACATGAGCAAAGTTTTAATAGCCTAATATCAAGCAATCACTGCTGTTTTACAGCGTAGGCTAACTGCATCATCTATCAAACAAAAAATAATAAATGTCTTTATTATACGAAAAAGGCTATAAGATAACACAGAATTACGTGTGTTTTTAGCCTAACAAACCATACATTAACTTCTACAGTTGTGACTGAAAAAACAATGTTTGATCAGTGTGGATTTCTGTGGTGGCTTACACATCACTTGCTTGTTTAGATGAATAAACAGGATATCTTCTGTCTTTAAATTAGTCTGCAAAGGTGACAAGATATATTGAGGCAAAAAAAGGCTCACACACCACTGAAACGAGTAACAGGAAGAGGAAGCCTGCTCATTGCCGGTTTGTACAACTCTGAATATGACACTGCAGATTACCACCATGATTGTCAGATATTTTATCAGTGCATCCACCCTACAATGTGACTTGTTGATTGCACAAAGTTTTTGGTATGAATTCTCTTGCTGCTAATCTTTGAAAATCCATTAGATGATGCTATGTCCTGTGATGTAAAACCGGAGAGATATGTAAGCTTACAGGGAAAATATTTAGGCTACAGAAGCTACTTTCATGAAAATAATGTTATTAACTGGTTAACATGTTTTAAAATAATGATTTCACCCTGGAACATTTTAGATTTGTTTTGCTCCCAGGTTCAATCAAATTCAGTGAAAAATTATATTTTTTTCAGTTTTTGTTTTTTGTTCCATGCAATGTTTGTCATCAACTGAGGGGAGCACACTGATCACAGTGAAAATGTTGGGGCACCAGCCGGCGTGCCCTTTTTAATATTTAAAATGTCCAAAAAATAAACAGGCACTCAATGGTGTTTCAAATAAAGGCAAACAAAAAGCAGTGTGAACTAAAGAGTAAACAAGAGGATTCAGCATTCTCTTAGGTACGTCAGTATTCGGGTGGGAGCACCGCTCTTTGGTCTGCTCTGTCCGGAATGAGATGAGCCATCTCAGGAGGGTCTCGGCTTTTTAGCAGAAGGGGTGGAGTCATTTTCATTCCATGAGTAGTTCTTTTTTTTATATATATTTATTTTGTTAATCCCTGAGGGGAAATTGTCATTTCTTATGACCTTTTGGGGGGGTGCGGGGGGTCTTCAGAGAGCAAGGTTGATCATTGTACAGTGCCGTGCTCAAAGGGCCAACTGAGTAGGATTCCTTCTACCTTTGATTTGAGATGACAGCCTTCCAGATACAGCACAGATCCTTAGCCACAAAGCTACCACTCTACCTTTTTAATGCTGTGGGAGAAAATGGAGATGATATTGTCTGTGATGGCGCCACCTTGTGTCCCAGAGTGGTAGTGCTTACCTCCGGTGAGCCCAGAAGGTGAACCTCAGACATGCATGTGAGAAAGCAGAAAAAACATTATTAACTGTAATAATTATAAGTATCCTATCTATCCATCCATTATCCAACCTGCTATATCCTAACTGCAGGGTTGCGGGGGTCTGCTGGAGCCAATACTAGCCAACAAAGGACGCAAGGCAGGAAGCAGACCCCAGGCAGGGCGCCAGCCCACCGCAGATGATTATAAGTATTTTATCTCACAAAATACCAATGACTGTATTTTGTATTAATCATGCTGCAGAGAGCTATATGATTTTTATTTCTAAAAATATAAGACAAAAATGTCATTTATGAATTAATAAATAAGGATTATTAATCTGGCAGCACGGTGGCGCAGTGGGTAGCGCTGCTGCCTCGCAGTTGGGAGATCTGGGGACCTGGGTTCGATTCCCGGGTCCTCCCTGCGTGGAGTTTGCATGTTCTCCCCGTGTCTGCATGGGTTTCCTCCGGGCGCTCCGGTTTCCTCCCACAGTCCAAAGACATGCAGGTTAGGTGGATTGGCAATTCTAAATTGGCCCTAGTGTGTGCTTGGTGTGTGGGTGTGTTTGTGTTTGTCCTGCGGTGGGTTGGCACCCTGCCCAGGATTGTTTCCTGCCTTGTGCCCTGTGTTGGCTGGGATTGGCTCCCCGTGACCCTGTGTTCGGATTCAGCGGGTTGGAAAATGGATGGATGGATGGATTATTAATCTAATCAAACAAATATAATCTAATGAAGATATTAAAGTTATAATAATGTAATCTCTTTATAACTAATGCAATGAACTTTAAGAAAACTGCTTAAAATGGGTTTGTGTGTGTATACTGAGAAGGACACATTCTTTAGAAAATGTAAGTGCCTGGTACTGCTTTGTTTTTCTATACTCCTATATGTCATAAATTAAGATGTAACCCTAAACTATGTATGACCTCAAAATGAACTGTTATGTATTTTTCTGTTCTCTCTTTGGCTAATGAACAAGCTAGGTGATAAAAGGGAGAACAGTTTTCTTTTAGGCCAGTCTACCCGAACTTAAATCAGTTGGCTGAGCTGGGGGTTTGGCAGTCTCACAGTCTCTCTAACTCACCAAGAATAAATATTAAAGAAATTGCTTTTAATTTTAAATTGGTGTTTATCTCGTTGTTTTTCAACTTCAGCTCTCACACATGCGTGACACTCTTTAATTCCTGTTATTGTGTGTAGTTTAATTTGTTTAATAATGGGTTGTGAGTGCGACAGAACCAGAGAGGTCTGCAGCTAAGTGAGTCTTGCCTTGTTTTGTTTGTGTTGAGACTGTGTGTATTGATGTGTTGTTGAAATGGAGATGTGGTGTTGTTCGCTAGTCCCATAGGGAGTGTATGAGTACAGGGGGTATCTTGTATATGTTGTGACAGATGGCCGGGATCTATGCCTGGCTGGGACGCCCCTTCACCACATCTGCCAGGGGGACAAGGGTGGGAAGCCCAGTATCTCCCCCTGGATGCTAAATGGCAGCATCCCTGGGTTGCAGTGGTGCCTCAGACTCCCCCAGGACTTCATGGGGGTTGGAATTCTGTGCGGTTTTGTGGGGTTCCGCTGGCGCCGCCAGGGGGTGCTGCAACAGGAGCGGCTGGCCCCTTTTGGGCACTGATTTTGCCTTACCCGGAAGTGCAGCCGAATGCCCGTAATCAACCACCTGGAGTACTTCCGGGTGCCTGATAAAAGGGGGCCAGCAACCACCACTCAGGGGCCAGAGTTGGGAGGAGGAGGACGAAGCTTGCTGAGGAGGAGTGGTGGTGGAAGAGAAGAGAGAGTGCTTTGTGTTTATTTGTGCTTGGGACTGTGTTGTGGCTGGAGGGATTATGGGGAAGACGTGCCCTCCAGCTGAAGAAAAATAAAAGCTTGTTTGTTTTTACACATGCCTCCCGTGTCCAATATGTTTCGGGACAGGTACTATATAGCATCATTCTTACAAGGTGTAATATTCATACTAGTCATATAGCTAGCTGTTCCTTGCAACCCATGTGTTGCTTTCGGCAGCTTTTTTATTTTATTGTTATTATTTTAATTTATACAGTACCTTTCATACATACAAATGCAAGTCCAAATGCATTCAATAGAATGTAAAAATGAATAAATATAGTAATAAAACACACTTGATTAAAAATATAAAATTAAGCATAGTATAAAACAACATTGTAGGGCATACCCATGCCAATTTAGCACTGCCAGTTCACCTAACATGCGTGTCTGTGGACAGTGAGAGGAAGCTGAAGCAAACTGACGCAGATATGAGGAGAACATGCAAACCCCACGCAAGGAGGACCTGGGACATGAACCCTGGTCCCCTTACTGCAAGACTGCAAACTCTGCACATACAGGGCCAACATCTTTCAAATATCAGAGGAAACCCCTGGGGAAAAACCACACAGCTGGTGACCCTGTTGGGATTTCACCAAAGCATTCTGGGACTGTGCCACCATGCCACTCACAAATAATAGCGATTAGACTTTTTTATATTCATTTTAAACTGGAGGGATGCAGGCAAACTGTACAAATCAAGCGTTGGACTTCAAAGTTATTGTTGCTTGCAGTACAGTAAAACACTAGGAAAACCACTGACTACTTGAAACTAAAGGTCAACTATGACTAACGTCACTGTCATAAATGGATTCTGGATTGTTCTTGCAGCTGAAAGGCAATCCCATCATATGTGAGTAGTGCAGGGGTTTAGCATGCGATATACTGAATCTCAGACGCACTAACCCACTCTGCTTGCAAGTACTCCATTTATGTCAAGCAGCCCTGCTAGATTCAGTGGAGGAGGAACACTTTCTCTTCCTCTTACTCCACTGTTTAAACAAAATCACCCCTTTGTGCTGCTCAGGGATGAATGAGGCGGATTTTCACGCCTCCTCTCTCATAAAGCAATGGAACATGATACACGCTGGATGGACTGCTTTGATTTGCAGGTCATTGGAGAGCAGGAATGTTTTACAGTGCAGGGAGCACGGCTAATACATTCAGCACAATAGCGCAGTACAAAGACAATGCAATCACACAAAACAAATTAACAGCCACAAGAGAGAATGCAACACTTCCGCACAACATGCTCCCTGACAAAAAAAAAGGAAAGGCCATGCAGTCACGAGAACGGACAGTGCAATCCAAAAATGCAGCACAGCAAAGAGCTAGTACAGCACAATAAATACACATTATGGCGGACAGCTGGGGCCCTTTCCCACCTGGGATGCCTTTATAATGGAAGGGCTGCATGACAGAGTGTGCATTATCTCTCCCAAGGTGCTAGAGGACAGCCCCCCTGGGTTGCTGCAGGACCATGGGTTCCCGCAGGGCATGCTTGGAGTTGGAGTTTGCTACAGCCGTTTGGTTCTGTGGGTGCCACAAGGGGGTGCTGAAGTGCCCTAATGGGTTGGGTGTCTGTCACACCTGTGAGTACTAAAAAGAAGTCACATAAAAGAAGTCAGCAGCCACTACTGCAGGAGCCAGAGTCGGGAGGAGGTGGACAAAGCTTGCTGGAGGAGTAGTGGAGGTTGAAGAGAAAAAAGAGAAAAGAGACAAAAGAAAGTACCATATTCATTGCTGTGCAGGTGGGAAACGAGAGAAAGCATTTCCCACGACAAAAAAATAAAAAAAAGTGTGTGCTGCGTCTGCTTGTGTCGGGTTTGGGTGGCAGGAGTGCCCTTCGTAGGCCACAACATACAAGATTTGAAAGACCCACTTACATAGAAAATGCAGTAGAATTAAAGCATTAAAGACATAAAGGCTTGTTGAGAATAACTGCAAGGACACTCAGAACACGGCAAAACAAATATGGCAACATGCAGCATTTTTTTTTAGCAAGTCCAATGCAGTAATTCACTACAGATACAAATGGAGGCAACAATACAATTATACAACCAACAGGAAAGCAAATTCCACAGAATCAAGCAACTCATTAATTGCAATAGCTGAGATAATACTATCACACAATTATAAACTTCTGTTTTGTTTTTCGTTTGACTGCTAATCCATGATTGTATATTTATTAGTTATTACATCATTTTCATTTAAGGCAATCAACTTTTGTTACCTGTCCTGCTACACTTGCTGAACAAACAGGCCCTAGCTTAATGTTACTCAGTTATGTTTACCTCTATTGTAAGTCGCTTTGGATAAAGGCATCTGCCAAGCAAATAAATATAAATGTACATGAACTGAAAAAAAAACTACAAAAAAATTAATACAATACATAAAAGCATAAACAGCAAACACGGTAAAATTTTAAAAAGGAGCATAGGGTACAGTCACACTGGACATACTGAAAGCTGCAGCGACTACATGAATAACTGCACAAAGTGCAATCTCATTTAATGAATATGGCCCAGGACAACGAAATACAATGACACAACACAGAGCAATCCAAAAAAAAAAGTACATCATAGGCTGTATCCACACTACTACGAATTTGTTTAAAATCCCAGATACCAGTCTCCATTTTTTTCCTTTTGTCCCCACTAAATTAAATGAGGACTGTTCATAGTACCCTGTGCCTGCACTCAGTGAAGAGTGTTATACAAATATAAGCAGCAATGGTAATTATAACTACTCCGGCATTTTCAAGACGAAGACTACTGAAAGCACTCTCCAGAGCTGTATACTTCTCAAAACACAGACTCAGCATTATGGTGTGGACAGCCATAAACACAGTTTTTATTTTTCCAAAACACAGACTCTAATCGCACTCTGATTTGTTCATGCTTAATTCCCTGATTGGGTCCTGCTCATTATAATGTCTCATTCTCTGATCAGAGTGTATCTGACAGAATATGCAGCACAACTCCTGGTCCTGTCACATGTTCACTGCAACTGTTTGCTTGCATGTATCACCAAGCCATTGCAGACAATTCAAAATGCAGGGGCACGTCTGGTGTTCAATCAGCCGAGGCAGGCATATGTTATTACACTTTTCAGATCACTACGTTGGCTCTCTGTAGCAGCATGTATTCAGTTCAAATCCTTGATGATTACCTACAGAGTAGTCACTGGATTAGCACCTATATACATGGAGATACTTCTGAGGTCTTATGCTCCTTCTTGCCCACTCAGGTCAGCTGATGAACATTATCTGGTGATCCCAAATCCACGTGGTATTAAACCTTTTAGCCGGTTGTATGAGCTAGAATTCTGACTCCTTCAATGTTTTTAAGAAGTGTTTAAAGACTCTTGGAATTTCTGTGCCACTGATTTTAGTTGTTAGGTTTTCATTATCTAGGAATTGTAGCAAAGAGGTACATTACCTGCATTGTGAGGGAGTGTCAGTTATGGCACTACGGCCATGTGGCTAGATTCCCCGAGGGTGATCCAGCTCGTAGGATCCTCATTGTTGGACCAAGGGGATGCCCACGTAACACCTGGCTGCGGCAGATAGAGGGTAATTTCTGGAGGGTGGGACTGGACCATGTGTCTGTCTGGGGGGGGTTGCCAACTGGGATCCCGAGCTGTTTCATCGTGTGGTGGGTGCAGCAGCAACGCACTGTACTAGTGCATGCTCCCCAACTTGACCTGATTTGACTTGAATTGTAGCTGCCTTGTACTTCTGTTCTGAGCTCTCTACTTGTGAAGATCAATTTTGTACCTTTGTCTTGTAACAGCTCCCCAGACTGATTTTTACTTGATTATGTTGACTTGTCATGTAAATTGCTTTGGATGAAAACATCTGCTAAGCAAGTTAATGCAAAAACAATGTAAATGATGGCTCACGCTTTACAGTAGAAAGCCATATAGTAGTATGTAGAGCTGCTTTCCATGACATTGTTGTGTTGCTTTCCTGTATGCATCAAAGTTGCACTTTGTACAGTGTGAAGGCTGCATGCATGCATGCGCAAAAGGTAAATAATTTACCGATCACAACAGGTTTGCAATAAATCGCGTGGCCAACGGTATTACCCTCCTTTCAAGCATCGCCGGTTTTGGGTAGGTGTCTTTTTTGTGCACATTCACAGTGTAAGCTACATTATAGTATGTAGGCTACATTATATGCAAATACATTATGTGTTTTTGCTCATTTTACCGTAGATGAAGATACTTTTGTAAATTATATGAAAATGCTAGTGTGGACAGAGATCCTTTTCATTTAAAAATGTCATTTTAAATTGAAAATGTAGTACTATAGTCTCACAGCACAAATACAATACAGTATATAAAAATAGCAGGTAATAACACAAATAGCAGGCACAACACAATCAATCAGCAGTGGTGGAATACATTAGCAAAAAAGAAAACAATCACATAGCAATCCAAAGAAGAACAACACAAGAAAACAATCAGTCATTTTCCAACCTGCTTCATCTTGAACAGGGTCTCGAAGGGGGGGATGGAGCCTAACTCAGCTAGCATAGGGTTCAAGGCAGGAACGACCCCTGGACAGGACACCAGTCCATCGCAGGACAAATACCCACACACCATCCACACATTAGGGCCAATTTAATGTCGCCAATCCACCTAACCCACATGTCTTTGTAGTGCAGGAGGAAATCAGAGCACTCTGAGCAAACTCATATGGATACGGGGCGTAGATGCAAACTCCATACAGGAACGACCCAGGACACAAACCCAGCAGCCCTACCAGTGTGCCACCATACCACCCATGACAAATCAATCATACACAATACAAATAACAAAATATAAAAGAATCGTGCAGCAAACGATAACTGAAGCAACAGCTAATTTGGAGGAAATTCAACATTGTTAAACAGCAAATGGTGACTGAAGAAACCACAAATTTAGCATAGCATTTTAAAAAGCTGACAATACTTTCAGCTAAACAAAATGATAAATGCAAAATGATATCATCTGTCAGTCAGGGCAACGCCAATAGCAGTGTTGACATAATTACAAGACATACCAAGAAAAACCATAAAGGTGCAAATGCACAACACTTGATCCAAAGTCAAAAGGTAGTGTGATCACAACAGATGTACTAACTCAACACAATAACGCACTGATCCAAAGGGAATTGGCAGAACAGAAACTAGGAGGAAACAAGCAAAAACTGAAACCTATACTTTTGGAAGCAGAAAATGAGCTGAGCACAGCATCATAAGAGGTGCTTACTTATAAAACCAACACAATAATACAGTGAATAAAAATTAATATACAAAAAAAGGATGAATGTACATTACAAAATGGTGCATTTGTAAGACGCACGAATGATACAAGCACATAGCATATCACAACTAACACAATAACCCAAACCGTAAGACAGATGTTTATAGGCCCTTATACTATAAATCGGCATGGGTTGAATGCACAAAAAGAAAATAATGCCAGCATAAGCAGAATATGCACTTTTCACATATTGTGCACAATACCTGAGGTACACAGCATGTTAACAAGCTCCAAAATGTGTGTGAATTTTTATGGCCCTGCAGGTGTACAGTATATAACTGAATGTTTTCTATTGACACAAACAAGAGACAGCTACTTCTGCACAACATACAACAGTTCAAAGAAGCAACAGTCTTTTCCCATGGTGCTTTCCCGCTGTAGCAATGATGGTAAAGCAGTAACCAAGAGCTGAGTTGGAAAGTGGAAAGCCGTAGCGAAGGTTCCTAAGGATTCACACGCACACACATGAGCACAAACATGCAGGGCCCAAGCCCATATCAGCTGGGTGCTCTGACAGCCATGTTCACCAGAGAAAAACAGCGCTCTCCAAAGCTGTCTGTCAGCCAGTGAGCATTACTGTTACCATGGCAGCCTGCGTGGAGCGAGAGGGAGAGAAAGAGTGAGAGAGAGGGCAGGAGGATCGCTTGGAAATGAATCATTACTCCTGAATGTATTTATTTGTAAATGGGATTTTTTTTTTCTAATCTGCAAGTGAGGATGGAGTGAAGGCAGTAGGCTGTGAGCTGCTTACAGCCTCATTCCCTCCCCCTTCGAGCCTGAGCAGGGATTTAAAGATAATCTGCTGGCGGCTCCATCTTTGCTCACTGCCAGAGGAGGAGGGTCACCTGTGGACAGCCTCTGGCACCCGGCGTCCTGGGCGTGTGTGAACTTTTCAGAGACAGGACAGAGAAGAGGCCAGACAGTAGCACTCACACAAGGTAAGCATAGCTTGAACTGAGGAGTTACATAGGGGATAGTGGGGATGTGCTGGAGAGCTGAGTCGGGGGGTCCGACTGTGCTCTCCAAGGCTGTCTCAGGGACAACCCGGGCAGGCCTGACATCTGGTTTACAGCTATCAGTTTTTAAGTCGGATACTTTCCACCCCATGGGGTGACTTTACCACTTTTATATAGTAGGAGGTGTGAAAGCAGCTCTGGAAGCTGAAAAGTCAGCCAGCACACTTTGGTGCCCTACATACTCTGTCTAAAAATGGAAAGGCGCTAATAAGATATAAAACTTCACCGCTGGGGTTTGTGGGAGGCTCGGAATCTCTCAGCGTTTTAAAAATGTCTTGTAGTAGACAGGGAGCAGGTGGCTGTCACGTTAAATTGACTCAAGAAGTCATCTTCATCTTCTTCTCTGTTCATTCTGCCTGGCCCTCTGCAGAAGGATGGAAATAAAAAAAATAATAATGCAAAGGTAGTTTTTTTATTGGGACAGCTTACAGCACCATCTTTACCTAAGCAAACTGATCGTTCGGACTATAGGCATGTACTTTTGAAATGCACAGCAGGAATGTGTCATAGCATTTATGTCAATGCAATGCACAAGACAGGAAGAGGAGAGCGTCACCATGTAAAGACAGAGTGTTATGCTACCTGATTGAGAATTGACTCATGCTTTTATACTCTTTAGGATAATGGTGTCACTTTTTAGGGGAGGTTCTGATAGTCTGTATCATGAGGCAAGGGAGTTCAATGGTGGTGATACAATCAGGAAATGACACCAAAGAAGACGAGCAAAAATTATAAGAGTAAGAGGCAATTAGGAGTTAGGAGAACATGTGCTGACTGTCAAGAAACACAGTCCAAAGTCATGAAGTTGTTTTGAAAGTGCCTTTAAGCTTCCTCTCATACTAAGGAGTTGCCAAAAGACAAGATGAAGCAGGGAAGAGATGAAAGAGAAGCAAATGGGTCAGAGCATGAGAGAGAAGTCAAAAGTACCGATCATCAAAATGCAATAACACAGAAACGAAAATCAAAGTCGTAAGAGAGCAACCAAAAGAGTCCTTTTATCATCTTGATTTCCTCTAACTGAACTGTAAAAGACATTTATTTTGATTTCTAAGTGAATCTAATACATGGATCAAGTCCCTGCCATGCTTTCATCTTAAACAGCGAGAGTGTAATGAAGTTATGCAGAATACTGATGTCTGATCACAAGACTACTGTGGCCATGCAAAACTAGTATTAACTAGTGGCGAACACAAGAAAAATGAGCAAGCTTGTACCATTGTGATGTTGCCATCATAATCATAAAATAGTTTGAGAGATGCATAAACAATCCATTAATCTGCAGAAAGTACAAAAATATGAAACTGTCTGGCTTATCCCTTGCATTTACTGTTAATATCTACAAATCAAAACATGACATCACAGCAAATAAACATATACCATATCATCTAGTTCCATTGAATAAAGTCTCACAGACAGAACATCCCAATTCTAAACCTGATCATTCGTATCAGGTTTTGGGAGCATATCCCAGCAAGCACCAGGCACAAGACAGGAGTAAGCCTTGGGTAGGGGACCAAACATTCACTGGGGGAACACACACAGGGCCAATTTAGCATCAGCAATCCACCTAACCTACCTATCTTATAGAGGACACTGGAGCACATTGGGAGAACATGCAGGTAGCATCCAAGACTTATACCCCTTTTCCTTGTTGCAAGGTAACAACGCTACCACTGCATCACCCTTAGACAACAACAAGAACAACATTTATTTATATAGTACATTTTCATAAAAGCAATGTTGCTCAAAGTGCATTGACAGTTATCTAGCTGAAACATGGGAGATTCTGAAGCCAGACTGAGTTATTGCTTCTGGTATCTCTGAGCCAATAGGGTTCTTTAGGGCAAAATGGAAAAAAGAAACTTAATTAACCTCAGAAAATATTTTCATTCAGAGAATCTATAAACAGAATAGTGTAGCACATAGTAAGATAGAACAAATGATCAAATCATTTGCTTGTAGGCTATATTGATAGGGGCTTTCAACAAACAAATCAGAAAGGTTCTTCTCAGTTTGAACTTGCTGAGTTTGCCATGCTGTTTATGCTTGGAATTATGGATAATGTTTAACCTCCTTTAAAATTTTTCACTGATTAATACAGTTTGTTTAATTAGTGTGTTATACAAATAACATACAGTAATTGTTTCTTAAACAAGTGCAAAAGGGCATATATAGTAAAGTGGATAAAAAAAATCATGGCTTTCTGTACATCACTTTTAAGACACCTTACATTTTTCAATGTATCCAATGACTGAATCTACATAATCCAATCATAGTATTACTGAGAACCGTATAAGGCGCAGACAGGATCTAACCCTGGATAAGGCACCAGTACGTTACAGACCTTGTATGTTTGGATATATATGTATAAGATACATATTAAGTATACTGTTTAACAGAAAATGCTTGGATGCAGATTAAGGTTTGGAAAAAAATAACTGAAAGGAGAAAACATAACATATCATTCTCTAATCTGCTTAATCCAATTCATGTCTTTGGGGGCCTGGAGCCTCTCCTGTAAGTATTAGGTGCAATACCAGAGACAGCCATGGACAGGGTAGGGTGCCAGTACATCTCAGGGCCCACTCACAGTCTCCAAACACAGAATAGAATTTACGACTTACTAAACCAGCACATCTTTTGGTATGTGGATGGCAGGGACGTGCGGTCAGGGGATGCACCTGTCATCATGAAAAGTAAAAAAACTAATAATGAAAACATAAAATAGATTTGTCCACCGGTCTGTGCTACAAGTTTGTTTTCTGTGTGATTCCAATAACTTTTCTATATTGATCATTTGTATAGTCAAAATTGCTGAATTGGTGTATTTCCTGTTCAAATACAGGGGGAAAACATGAGGTGCGGCAGCGAGGAGTGGAGACTCATCTCGGACTGCGCTCTCTCTCACACACTGGGTTGATGCATACAGTTGGTGCGTGCCTGTTGCTGTCTCTCTCTATGTCGCCAATATAATGTATGCAGACACGCTTATTATACACCCTGACTTTCCACAGTCTGGCTAATGCCTTTAATGAATGTGTGTGACATATTTAGTCTTGCTGAAGGGACACAAAACCGAAGTGAAAAGGCACAAGGTGAGGCAGACAGTACCGTGCCGCACTGAAGGGGGCGCATGTGATGTTGGTGTTCTTCTACGCAGAGGCGCCGATAAGTTAGCGATATCAGAAAGTCAAGTGCTCTGCAGCGGTCCATTTATTTAAATATTTTGTTCTGGCTGACTGCCAAAATGGAAGATTAAGATTTTTAAAACTAAAGGAAAAAAATTTCTTTTACAAGAAATTGACAGAGATTTTCGTGGAGAAGGATAGTCGCATGGACTTCATTTATAAAGGTAAGACCATAAACGGTTTTTAATTTCATAAAAAATGGGATCAGACTAAGAAAAAACAATCCAATATTTAAAAACTAAATTTTGACCTAAAATAAGATATTTTTTTGTTCTTCTTGTTATCCTTCTGTTGAACAGTGTGAATTAAAATTGATTAAAGCATCAGAATTAAAAGCTTTTAAAAACAACTAAATATTTCAATTAAGGTCAAAATTGAAATCCATTTTTTTGGTACACTACTCAATACTTTCATTTGTATTGAATGAGTATGAATTGTGGAATTGCAACGGCAAATTTAGAATACATGGAGGGTGCAGAGCAAATGCGCTCTCTCCGCTCTCTCTCGCCGCTATAAATGTAACGTTCTTTCTTAGCCAAATATACGCCTTACCTATGTGTGTGTAAAGAATGCTGATGAGATATGAAACATAAGTAGTAGTCAATATACTGTACATGCTGCCAATTGAATAGTGAATAAGCTACTCTTTTGGGTTCATATATTTGTAAGTCTGACTCTGAAGGACTCAGTGCCTCACCAGCCATGAACCTCACCACATGTCACTGGTGGATGGAAAATTAGCATACCCAGAGGAAAATCCACAGAAATACTTTTAGAATGTGTAGGCTCTGCAAAGACAACATCAAATGCAGAATGGTGAATCTATGAAGTAATAGTGAGACCCACTTCACCACGCTGAAGCAAGGAAGCACTCTTTTAAAATACAACATTTTTTTAAATAGTACATTTTCACACATGAAAGTAGCTCAAAGGGCTGTAGTATAATAATAGCTAACCAGAGTTAGAAAAAAAAGTACAAACTAAAGAACAGTTATTTATAAAAGGTTGAATTAAGCAGTGAAGAATTAAAATTTTCAGCTTAATAACAAAAACTATGGTCAGATAAATAAAAATTCAAGTTGGCAGGATGTTGGATAAAATAAAACCCCCAGGGGTCTCAGTGCTAAACGACCACCCAGCATCATCTGGGCATTCTATAGTCCATTAACAGGTGTGATGGACCCTGCTCCCTTACCTGGCCTAGAAACCAAAATAAGGGATGGTGAAGAAGGGTCCTGCATTCTACTCCCTGTATGCCAAGAGATGGACATAGAGGAATGTTGTGGCTAGGAGATCGGGAGCCCGGGATTCCCGGACATTTTTCATTCCCACATTCCCGGGAATGAAACTGCTGTAATTCCCGGGAAAACGGGAATGGCCAAGCCTGCATATATAGCGTGTAAAAGTGTAAAGATCGATCAAGAAATAACAGAGTTATAGTTGAAAAAAATTAAGGTGGCGCCATTGCTGCAGCTTGCACTTCATCAGACAACAGCCTTGAACAGCAACTTGAAAT
The DNA here is from genome assembly GCF_900747795.2 of Erpetoichthys calabaricus. NCBI lineage: Eukaryota > Metazoa > Chordata > Cladistia > Polypteriformes > Polypteridae > Erpetoichthys > Erpetoichthys calabaricus. The sequence goes on from NC_041395.2 coordinate 217,466,426, forward strand.
TGCAATGCGTCAGTCTGTTGTATCCGCATTATCTGTGCTAAGAAACTTGCCATCACAGAATGATGACAAGAAACTGGATGCATCAGTAAAAGCTGAAATGGTGCTGTTTCAGAGCAACGGCAAATGCGGGCGTTGTTTAGAACAAGTGTATCAGTATCTGATGATTGTACCGCCTACTTCAGTGGAGGCAGAGCGTGCTTCTCAGCGGCTGGCGTACTTCTGCACAAAGGTGTGCTGTAGCGTGAACGACCACACGCTGGACACGTTAATAATAAAAATAATAATGATTCATTACATTTATATAGCGCGTTTCTCAAAGCGCTATCCACACAGGGAGGAATCGGGAAGTGAACCCGCAATCTTCCACAGTCTCCTTAATGCAAAGCAGCAGCACTACCACTGCGCCACCTGTGAGGATGTTGTGCTTTTTACGCTCTAATTACCACAACTAAAGATACGTGCACTTATATGACAGCATGAACTGCTTGCAGATAGGGTTAGTCTTTTATTTGTGTCAACATATAGCAGTAGTTTTATTAAAAATAAGTTCGGTCGTTCTAAAACCGTTCACATGTGAGATGCCCGTGCACTGTGTCATCCCGGGCGCCCGGGATTCCCGGGAATGAAATGCGGGATTCCCGAATTTCCGGGAATGGATTCCCTAGTTGTGGCAGTAGGTGTGTTGGGTGGGGAAACAATAGCAGGCCAGAAATACGGGACAGTGGGAGACTGCTTGCTCTGGGCAGATAGTTCCCCCCTACATTGGGTGGCAACATCTCTTCTGGTGGACCCTAGTATGGATGACCGCAAGGCAGCATGGGAGTTGTGGTCCCATAGGGCTGCCCTATCAGGTTCTGTGGTGGCCGACAGGTGGAGCTGTTGGGAATTAACTGCTGAGTGACCAGGGTGGTTTCACCTGACCTGGAAGTACTTCCAGGAGCAAATGAATTAAGCATCAGAAGTACTCCTGGGTTGGGTCTTAAAAGAAAGAGTCTTCCACTTGGCCACACAAGTTGGAGAAGTGCAGCACTCATCTGGGAGGAGTAAAAGGTAAAAGAAAAACAAAGGAAAATGAAAGGATGTTTTAGTGCTGGGCAATTGGAAAACAAGCCTAGGGAAAGATACATTTGTTAAATAAAAGCATTGATTGGGAACTTGGATTTGTTTGGGGGGCTTGGGGCTCAGCAGGGTCCCTATAGACCTCACAGGATAATCTTGTGGAGCCTTCTTCTTCTTCTTCCCAGCATCACATGTGGCTGCAGCATACAAGTGCACCATGTGCTGGAAAAAAAAAGAAAACACACAAAAGCAGTGATTAGGGACCAGTATAGAAAACAACAGATATGTATCACACTTTTATAAAAGCTTATAAAATAAAGTACTCCAGGCACACTAGTATGTAAAGTCAAATGCCCAGCAAAATACAAATGTACAGTATACTGTATACCAAAGGGTTGATGACAAAAGAGAAAAGAAGAAGTGAATCATGGGGAAAACCAATCCCCTGTGAGCCCATAGTCGTAGAATAAATTGATGGCCAATCCTTTCTTTTGTGCATGCTCCAAATCCAGGTCTTCAGAATTCTGAAAGGCTTTGATAAAGCAGAACCATTTGACTTAAATAGTGAATCACAAACATTATGTTGCGTATGGGTTGGACATGCAAGGAAGAATTTCCTCATACTCTCATTTACTCAAGGACGGTGGTCACCACATTCAAAATGGAATCCACAAAGGACTTCTTTATAGAATAGATTTTGTGAATCTGGAACAAACTGTTTAGTTGTGCAGTTGAGGAAGAATCTTTGACAATCTTTAAAAAGTATTTGGATGAGACATTGGCACAACTTAGCTATTAATTATCCAAATGAGTTTGAAAGACTTGAAAATGAGTTTGAAATGACCCCTTCACCATTTCCTGTCTTTTATATTATTATAAAAGTACACTTATAAGAACTGGTCCATCTGTTGTCCAGCAAGATGGAGAAGTCTAACAGCCAAAATTTAAAATGGCAACCCAGTAGACTGCTGGAAGAAAAAAAAATCATTTGAAGCCATTGGTTTTTTAGTAGTAATAGTATTAGCAGTAGGATTATCATGTGTACAGAGTGCAGCAAAATCCAATGCATGTCTGACCAGTATGTCAACATGACAAGTGCCATGATTAAAAAGAATGAATTATTTATAATCATAATGATAACATTTGCTGTAAACAATTATGGATAATGTGCCACTAGGGGGAAATAGGTGATGCTAAAATGATGCATTTTTATCCATGTCTTATATAAAAATGAGAAAAAAACTGAGAAAGAAGCTCTGGGTGGTCTCCTGGGGCCTCATGTATAACGCCGTGCGTAGAACTCACACTATAACATGGCGTAAGCACAAAAGCGGGATTGTGCGTACGCACAGAAAAATCCAGATGCAGGAATCTGTGCGCACGCATACTTTCACGTTCTTCCACTACATAAATCCCGATCAGCGTGAAAAGTAACGCACGTGCATGCGCCTTCTGTCCCGCCCCAACTCCTCCCAGAATTACGCCTCTTTGAATATGCAAATCAATATAAATAGCCTTCTGTGAAAAGACAATGGGAAAAGCACGGGGGGAAATATAAGAATTTCAGTGAATACCAAGTGGAGGCAAAGGAAAAACGTACTATTTGTTGGTTTAAACAGTGGTATAATCAACAAAAGAAAGTTGATCGAGTGACAGAGTGTCGGAAAAACTCGAAAGATCAAATTCACAAAGTCGCAGTGCCCGAAATAAAAAAGAAATCACATATCAAAGTCGCCGTGAAAAGGCGAGTCGTAGCCCACCATCTGAGTGTCATATGAAAGCATATTAGGGTACAAACAAAAAACATAGGCACACAGTGGGAAAAAAGCACGAAATGTCAACTTTAATCTCGAAATGTCCACTTTAATCACGTAGTTTATTTTGCCATTAAAGTAGAACATCATAAACTTCATCTTAAAATCGTTTATTTTACTAGTTTCTCAAGTAGCATGTTAAATGCTTTGTTCTGTGTTTGATCTTCTATGTGCTCTATGTGTGTGAATCACTACGTGCTTCCGTTCTTTCTCTTTCTCCCACAGGACACAGAATGCATTACATTCGAGATATTACAGCTCTCTGAATAATTAAAATACTGAGATGTATACATGATATCATTTTCATGATGATAGGAATCAAAGCATGTTATTAAACATGGGAACATGGTGGCGCAGTGATTGTTCATATCTCACGCAAGAGGCTTGCTGCACCATGTGCGACCTTCGATGAAATAATTTATTACAGAAGTACTGTCTCTTTCAAACGTACTAACCTCCAATTCCTGTCCATACTTTTCTTTCTCCAATCGCCACACAATCAGCTCTGTAATAGACGTTAAACCATTTGTAAGCTTAGAACGCCGATTCTTCAAAACTTTTAAGGAACATTGAAATATCTTCGTAGTACATGTTTAATTATTCTATTCGTCTATCCTTCCAGTGTCGCGTCAGCACCAGCAAGAATACAGCGCAAGGCAGGAGCTATCCTTGAACTAGCTATACGCTGCGGCACCGTGTCCTCACATGTTTAATTATTAACAATACAGATTATTTAAATGAAGTTAAAGTTTTATCTGAATACTATAAGCAACATATTTTGCTGCATTTCATCTTAAAAATGATATTGTCATCATACGCGCTTTATAAAGTAGCGCAGGTTGTGTAATATTATAACTGTAGTGTAAGTTTACAGTGAGGTGATTGTACTTATAAGTACAAACAGTTCTACAAGGAGCACTTGATGGACTGATTGAGTGTGTTTATAGTTCTTGGGATGAAACTGTGTCTGAAACGCGAGGTCCGTACAGGAAAGGCTTTGACGCTTTTTGCCGTGGTTGAGGTAGTGTGTACTTGAAACTGTATACCGATAATTCTCTTTTCGATCATCTGCTGCTGTGATTCACACTCAGATACAGTGATATAAATACTCCGAGTGGTGCAGTGAGAGTAATATGGAAAAAGATGATCCGCAGTGGCAACCCTTAACGGGAGCAGCAAAAAGAAGAACAAGATGCAGTGAGCGTAACAACGCTAAAGCAGTTATGGTATTTAGAATACTATGGCTATTCCCTGGCCCATTATATTGCTACAGGTTAATTACAATCAGATGCATTACACTAATAAACAATATGCAGTTAATTTCAGTGTATTTATAAAGCCGCGTCAGGAATGTGGAGCTAAGAAAGAAAGGATGAGCACACAGGAACAGTAGTTTGACCATTCTGTGGAGCATTATATTGTTACAGGTTAATTACAATCAGATGCATTAAATTTATGAACGATATGCGGTTAATTTCAGTGTATTTGATAAAGCCGCCGCTGTGGATGTGGATCTAAGAAAGGGTAACCACACAGGAACAGTAGCACTGCTTTGACACTGGGTGCCGCCAGTCTGCAAAACCGAGCGGAGAAATTGCGTACGCCAAGGTATGAGTTACTGTGGAAATGTGCGTGGCTTTACGCCAAGTTTAGGTTTTATACATTGCGATTTGAGCGTGGAAAGGTTCGTACGCAACATTTCTGTGCGTACGCACCGTTTATACATGAGGCCCCTGGTCCTCCTTGTGCTCTATTTTTTATGGGAATAACTGGTGACTTCAAATTGGCCCTATATGTGACTGGAGCATTTGTGTATAAGAATGCCATGTGATGGACTAGCATGCAGTCCAGGGTTAGGTGTTGCTTTTGTTCAAGACAGTCAAGGCCCTTTAAGCAATTTTAGATAATGATATGAATTTCCATCTAGAAATGCCTTCTAATTCTGTTCCACAAAATGACTTTCTTTTTCAAATGCATTTTCAGTTTCTTTAAAACTCATGTCTCCAGTTTCTTGATTAGTGTCATAGCCACTTGTTTAGGATGATTTCATTCGCTTTCTCCCATTTTCTTGGTGACAATAACACTTTTAGATTCATTTTACACCCTCTGCATGTTTCTTTTTAACTGTGTTTTGCATCTCTGTCTACGTTATTTGCATCATCATTCAAAAGCGGCTGTAAAACCAGAATTCACCCTATTGACTCAAAGTGTTTTGCATTCTGGTGTGTACAGTATTGTGGAAGGGCTCTGTTGTCTAATTCCCCAAAACATGACAAAACAAAAGTAAAATAAAGGGTTATTGTACATCTCAAAGGCCCACTGTACAGTACAGACTTTTCACTGCCTTATTCCATACAAAAATTTTCAGATCAGCTGAAAATTTTTCACATTTACTTTTTTGTTTTTAAAAAAGGGGTGTTTTGTTAAAAGATATAATCACATCACACGAGTCTTCTTTGTACCCATATTGAGTCCTCCCCATTTTGCTCCTTTGAGGCTCACACTAAGCATTTAGCATTAGACTCCCCGTACATTTATTTTTACCAAATAGATAACACTGCTTTCTATTCCTACCATGTACGAGGTGAGACACAAAAATAACCAGACTGGGCTTGGGGCTTTCCTGGAAAACCGTCTGGAGGTCAGCCGGACGTGAAACATAGAACTGTATCCCCTCTTACACGCCCTCTCAAACCGCCGACCGGCTAAGCATATCCTGTGAATAGCCCAGTCAGTATTTGTGCAACAATTGCTCCACGAGTTGCCGCAATAATGTCAGGTGAAAGAAAATCGAACAGCAAATCAACATCAAATTTCTTGTGAATTTTTTCTTTTTCCGTAAAGCATTTTTTGACTGACAAAAACATTCCTGTCCTCGAACATTCTCCCTAATCGTCTGATTTAGCTCCTTGTGATTTTTACTTGTTCCCAAAAATCAAAAGTGACCTGAAGGGAACACATTTTTCTTCAATGGATGAAGTGAAGACAAAAAAGCAAGAAGGCTTCCAGCACTGTTTCAGTCAATGGAAGATACGTATGTAGCGGTGTAGAGATCGGGAAGGGGAATATATAGAAGGTGACAATGTTTAGAATGCTGTAATTCATCAATACATTTTTTTTTTTTTACCAATCCGGTTATTTTTGTGTCTCACCTCGTATATGTTACTAACAGGTAGGTGCTTCCCAAGAGGCACAATACACATCTCTGAGGAGATGGAGTTCAATTTATTTATTTGTAGTCTATCTCACTCGAGAAACATTTCTTTGAAAAATCTGTCAAATGCTATCACATTAGCAAATATTCTCAAAAAATGGGAATTGCAAATTAGGTTAGGTTTTCTACTGTAACGAAAAATAATCCAATTTTTACCAAAATTTTCATATATACCTGTACTTAGAAGAGAAAGAGAGAAAAAAGTGGAATGAGCTCAGAATAATATCAAACAGAAACAGAGAATCAAAGAGTGTAATTGCAGCAGTCAGTACTAATCTAGGTTATGTTTGTCAGCCTTATGTACACAAATAACTTATTAAATTACCAGACCTGAAGCTGAAAGCTTTGAGATGTAGAAAATGTTGACCTACTCTTACAAGTCTAGTGCTAATTTAGTTAGGTCAGCTCATTCTGATTCTCTAAAATAAAGCCTTATTAAGAATTGGTAGACCATTAAGGGGCTTAGAGAGAAAAAGGAAACATTGCTGTGAAAGGGGAGATGCAGGCCTGCCACAGAATTAGGAAGTTAGTGTTTGGTTTCAACTAATAGTCTTTGTGATTGTCAGCATACTGTTTACATGTTCTCCCTTTGCCTGCATCAACGTTTATAGTGGGAAACCTCAGGTAGGTTTCTTGTCTATAAATATTACACAAGACCAATATTTGCTAAAAGTTGGGACGCTGTGTTAGAAATTGTTGTGATACATTTGTCCTTTCATCTGTTACATCCATCCATCCATCCATCCATTTTCCAACCCGCTGAATCTGAACATAGGGTCACGGGGGTCTGCTGGAGCCATCTGTTATAGGTATTTTGAAAACTTAAGTCTCATGTAATGTGACCATATACAGTATGTGTTTGGAATAAATACTTAAGTTTAAGAAAATATACATCATGTAATTTTAACTGCATCATATTGCCCTTTTGTAGTTGCAGCATTTTGTTAGTGGGTTGCTAGGGCATGGCTGCATGGCTGCTAAGGGCTACAGTACTTCCCAGCTCCATGCCACATCAGGCTCGGCTATAAAACTCAGCTCAGTACTCATTCACCCAGGTTTGGTCTTGTGTTTTTAGTGTCTGGTTATCTGGTTGAAGATTCATAACATTCTGCTCCTCAATTCAGTTCACAGTTTGGCTCTGGTGGTAACCTTGTATTTTTGTTCAAGACTTCTGTGAGTTCAGCTTGTTTACAGTTTAGCCTTCTGGTGTTCTGAACTTTCAGACATCAACTCTTAATGCAGTTTCTCAAAAACGTGTGCATTTCCTGGCCTATTTTAACAATAGAAAGGCAAAGAGATGGAAGCCAAAAGGATTCAATAAGTGGATTGTCATTAGAGAGCAATGTCTTTACCTTAAAACCACTATCAACAAGTCAAGAGCAAAGCAAATGGCAAGGACGAAATTTGAACTAACCATTATCTCTTGATAACTAACTACACTAAGATTGTTTTTCTACCAAAGGATACTTGCTATGATTTGGAGTCCCAGACATAGTGAAAAGAGTCTTAGGCCTCTAAAGAATCCCCACATAACCATACTGGGCCTTCCCTGGACTACCCAGACTAAACCTCACACAAGCAGCTTAATCCCAAAATGGCCTGCTTCAGCCTGCACAGGCCTAAAACATGGTTTAGCTTCAAAATAATTTAAATGCCCCAAAATCTCACAGTGCCTATCAAAGGAAAGGACAATCATTAAAAAAACCTGAGAAATGATCTTTATAAATGAGAATATGCGTTCAAAAAAATATAAAATACAATAAAAGGCCCCAAAAGGGAATTGCCAAAAAGAAAATCTTAGGTGAACAAGTCTCAATTTACATTCCAAAGCCAAAATCCAACCAACAAGGAGAAAAAAAGATTAAAAAACCATTTAATTTCAATATACAATTTTTTTTTTTACTAAAGTCTCTAATTAACTTCAATGCACCACTCCTGATATCCTTTTCCCTATCTCTTAAATAGCCAGAGGGAGATCTCAGGAGTGGTGATATCAGGGTGGTCCCGTCTCTTGGGGTAACCCTAACAAAGCAAAAGGAATAAACTCACATTTAAAGGGAAAGAAAAAATATTATTTAAAAAAATAATAGAAATAACATCAAAACATGAAAAATAATAACTCAAAAATGACAATAAAACAAAAAAGAAATACAAGCCCCTGGCTATAACATCACAGATACCGAATTGGATGAGCACCACCATTTTTATAATTGAAGGAGTCATGACATCACTGACAATAGCAATCACAGTTACATGGAAGTGTTAGAAATACAATTGATATAGTGGAGAATGAAAATTTGTTTTGATAAGCAAAAAAATTCACATTGTCAAAATGAATCCAAATCCCAAAACCATTAGTAAAAATGAATTCTGCATACTAGAAAACCCCATGAGAAATAATAATAAACTTGCATTTATAAGTACAAAGAACATATAAATAAACCAAAAGGTGACAACAACTCCTGTGGAGGTTCTCATAATGACTTTTGCAGGAGATAATTCAAGAAAAACTTTGGATACAAGCAGCAGACCTAAGATTATGATTTTGAAGTGTTCTGAGTGTGTCACATAATGTGTACTCATGGGGTGCTATACAAAGATGTGTGTGTGCGCTGATTAACATAGCATTGATTGAAGTAATCAAATAAAGAAGGTGGTGAAATTTGCATGCAAGATGCAGGATGTAAGGTGCAAGATACCTTTATTAACAATGTACAATACAATGAAATGTAGTCAGGAGCAAGCCTATAGATGCCTTAGATAAAAGTAAATAAGAGTAGGTAATACACTAAGTAAACATTAAACTATGAGAATCACAGTTACTATTAACAGTTCTAAATATACACACAGAGCATAAATAGATAAATAATAAATGAAGTCACAAATAAATGAAGTCATAGTGAACATTACAGTCAATGTAATGATCATGAGTTCCACATGGGTCTTGTATAAGCAGGGCTGACTTAACAGCATTATAGGCCCCCAGCCAATGCAGTGCTCTGGGCCCCTACCTACACAACCACTCAGCAAGTCACAACATTCATAGATAAGCATGGGGCCCAGTGTGCTCATGGTTTAAGATGGCCCTGGGTGTAAGTGTGTTACTATGTGTGGTTGATGCAGCTGTTCAGTTTAATCAGTGGTGGTTTCTGTTATAGGAAGGGGCAGTGATTGTTGTGCATTTAATAGGCTGGTTGCTTTGGGGTAAAAACTGTTCTTCAGCCTGGTAGTGCAGGCATGCAAGGCTCTGAAGCACCTGCCAGAGGGCAGAGGAGTAAAAATGCTGTGGCCGGGGTGGATTGGATCTTTACAAATGTTTTTTGCCTTTCTGCTGCAGCGAGTAGTGAAGTTATCTCCCAGTGATAGTAGCTGAGTGCCAGTAATTTTCAGAGCTGTTTTGATGATATGCTGGAGGGTCTTCCTGTTGTCAGAGGTGCAGCCAGAGTACCATGGTGTAATGCAGCACGTGATGACAGACTCTGTGGTGCACCTGTAGAAGTTAAATTGCAGCTGTTTGAGGGAGTTGTGGTTTTTTCAGACTCATCAGAAAGTGAAGCCTCTGAAGACCATTCATGGCCATTGCTATCGTGTTTGCTGTCCTTGACAAGTCCTGGCTGATGTGGACTCCCAAGAATCTGAAACTCTGGACTGTCTCCACCCTCTCACCATTAATGCTTATTGGATGTTGACTAATGCAGTTCAGTTTCCTGGAGTCCAGAATCATGGAATTGTGTGCAAGGTTGTTGCTCTGACTCCAACTCCCCAGGTTCTTTATCTCTTCTCTATAGGCTGCTCTGTCATTATTGGAGATCAGGCCTATCACTGTGGTGTCGTCTGCAAACTTTTTTCTGATGTTAGTATCATGGGTAGGTTTGTAGTCGTTTGTGAAGATTGAGTAAAGAAGAGGGCTCAGTACACAGCCCAAAAGTACCCCAGTTTTCAGTGTTACTGATGAAGAGAAGTGCTTACCTATGCACACAGTTTGTGGTCTCTTAGTAAGAAAATCTAAAATCTAGTTACACAGGTGTGAGTTGAGACTCAGTTTCTTTAGTTTGATACCCAGTTTGTTGGAGATGTCGTTTTGAAGGCAGAGCTGTAGTCAATGAACAGTATTGTGCAGTGTGAAGGGCAAGTTAAACAACGTCTTTAGTTGATCCAGGGAGGTAGGAATGTTGTTTTTAATGTGCCTGAGGACAAGTTGTTCAAAGCACTTCATAACAATAGGGGTCAGGGCCACAGAGTGATAATCACTCAGGGGCCTCACCCCCGCCCATTTTGGAATAAGGACAATTGTAGAGGACTTGAGGAAAGTGGGGACAGTGGCCTTTTCTATATAGATATTAAACAGGCTGGTGAACACTGGTGTCACCTGTTCCACACAATGCTTCTGAACCCATCCAGGAACCCCATCAGGGCCAGCTGCCTTATTAGGATTAATGTGGCTTTGGGCCCATCTCACCTCATGTGCTCTTGCTGGGTTAGTTTGGCGATAGGTTGGTTGCTGTCCTTGTTAAACCGTATGAAGAAGTGATTGAGGTCATCAGGAAGAAATGAGATTCCAATGTTGGTCGAACAAGTGTTACCCTTGTAGTCTGTGATGGACCTAATGCCCTGCCATATGCATTGGGTGTCAGAGCTGTTAAAATGCTCCTCTATTTTTGCTTTGTAGCATTGCTTTGCCTCTTTAATGCTTTTCCTCAGATTGGACCTAGCTGTTCTGTAGTATCTGAATCTCCCATATAGAAAGCAATGTCACGTGCCTTCAATAGGTCTTGGACCTCCCTGTTCATCCAGGGTTTCCTATTAGGGAAAGTATGGATGCTCTTAGTAATAATGCATCTGTTGTCAGCTATGTTATTGAAGTAGATACTGAAAGGTACCATTCTCTTTTTAAATTTTATGGTACACAGGACATAACACATGCAGTGTTATGCTTCTTAGTGACTTTTAATTGACCCAATGTGGATATTGTTATGATCTGGTCATGTTTTCAAATTTTCTTGGTCTTTACAGTACATAAAATATTTCCAAATTTTCAGTATTGGGTGATTTTGGTGTTAGTATAATTTGTTATATTTAATAACTTACTTGTTTGAGGGTCATTTTCACATACTTGAAAATATTTGGCCATCATCATATTTTCTAATGGTGCCCCACTTTGTGTTTAGTTGCTACCGTGTCACCATGCATGGAGGGGCAGGAGGGGTGCTGTACATGACATAATCCATGTGACATTATAAAGGTTGGTTCTGCACACTTTCTCGTCATCTGTGATTGTGGAATCAAAGCAAATTATATGTGCATTAAGCACTACAGGATTCTAATTCCTTTAATGTAGATTTTTGTCTGTGATCACATTTACTGTTTTTGGCTTTTGATTTTGGCAATTTGATAGTTTGAATGTCCTGGTTATGAACTTTTACGCATTTTATGACTGTGTTTCATCTTCTGATCCTTTAATAAACTGAGCTACCTTTCTACCTTACAGAATGAATGTGCAATGTGGAATGGACTGATGCTCTGTATGGTATTGGTATTCATTGTAGAATGTCTTCCTGTGATGCTGTAGTGTAAAAGTCAGGCTTGTAAAATGAAATGACAACACACAAAGCAAAGCAATTCACTCTAGCTCACTCATTCCTTAATGACAAGCTTAGAATAGCAGTTGACATATGCAAGGGATACATGCATCAGGAAGCCTGTTGAGCTGTCCATGCTGTCAAAAGGCAGCCCTGCAGATTTAGGGTGTCAATAAAAATCATGTCATTTACAAGTATCCTTCAGGCCATAGTGAGAAATAAGAAGATTTTCTCTATGATAGCTGATAGAAGAAACACTGACCCCAGAACTGTACAAAAGAAAATGTTCCACTACATGTCTCTCGTCCCAATCCAGATGTGCATGCTCAATTTCTGGATGTAAATTCAGAAAGGTCAAAAGAGAGCAAAATTGTTCATTTCACCAAACTCACTTCACTGTGGTACACATTTCAAAACACAGAACAGCAGCCTCTGCCACTATTCTCTGAAGCTGATAAACTTTATATTAAAGAAAGAAGATAGAGGTGATAGATAGAAAATTAGAATGGATTGGTTATATGCAAGACAGACACACTGGAACTGCCTGAACTACCTCTCCTGGCTAAAAAGGCTTTTTTTTTCAATTTGGCACAATAATTCATGCCTTCATAGAATTGCAGAGAAATGATCCCCCCAGACTCTCCTATCACATGGAAAATACAGGATCAGATGCTAGCTAGGACTGACAGCTCAGTATATACACTAGCAGAAGTCTATCACCATTTTTGAATTCCCTCTTTTACCAAAGTATTTTAATAGTCTCAAGTGTCTTAACAGTAAAAACACACCTGACTTTCAAATTTCAGAATGAACGTTCACTGAGAGGTAGAAGAAGATAGTCTCTTAACTGATCGTTGTATAACTGTGCTGTAGGGTGCCATACACCTGCAATTAGATCACAATGGAAAAACAATCATTTGAGAAGAAGCCAGGAGTGGTGAACAATCCGATTAACATTAGTAAGAAAATGATTCGAATTTACACTAATCTGATTAAAGCCTAAAGTGCTAAGGACAGGACCTCTCTTGCAAAAGTGTAAGTCTGACCATTGAGCAGCAACGAGTATCCCAGTCTGATAGGACGTTATACAGATTAGGTTATTCTAAAAAAGGGAGATGTTCAAATGCTATACATGACTGTAGTTTCTCTTTGTAAAGCAAAAACATCAAGCTATTAAAAGCTTTGAGGAGTACAGTATATGTGTGTGGCCATGTTATTGTGTATATGCTTCAGTTTAAATAATTTACTCCTCTTTGCCTTTCAAATGAACAACTTGTGGTTGAGGCAGTGGCCAATGGGCAATGCCTGATTGTTTGCTTGGGAATCATCCTTCATCCATTTTTGTTAGACTAGTATTGGATGCTACTTCAGTGACAGAATATGCCTGTTATATTCCTATTATTTTATTAGTTTAAAATATTTAATGTTGAAAAAATAATTAAACATCAAGTGGGTACCTTGGTGGCCCAAGTTTGTTGTCTCCTGGATTTAGATTTCAACCTGACCTCTCTCTGTGTAAGATTTTTCATATCCATGTTTTCCCCCAGATATTTTGGCTCTGCTTCCACATCCTAAAGATCCTAAAGAATATTAATTGTCAAATGTAAATTAGTCCATTCTGAGTGAGTATGCCTAGCCATGGGCTGGTGCCCACTCCAAAACTGCTTCTACCTTGAGTGTGACGATGACAGCATAGATTGGATTAAAAGTGTTTAGTAGATGGGTAGATGGATAATCTTCAAGTCTGACTTGATAACCATATCAAAATGATTTGAAAATTGTATAGCTAGTAGAGATACTAGGTAAGGTTGGGAGGGAACAATTATGGCATGAAGTTCTGTCTGACAGGTTGCATAGTGTAATGGCCTTTAAATCACAAGAGTGCTGGTTCAGTTTCCACCTGTAACCCTAAGGAATGAATATCACATAACCTGCCTGTGCTTAAACTGTTAAAAATATCTGTAAATAGTTGTAACATTCCCTGATCTTGAATCTCACTTTTGATAAAACTGTCACCTAAATATATAATGATAAGAGATCAGTGTAAAACTAAAAACGTATTTGTCAACAGTTGAAAGAGTCTGAAAAAGTAAAATGGCATTAAACTGTGAACACCTCTGTTTATGACAAGTGAATAAAAGCATATTTTTCATGGAACAGTACAGATTGCCAACTACCCACACCATCTGTAGTCTTGTTTTTCAGTATTATATTTCATTTGCTCAAAGTTTATGCATCGCGCTATTATTATTTGTTTAAATATTTGTGCGACTATATATACATACTGCCTTTTTTCCCTGAGTTTATGGATCTCAATGTTATTATTTGTTTGAATACATGTGCTTCTTAATTGATATACGAATTTCCATTTTACCCAGTGTTACGGATCTTACTATTATTCATTATTTTTCATTTAAATATGTGTTCTTCTATATGCGTGTATTGCCTACTTATATTTCTGTTTCTGTATTTCATTTCCTGTGTAAGTTCTCTGAGTCTGCCCTTAGTGAAGTGTAACACACTGAATGGCTTCCTCTCATTTGTCAGTCTTCTTATATTCTTAATGTTCTTACCACCTTCCCTGTGATAATATTTTGTTAATAAAATGCTATAATACAGAACCTCAGAAGTTTCAAGGTTAGGCACTTACATTCACTAATCATGGCACGAGAGAGGTGTTACATGCTGATCAGCAGAAGTGTACTCTATAAAAGTGACAATAATGGCCCTATAGCTTATAACCCATAATATATAAAAAATATATAAAGAAATATAAGAATAAATTACTGAAAGAAATTGAAACTTAAACTCTTTACAATATTTTATTTTCCAACCTTCTTATTCAGCTCAGTGCTACAGCGAGTATTGGGCACAAGGCAAAGACCAACCCTGGGTGGGGTGCCCATCCATTGCAAAAATAGTGTCCCAAACCCACACTCAGGCTGCCTGAGAGTTGCATATTAACCAAACATGTACCTGTGGAGAAGAGACTGTTTTGCCCTAAAGCTGAAAACCTCTGCACAAATTCCGATTTCATCATCTGTTTTCTCAGGTAAGAGGTAGTGTGTCGCTGTAGGCTATTGCAAGCAGCAGCAGGTGCAAGGAGGGAATGAATCCTGCATGGGAGTTCATTTCACACTCACTCACACCAAGTAGATTTAGTGTTGACTCATCCTAAGTATGCATCTACAGTGACCTGTAAACACTAGAAAGAGGGCAGCTCAGACCTGACTGGAATCAAAGTGGGTTACTAACTGCAGTTGACCCTTCTAATTCCATGACTTCCATGGTCATGTAGTTAAACCTGCTATTGATCACTAAACCGGATGTTCTTCTTGTTTTAATCACTGCCATGATCTTCCTATTCATTTACTCATTTTATACTGTTCATGGGGACAGCAGAATCGGAGAGCAAAACATGTTCAGTTAAACAGAAGACCTTTCTCCCTGAAAGAGCTTCCAGAATCCAGAAGCACGCTTTAATCACCATTGCTGGTTAAAAGAAATCTAACTTCAATTGTGGTTGTACGTTTATCTCTTGGTGTCATGTAAAATCGCGAAAGTTGTTCTCAGTATGAATAAACCAAGAAACAAATATCCAGAATTACACAACTCTCATATATTAGTGAGAACTACTAAGTGTATTTCTGGATGAGCCAGACTCCACAAAAATAATTACATATCTTCTCGTTGTTTGTATTTAAAAAAACATATTATAAAAGTAACTTGATAGACACATGGGATGTGGAGCAGAAGAGTGCTATAAATCCAGTAATAAATAAGGCTTGCTGGTGTCACTGTATTCCTCAGCTCTTTGCTGCATGCTTTATTTTGTTCATTTTGACTACTGGTTTTCACTTATGTCAATTTGTTTATAAATCTAATGAATATTTGGTTACACCAAAAAAATTGAATTGGAATTATTCAATTGAATTTTGGACAGAATTGTTTGCTTTTACTGTGCCATCCACTTCTCTGTTGTTTCAACATGTGTATATTATATTCAGTGTTATTTATTCTGAAAAATTAAACATGAATTGGTTATTTTATTTTGGTGTTATGCTGTTGTTTTCAGCTCCATGTTCTGATTATGTTAATATTACACAGTGGCAGCTGGTGAAAAAAATTTGGGTGGGGGCGCAGTGTTTTGGGTGTAAACTGAAGCAGCACTTATATAGTGCCTCTCACATCTAGCTACCTATTATATAGTGCCTTTCATATCTATCTATCTATCTATCTATCTATCTATCTATCTATCTATCTATCTATCTATCTATCTATCTATCTATCTATCTATCTATCTATCTATCTATTCAGTCATTCCACATGCTCTCGTGGTGCTCATCATTGTGCCAATGCTCATCTTGCCCTCCCCAGTACCAGATCCATAACACAAATCCAGTCTAAAATGTATCACACGCTTTCTACCATGCTGCCCAATCTAATGTCAGCTTTCCCATTTCTGCTATACTCCAAAACTTCAGTCTGCGAAATCCATAGTCCTGTTATTTTTCCCATAACTTGCCTTATTGATGTGAAAAGGAACGGGCGTACCTGCCACCCAAAGATTTTACTACACCTGTCTCTAAATTGCTCAATCCTCTGACAACTTCCCCAGTTCCCCATTCTGCCAAAACCCACACCATAATGTCTGCACCTCCACCTCCGTAATCTTCCAATAATGTGAACTTCCATCTGTCCTATAACACATCCATAGCATGAATCCAATCCAAATCTTATTCAGTCTCTGCTAATTAAGTGCCCAGTCCTTGTCCATTCCCGCTGTATTCCTTAAAGCCACATCGTACAATCACACACAGTCTTCTAATTTTTCTCAATTCTTGTATCCCATTTACTACACCCACAGAGTCAATCCCACCCTAATTTTATTCTACACTTGCTGCCAGTTTTCCCAGTCCTATGCAAGTTTGCCAGGCTTACCTCACTTGGTCACAAATTCACATTGTAAGATCCACAGACCCCCACATCTTAAAACATAACTCACCCCCTCCCAACCTGTCTTGTACTACACCCAGAGGACAAGTCCAACCTAAATCTTATTCTGCCTTTACGATCAAGATACCTATATTTCCTTTAACATAAATTTTTCCCTCCTTTACTTCAGGCCCAAAAATTTCTCAGTTACCTTCTGATTAAACTGAGTCATTTCGCTAAGTCTGCCAGAGAAAAATTAGCCTCATACTATTGTCTAGATCAGTATTTCACAACCTTTTTTTCTGTAGTGGCACACATTTCATAACCAAAATCATCCCACGGCATACCACTATTTTACTGATCACAAATACATAGATAGTATGTCTCATACACTTGCTCAACTAACTAGAGGGGCAGGACTACTGGTAAAAAAGGAGTTCCGAAATCAGCATTCACAGACACTGCACTTAGTAAGCACTTAGGTGGCATCTCCAAGCTGCTTTGCCCCTTTGCACACCCCTTTCTGCCTCAGAGGGAACTCATATGTCCACTACCCATCAGTGCTATGAGACTCACTAATGACCACACACCCAGGTGTAATATGAGCGCTATATAGCGCCCGACCCGGCACAGACTCAGGCAGAGGCACATACTTAATTAAAACAGTTTTTATTCTTCTTCAGCCGTGGGGCACGCCTTCCTCGTGTCCCACAGGCCCAACACAGTCCCAAAAGCACTTAAATAGCACACAAACCACAATTCTTCTCGCCACCTCAGCACCACCACTCCTCCTCAGGCTTAGTCCTCCTCCTCCTGACTCTGGCTCTCGAGTGATGGTGGCTGGCCCTTTTTATACCCCACCCAGAAGTGTTCCAGGTGCTTGGCCACCTGGTCCTAATTGCCCTTCCGGGTCGGGCTGAAGATATGACCAGCCAGGCTGCTGACTCCATGCAGCTCCCCCTGGCGGCCATCCAAGCCCCCAACCAGGCTGTGGAGGACTCCATGTCCCATGGAGCTATGCGCCAGGCTGGGGAATCATCATCCGCCAGGGAGGCTGCCACCAAGCGTCCCGGGGGAGGTACTGAGCTGCCTGTGGTGGCTCCCCCCGGAACAGATGCAGCAGAGGCGTCCCTGCCGGGCATGGAATCCGGCTGTCCTTTACACAGGGCAGATGGACTCTAGAAGGCAGAAGAGACACCTAACATGGCAATCGCGGAGCTGCTTTTATGCCAAATTCTCCAGGTAGACCTCTCCCCCTCAAACAGATCTAACCACTGCAGAGCTTGTCCCTCTCAGGTTTAGACCCAAATGCGCTACACTATTATTTCCACGACACACCTGAGTAGCTCTCACGGTGCACCACTGTGCCGCAGCACACTGGTTAAAAAACACTGCTGCAGATGACCGCTGCTTCCTTTAATGCCGCTTGCATTTTTCAGAAAGATGTTTTAGGTCTCGTACACCCATTGTTGTCCACAACACTTAGACACTTTGAAACAGCAAGCAGCAAATAAAGGCATTACTTACACCATATCCAGTTAGACAACTGCATTTGTCATAACAAGAGTGGAAAAATTCAATATGTAAGGTCGCCCTTGAACACTTGTCTGCTGTCTGGTCAGTCCAGTCCCAGCTCCTTTATCTTGTTTTTTTCTTCAAGTGAAGAATTTATAAAGGGATAATTCATTAAAGAAATAACTAAATTTTTGAAGTTGCTGTCTCCACGCTCGCTCATAGATGTAGATACGTTAATGGTGGGTGTGAACTGTGAAACTGAAATAGCGCATTGACAATTGTCCAATCAGGTTAGATTCAAAAAACCTAAACCAATACTAATTTGCTGACAATAAATTTGGAAGTGTCTAGGCCGCAAAAAGCTGCATACTCAGAAAAATCTGAAAGCAACCAATTAAAGGGCAGCCTCAGGTCAACTGCTTGCCAGAAGATCAAGGACTTGAATTCACTCTCATTGGCTAGCGTCCTCCACTCAGGAAATATAGATATTCCTACAGAAATTAAACAAATATAAATCAGAACCAATTTGTAATAGAGGTTGACATGTGAAGACACAAGGCATGTTGCGCAAATAAACAAATTTATTTCATGATTATTTTGCAAAACCTAATTAATTTAAGTAGAGTTTTTTAAATATTTGGAGGAGGGTGACGCCCCTGTGCCCCACATTACAAACCACAAATGATCTTACACATTTCAGTCACTATTTTGCACCATTGTATTCATTCAGTACCGTGTACCATGTTTGCCATTATGGATGCAATGAGACATCAGGCAAAATCACACCTTTTATTGACTAACTAAAATGTGTACAATAAGCAAGCTTTTGAAGCAACTCAGGTCCCTTCTTCAGGCAGCCTAACTTCTCATTGCATCAATAATGGCTAACACTGTACAACACCCTACTACTTAATTTGAGTCTAGACTTTTAAGTGTTTTCTGCCTAAACTCACCCGGTCCAACTCAGTAGCTCATTATCTATGTTAAATCAGGCAAAGTTGCTATTTAATTCCACTTTGACATTTAATCACAACGTCTGATTAGGCTGCATTTCTCTTTGACTTGACACAATATAATCAAGTTCAAATATTAAAATTTTAAAATGAATCCCTGTGATCAGCCTTAATATATTCCACAGAAGTTCATTCCTTTTTTCAGAGCACTTGATTATCATATTTTGAAAGGAAACTGGTAACACTAGTTCTGCGATTTAAACCACAGCCGGATCTATCCTCAGGCTTCAACACTGCAGGTGCTGTTATTATTTTAAAAAAGTGTAACAGACATGTGTGTGACTTTATTTTAGATTGATAAAATCCACTATGGATACACTATAGTGCAGTACACTCTGGGCTAATAGTTCTTACTGAAATTGCACTAATAAGAATATACAAATAATATGCCAAAAAACAATCCTCTGTCTCTTGTGCTCTTCATCAGTTGAAAACCATATTTGTGTCAGTTTTAAAGATATCACCTTGTTCCTTTTGTTATTAATGGAAAATCAATATAATAACACAAATATTAAATTCAGTACACTAGAATCCTTCCATTGACTGCACATTGTTTATCCATTAAAGAATTTGCAGGTAGACCGAGTCTTTCTGAACAGCACTAGAGCTCAGCAGTAACAAACCCTGGATAGAATCTCGGCACACGTTTGTACACTAGAAGCAATCAGGAAAATAAATTCAAAATACAGAAATTTTAGTAAGACCAATGAAATGAAAAATAACAGGGGCAAGTATTGGTGTCGGAAACTCAAAGTAATCTTTATATATAATACGCTACTGTGGCTGTCTGTTTGTCTGTCCAGGATCTTAAATCACCTGTAGCTCGCAAATTGTTTCACCTATTGATCTGAAACTTGGTACACATATACTACATGACGTCTACTATCCTCTTTCACGGTCCAAGGTTATTCCTCTTTTTATTTTTATTTTATTTTATTGTAGAATCAACTCTCGGCAGTGGCCAGCAGGGCGGCCGTGCGGCGTATGTGTATGGGTGCCATTCTCATCCCTACCACCTTCGCCGTCACTTCCCCTACCTCTTCATATCTTAAATCATTCTTGTGGAAGAATGAAGACTTAAGTGAAAAATTTATGGAAAACATACTAAATAATTGCAACACAAACACTGACTTAATCAGTTTTAATGCGAAAAGATGCCGTTGAAAGAAGAAAAGAAGTGGTCCGCTAGGGTGGAGAAAAGAAGTGCTGCTCAGGAAACAGCAAGAGCATCAACATCTGAGCAAACAAATGGTAAATGTACAGAGAAAGAGGATGACTATGACATTGACTATGAATGCTCAAGTCAAATGTATTCACTGCATGTTATTGTAAAGTGCATCATTACTGGTTATAATATACTAGCCAACCGCATAATTATTTATTGATGGGTGAACACTTCCTGAAAGACACAGTTGTCCAAATGGGGTGGGTTTGAGGATACGACTGTGAGTGAATGAAAAGATGGAACTCTGGAGAAAGCAACATACAATTTTCCGTGACTGAAAACTGGTTTTGGCAGATACAGGCATATCTTTTTGAAAGTTTGGCCCTATGCCTTATTAATTGTCATTGCAAAGGCTAATCTAACAGGAAATTGTCTGCATGAGTAAAAGGCAAATTTGAATCTGATGGGGTCAGGGAAATCTGGGGAATAAGGACAATAAGGCAGCTGCGATAGTTTTACACTCCAGTATATTGCGGTGAATGCTGGTAACAGTCAGTCTAGTGCCATTACAGAGACTTCTTGCTGGCATGAGGTTTCTGAGAAGAATGACGACTAAACCAATTTTAATTTTGAGTTTATGCGGAGGCATGCCAGTGGGAGTAAGACTGCTAAGAAATTCTTCAGGGAATGAAGGACGTTCTTGGAAGTGAATGGTGATAGTAGCTGGAAGCATTTGGGACATTGCCACAATTTCTGCCTCGCCACCATAAACTCCGGAAGTATTCATGTAGTCAGTGTATTGTTGAGCAGACTGTATGACTATGCTTCTGTGACTAAGAACAACGGACAGCACGTCGCCGAAGTTATCCCAATGTTGGCAAACAAAGGTTACAGCCATGTTATGAAGTTCGAGAGCAACAGTTTCGTCGATGACATTTTTCCAGAAAAAAACGACTGATAGAAACAAACAGTTACCTGATGCAGGAATTTGTATAACATTGAAAGAAGTGTTGTTTCCATGAAATACATTTGAAGTGGTGGCCATGGTAGGCAAATGAACAGTCAACGTGGCTCACAGCTGCATGTGGACTGTAGCACAGACTAAAGCGAGTGAGGATGTGTTTGGTGAGGTGTTGGGGGCGGGCACATGAGCAAGCAGTGCCTCGAGAGCGAGGGTGGATGTGGGAGGAGGGTTAGAGTTGGCGGGTGGGGCTCTGTCGTGCGTTCCCCATGACGCGGGAGGAGGGTTAGAGTTGGAGGGTGGGGCTCTGTCGTGCATTCCCCATGACGCGGGAGGAGGGTTAGAGTTGGTGGGCGGGGCTCTGTCGTTCGTATCCCTTGGTTGGACGACTTGGTAGATTATATATAGAAAAGCAGCCGGAACCGAAAAGAACAATGAAAAGTCAACGTGGCTCAGAGGTGCATGTGGACTGTAACAGAGACGAAAGCGACTGAGGCGGTGTTTGGTGAGGTGTTGCGTGCGGGCACATGAGCAGGCAGTGCGCATGCCTCAAGAGCGAGGGTGGACCCGGGAGGAGGGTTAGAGTTGGCAGGCAGGGCTCTGTCATGCGTATCCCATGGTCTTAGAGTTGGCCGATAGAGGCATGTATTTTTGAAAGTTTGGCCCTGTGCCTTATTAATTGTCATTGCAAAGGCTAATCTAACAGGAAATTGTCTGCATGTAAAAGTAAAAGGCAAATTTGAATCTGATGGTGTCGGGGAAATCCGGGGAATAAGGACAGTTTGTGAGGTAGCAGCTGCGATAGTTTTACACTCCAGTACATTGCGGTGAATGCTGGTAACAGTCAGGCAGGTGGGCAGGCGGGCAAGCAAACAAAGACACTATTCTCTTAGTATGGTATGAATCAGGTTTTTGTAGACAAAGGTTTTCCTTGTTCCTGCAGGACCATCTAAGAAGAAGCATGTTTGTCAGGATGGGAATCGCTGTATGCAGCGTTTAAAACAGTTTGCAAGGGTGGACGCGGTCATGCGTATCCCATGACGCGGGAGGAGGGTTAGAGTTGGCGGGCGGGGCTCTGTCGTGCATATCCCATGGTCTTAGAGTTGGTGGGCGGGGCTCTGTGAGTTGGCCAGTGTGGCTCTGTCGTGTGTATCCCATGGTCTCTGTCTTGCGTGCCATGGTCGGCTGCTTAGTGAATTATATATATAGATTTGCTGTCAACATGTTGTAAAGCATTACACCACAGTTTTTTTTATCGATATAAAGCATATTCAAGAAAGGAGTCATTCATCCATCTGTTCACTGTCCAGACTGACTTATTCAGTGTAGGGTTGTGACAAGGCCAGATCTTAGCACAGGGCACACGGCACAGCCATCAATGCACCAGGTGCCCATCTACTGTAAGGCACTCTCACAAACACATCTACTCTCACCTTCATTTACCATGTTACCTTATTAAACAATTTATTTATCTTTTGATGTACTCCTGAAATTTGCATGCAGATTTGAGTAGAGGGACATGGTTGTGTTCTGGGTATCATAAGCAACAAAAGGATATGATCAAAGTGGAGCATATGATATTATTTATTATTTATTATTATTATTTTTTGGCTTTATTATATTATTTATCTTGGCTTTCAGAAAGCATTTGATAAGGTGCCACATGAGAGGTTGGGCGTCAAACTGAAAGAAGTGGGCGTTCAGGGTGATGTTTAAAGATGGGTGCACAATTGGCTCAGACACAGGAAGTAGAAAGTGATGGTGCGAGGAACAGTATCAGAATTGGCTGATGTTAAGAGTGGTGTTCCACAGGGGTCAGTGCTAGGGTTGCTAATATTTTTAATATGTATAAATAATTTGGATAGGAATATAAATAAAAAGCTGGTTAAGTTTGCAGATGATACCCAGTTAGGTGGATTAGCAGATAATTGAAATTAATTGGACAGCATACAGGCTTGAGACGATTTGTGGAGGATGAAATTTAATGCAAGTAAATATAAAGTATTAAAGCTAGGAAGTAAAAATGCCATGGTGGACTCGACACTATCATTGTCAGACAGTATTCAGAAGCCATTACAAAGGCTAACAGAATTTTAGGTTATATAGCATGGTGTGTGGAGTACAAGTCCAAGGAGGTTATGCTCAAGCTTTATAACACACTGGTGAGGCCTCATCTGGAGTACTGTGTGCAGTTTTGGTCTCCGGGTTACACAAAGTCCCCAGAAGAGTGACTAGGCTGACTCCAGGACTACATTAGATGTGTTATGAAAAAAGTTTAAGAATGAGTAAAAGCTAAAATCACTGGTCTTTTCAGTTTAAGCAAAAGAAAATTAAGAGGTGACATGATTGAATTGTTTAAAATTATGAAGGGAATTAGTACAGTGGATTGAGACTGTTATTTTAAAAGAAGCTTAACAAGAATACAGGGACACAGTTGGAAATTTGTTAAGGGTAAATTTCTCACGAACATTAGGAAGATTTTCTTCATACAAAGAGCCAGACACATGTAGTGCAGTAGACAGTAGGACTTTAGGGACCTTCAAAACTCAAACTAATGTTATTTTGGAAGAATTATGCTGATAAGATTTCAAGCTTTGTAGTGCTGAATGGCCTGTTCTTGTCTAAATTGTTCTGATGTTCTCATGTTATAATAACTTTTAAAAGAGAATGATTCACTTAGAATCTGCATTCAGTAACGTAGCTGACACAGAAAATGCAAGGAGGTCCAACTTAATTATATAACTCAAAGACCAGACCTACCAAGATAACCAACAGACACACAACTGGGTACTGCCACCTAATGGAACTCTAAGGCTAATTACATCTTCAGGTTATTTCAAAATAAGAGCTGTTTCATATGAAAATCACAGATATATTGGGAAATTCTACTACATTACAAATAGTATATTAGTACATTAGAGAAGGTCATTCATCCCAACAAACCCATCCATCGTATTCATCTAGATTCCCCATAATAACATTAAGTCCAGATTGGAAAGTCCCTAAAAACCTACCTTCTACCACATTACTTGGTCATTTATTTCATGCATTTCTGGTTTTCTATGACCTTGTTCAAATCCTGACCTATTTACAAATTGTGTCTGTCCATACATCCATCCATTGTCTAAACCCACTTATATCCTGAAGAGAGTTGAGAGGAAGCTGAAACCTTTCCCAGCAAATGCAGGGTACAAGGCAGGAACACTCACTGAATAGGGCATCAATCCATTGCAGGGTGAACATGCAGATAGACACACAAACACTGGGTTTGCCCATTTTTTCCATATTATTGTATCATTGTTTCTATAGTTTCTTCCTACCTATGGGAGTTTTTCACTAGCTTCTTCCAAATTATGAAAATGTGAATGTTAATTGGCATCTGTAAATTTCCATGATATAAGGGTTTATGCATGTGTGTGTCCTGGGTTGGACTGGCATAATGTCCTGGTATTATTCCTGACTCCATTGGCCCTAAAACTGGATAGAGTTTGGTAAATTACTGGATAGGTTTACTTTAACCTAGCACTATATATATTACTTTTCTTACAAATCTAGCAAATGTGGATAGTATGAAAGTATTACAGTTGACAGAGCTTCATGGTTTTGCCTTGACCTGCTTAGCTTTAGTTTTTAGGAATTAAGGTCCCATAGATACAACACAACAGGAGCCCATGGAGCAGGCATTTTAAAATAAAAATGGTGCAACTTAGGATCTTTGTTTGTGCATGATCATGTGGCTACAGGGTGTTTAAGGGGGAGATTGGGGCTAGTCATGCTTACATGTGAGAGAGCGTGATTGATTGCAGTTTCTTTCTTGACTCTTAGCAGGTCGTAATTAAGATACTGTGCCTACAGGAGTATAAAAGAGCCTGGATAGGCTATAAAGAGGAGAAGCAAGAAAGTAATCAAGTGGCATGGCTAGTAGGGCAGAATCGGATGTGGGACCACTATGGAGGAGCAGGGAGTGACTAGGTGGGCTCCTAATGATCCTGTAGATGCCAAGGAGGATGTAGGCAAGACAGAGGTCCAGCCGGGGATAGTAGTTGGGACAAGATCTGGAGAGAAGGACCACAGCTGTTAGCGTCTTGGCCTGGTTGCAAGACCAGACAGGTGAGCTGAAGAGATAGAGGGAGAAAGACATGCTGAATTGGTAGAAAAGAAAAGAAAAAGACAGCCCGATGTCTTCTTGATTCTTAACATATTTATTTATTCATTGACTTTATTTCACACAGAAGAGCACTAGTTGTTTACGTCATATATATTTCTTTGAAGAAGCACCACACTTTGATTTTTGGAACATTTTATTGATGAAAAAAAGCACTAGGCACCTTTGATACACCACCTTTGCTGTGCGGTTTGTTTCCAACTTCACCCTTGACTATCTTGGTTTATGTCTTTTGATGTTCCGGGTTCAAGGGGGGATATGCTAGCTGTGGGCAATCTGGGCACCTCACAAACCTGATGAGACAACTCAGGATTAATTTGTAAGGCATTCTTGAAGACAAGTGTCTGATTAATTGGCTTGTAAAAGTATACATACTGTTGAAGACTTAGGGTATTTCCTCAAGCAAATTCATTATGAATCCTAAGAGTGCCAAACAAGAAAAATATGCCATACAAAGCAAGAACTCTAAATAAAAATAAAATGTACTTATTGCAGAAGGTTTATGAAGAGAATTTCCAGCCACTGCAGCCCTCAAATGTAAGCACTACAATTCCTTTTTCACCGATTTTTAAAAAATGTGACCCTCGCAAACTACACCAAGTTATTTACAGCCTCTGCCAGCCCTAAATGATCATTACCAACTATGCAAAATGCTTACAATTCTGCATTAAAGAATGTAGTAGTATTTTTCTTCATAAATAATGTAAGGACACTGAAACAGGAAGAGCTTTCTAACTCACTCCTGGCTCCAAACGCAGATTGGCTTCAGTTTACACAAAGTCCACAGATTCAGTTACATTTTTACTAAAAATTTTCACTTATATCTTAGAGAACTCAAAAAAATAAGAAGAACAATGTGTGGCCACCCAAACACCCAACACAGGCTTGGACAGAAGTCACAGCAAACAGGAAGATCTATCACGAGGGAAACCCTTCCAACGAATGTTTCCAACCACAGCCACAGTTACAAAGCACAATGACAATAAAGCACTCTGTATCTCTCTGTCTTTTCTTCCTCTGCCTCCTCCACCAAGCTTCATCTCCTTCCTCCCAACTCTGGCTCCTCAAGTTGTGGCAGTGGCCTTCTTTTATTTACAATGGGAATACTTCCAGTATCTCAAAAGCGTGGTCCGGAAGCACATCGGGGTGAGTTGGAAGCCCAACAAAGTAGGGCTCCCCAGTCCCTGCAGCACTCCCTGGATCCATCCTTAGACCCCAACAGGGCTGAGCCAACAAATACCAATTCCCAGAGTGCCCTGTGGGAATCTTTGGCACTGTAGCAACCCAGGGGGGCTGTCACCTAGCAATCCAGTCCTTCCATTATGAAGGCTTTCCACATGGGTAAGGGTCTCGGTCAAAGACCACAAGTGCTAATATAAACAGGTTATTCAACTCAACTTAAGTCATGACCTTGTTTCCTTCTAGTATCTAGAAAAAATGTTTTAACATTGTTAAAGTGATTCTTTCAGCCACATTACTGTAACAAAATTGCTTCATTCAGTTCTCTTGGGTTAAGACATAATTTCTTGTAATAATATAAAATGTACTCCATCTTCCATTTCTGTCTCACTGGTCTTGCTAAAGAACTAATTTTAAAGCTTATTTTCTTCATAATGTATATTCTCTATATACTAAAGCTGAATACATTTAGCTTTAAGTTGTACTTTTAATTGCTTCATTTATTTAATTTTATAGACTTCCAGACTGAATTTTTGGTTTCCAAAATTATTCTTATGTGGTGGTAGCTCTGCTGACTTGTAGTAAGAAGACCACAGTTCCTGTCCCAGGCTTTCCCTGCACAGAGTTTGCATGTTTTCCCTGTATCTGTGTGGATTTCCTCCAGGTGCTCTGGTTTTCTCCCACTCTCCAAAGACATGTATGTGAACTGGTGACACTAAATTGTCCTTAGTAGTTGTTTGCTGTGTGGGTGTGTGAATGTGTGTGTTTGCCCTGCAATGGACTGGCATCCTTTTGGGGGTTTGTTCCTGCCTTGGGCCCTATGCTAAGTGGGTCCCTGGTCTAGATTAGGTGGGTTAGAAAATGACATGACATGAATTGCTGGATGTTGGCATGTTAACACAATGGTTGAAGTTCCTGAGTTTGAGCCATACATCAGACATTATCCATGTAGTGGTAAACCCTGTGTGTGTGTTTTTTGCCAGGTTTTCCACTGTTCCTTCCACATTACCAACAATGAGTAGGTTAGGTTAGATTGCAATTTAAAATTAACCATGTGAAGGTGTGTTTATGACAGAGTCATGCAATGGACTGGCACTCAGTCTGATGCTGTTGTGTGCCTGCACACAGTGCTATGCCCTCATAACCCTGAAATGGATTAAGCATGCTTTAAAATATTATGTTATGTTACCTGATGTAAGAAGCATGTTTGACATTTCCATAATTTATGTAAATGGCAGTGACAGTACATGAGTTCTGTCAAGTGAGTGACACCTATAAATTACTGAACATTTCTCTGGCCTAGAAAGTTTCCCAAATAAACATCAAGTGAATTTTTTGGATTCACCTTATTTTTTTAAATTCCCTGTGGAATAGCCATTATCATTTGTTGTCTTTTGTTCCTTGATTTTGTAATCAAAGGTGCACATGATTTGGCATCTTCTATTGCAGAATTAAAAATTTTAATTTACGATGTCAGTGAATCAGGCAGTGTGATTTTCACAACATTTTTGGAGTTGTTTATAGAGCAGTGATTTTTAGCCATCCTAAAATCTTATCTCGTGTGTTAGGTCAATTCCAAGATTGTGGCCATTGTCAATTAGTCATTGTCTAACCTGCTTAGTTCTGAATAGGGTCATGAGAGTCTGCTGGAGCCTATCCCAGCTAGCATAGGGTGCAAGGGAGAAACAAACCCTTTACAATCTTTCACAAGATGAACATACACATCCACACCCCAACCACACACTAGGGCTAATTTAGTACCACCAATCCACCTAACCTGAATGTCTTTGGACTGTGGGAGGTAACAGGAACACATGGAGGAAACCCACGCAGACTCGGGATAACAGGCAAGTCCCACACAGGGAGAACCTGGGACACGAACCCTGATTTACTTACTGCAAGGCAGCAGCGCTACCACTGTGCCACTTTTCCACCCCATGGTCATTGTTCTCTGGAATAATATGTGATGCCCTGTGGCTTTAGGTTTGGTTAAGTAGCTTCAGAAATAGACAGATAGAGCAATGATGCTGTCTTCACAAGAAATATCAGTTTCTTTAAAAGCAAGAAACCATTCTTTAACATTGTAAAAGTCATGATTTTTTTCAGGATTATAATTGATAAAATAGGAAATTGGGTGTACTGTACTTCAGAAATAACTGTTCAATTCTGCTATATTTAGTTTTGGGAGCCAGCATGCAATCATGATCCGTATCAATTCATTGACAATTATACACTCACCATCCACTTCATTAGGTACACCTTGCTAGTACCAGGTTGGACCCCCTTTTGCCTTCAGAATTGCAGTAATTCTTCAAGGCATAGATTCAACAAGGTGCTACCAACATTCTTCAGGGAAGTTGGTCTATATTGACATGATAGCATCACACATTTGCTGCAAAGTTGTTGGCTGCACATCCATGATGTAAATCTCCTGTTCCACCACTTCCCAAAGGTGCTCTATTAGATTGAGATCTGGTGACTGTGGAGGCCATTTAAGTAAAGTGAACTCATTGCCATATTCAAGAAACCAGTTTGAGATGATCTGAGATGTTATCCTGCTAGAAGTAGCCATCAGAAGATGAGTGTACTGTGGTCATAAAGGGATGGAAATGGCCAGAAAAATGCTCAGGGAGGCTGTGGTATTTAAACGATTCTCAGTTGGTGCTAAGGATCCCAAAGTGTGCCAAAAAATATCCTCCACACCATTACACCACCACCACTAGCCTGAATCACTGATACAGGATGGATCCATGCTTTCATGTTGTTCACACCAAATTCTGACCCTACCATTTGAATATCGCAGCAGAAATCAAGACTCATCAGAGCAGGCAACGTTTTTCCAGTCTTCTCTTGTCCAAATTTGGTGAGCCTGTGCAAATTGTTGCCTCAGTCACCTGTTCTTAGCTCACCGGAGTGGCACCCGGTGTGGTCTCCTGCTGCTGTAGCCCATCTTTTTCAAGGTTCAATGTGTTGTGTCTTCAGAGATGCTCTTTTGCATACCTCAGTTGTAAAAAGTGTTTTTTGAGTTACTGTTGCCTTTCTATCACCTCAAACTAGTCTGGCCATTCTTCTCTGACCTCTGACGTCAACAAATATCTGCTTACTGGATATTTTCCTTTCATGGAACCATTCTCTATAAACCCTAAAGATGGTTGTGTGTGGGAATCCCAGTAGATCATCAGTTTCTGAAATACTCAGTCCAGCCCATTCTGCACCAACAACCATGCCACATTCAAATTCACTTAAATCACCTTTCTTCCCCATTCTGATGCTCGGTTTGAAATTCAGCGGGTCATCTTGACAGTGTCTACATGCCTAAATGCATTGAATTGCTGCCATGTGATTGGCTGATTAGATATTTACCTTAACAAGCAGTTGAACAGGTGCACCTAATAGGGTGGCCGGTGAAAGTAGAATAGGAACTCTTCCATGACAAGAAGATGGAGAATAAAAATAATTGTATGAGTAGGACTTTGTATAAGAACAATAAATTAAAAACAAACATAATGAAGATAAGGCTTTAAATTTATATAAATGCATGTGTTCACATCAGCAAGTAACCTTAGTGCTAAATGATAAGCCAATATCTATAAAGTACATTCTGAAAAGTAATACCAATTGCCTGATGTTCACCCAGGAGAAAGCAAAGAAAAATGTTGGATTCTTATGTTTTGTAGGTTGAAGGTGTACTACCATTACAGATGGAATCACTAATTAAAACGGGTCTTGAAGCACCAAGAGGACTGATGTTAAAAATAATTCACAATCATAAGTCACTATGCTAATTCTTCAAGTTATCATCTGCCTATCTAAAGACGAGCCTGCTAATAGCATCAAAGATGAAGACAGCTTCCTCCCATTGTTGAAATGGATGTTAACTGGAACCCTTGAATTACATGAATGTGGATGCTTTGTATTAGTCTGTGTAGCAGTTGACAGGCCCTTTGCCTTAATAATATCTTCTCTTGTATCTTCACCACCCCAAACAGTTGGAACAGAAAGGGATGTATGGGACTGAATGACACAAACAGTGCAAATGAAAATGTTTTTTGCATAGCAGCAAGCTTGTTTACTAATTCTTAATATCCCTATGTACATTGAATGCCAATTTATTTTTTCTCTGTAGGTATTCTTGCTAGATGGCAGCAAACAACAGAAGACTCTCAGCTAACTTGGCTTCAGAAGGGCTAGCATGTTCCAGTGGAAGTTGCCACAAGATGGATCAAGCTTTTTTTCCACTTTCAAAAAGCTATTCAGACACCCTAAGAGGGCCCATGGGTGTTGTAGAACTTGAACAGAAATGTCAAGATATCCAAAAAAGCCTTAGCAATGGAGTATGTCATCAGCAGAGAGAAGTGAGAAGCAACCAGCAGGGGTCCTCAGAAAGTATCACTGTACCGATTTCACTGTGCCCAGCTTCCACCATGGAGAAAAAAGTGATTTGCTCTCCGAGTCTAGAAGCTATCAACAGCACAACTTTAAATATGAGCCCCCATTTAAGAGCTGATCAAGTGTCAACTTCTGCACAGATTAACAACACAGAGCTCAGTTCTAGTGACAGATGCCAGGAAACAAGGTGGCTTGAAACAAGTAAACCTCCAGTGCAGAGGAGCCACTCAGACAGCTTGTATTCTAGTAAAGAGAGACAGATGGTATGTCCTGGGTGCAGCATGACCTTTCCTAATATGGGGATTTGTAACTGGGATGCTATAGGATGTGCCACTCAAGGACATCAAATCGGTTCTTGTAGAAGGAGTCCCATAAACAGTGTTCCTCTTGAGCAACCTCAGGCTTTGGGCCTCTGTGTTCCCAATGTGTTATGTAACCAAAAAACTGGAATCCACAGAGGGGATGGGTCCCATGTTCAAACCTCCATGTTATGTGCAGAAACGTATCATACTCACTCAGAAGGAACTTTCCCAGCATTTTGCCACTCCTTGCCTATACCTGCACCTGTCCAATTGCTCTCACGCGTGGTCAGTTCAGGAGATGCATGCGGAAAGCAGAGCTCCTCTATGCCTTGCTGTCCAGCACACGCCCAGTCCCTTTCTGGCATAATGACTTTTCCTCGGCTGGTCTCTTCTGTCAGTGAGACAGGATTGGATGTTAAGAGAGTGATGACTTGTCTTATTCCAGGTACAGAGATGAAAGAGAATGCAGGCATAGAGTGTCTCCAACAGAAAGGAACTGGACACAGGGGGACCAGAGATGCTGGCACCATGACTTCTTTGAAAGAGCTAACACTACAGTTCAGGGACATGGCAGTCCAAACCAGTGAGTCCAGTACTCCTTGCTCACCACTCACTGATAGGACACCACATGTGTACCCAGAAATCAATCTTGTTCAGGAGCCAGTGGTTCAGAAGTCTCCAGTGAAAGAAGTCAAGTGGGATGAAGAAGGTATGACATGGGAAGTATATGGTGCCTCAGTAGACCCTGAAGTTCTTGGGCATGCAATCCAAAAACATCTGGAGCTACAGATAGAGGAAGCAACTAACCGTGCATCCGCCCTGTCACAACAGAATAAGCACAGCACACACAAGAAAGCACGGGGTCGAAAGGGCCTAAAGAATTTACTAATCAACCCAGCATGCTGCACTCGGACCAACACAGCCATTGATTAAAATTTGCTCCCAAAGTAAAATGTGCCCATAGTATGACTTAAGATGACAACCGTATAGTGAGAATCACAGTCTTTCTGTGTTCCTGCAAATGAAAATACCTCAGCTCACTTCTAGATAAACTCTGAGAATCAGACTGAGATGATCCAGAACCCAGACAGTGATCCCTGCACAATGTGGCCAGTTTTTGCTGCATTGATATTGTGCATTATGGAGTCACTATGTTTTCAAAATGCTAAAATTCCCACTTCATGAAAGCCAACGTGAATCAAAAGTCCAAGTATGACTGAAGTTAAATCATGATACCAATAATCACTGTGCATAATCCTATGTCTTACATTACAGCAGAAATCCAAGAAAAGAGCACCACAGATGTAAAACCATGGGAAGTGTCTTTAGTTGGAGTGTTGTACCTATACCCAAATACAGGTGACAAAGGGGGCCTGTCTAAGCAGTTCACTCCTACTAAGTTAATTTAAATCCTGCCTTCAAGATAAGTCTAATTGGTCAACATGATGTTGTCATATTTCATTTTTTTCAAATGCCAAGGATAGTTATATCACAAATGGCTATTACCATGACCGTCTGTTTAACAGACATTACTGAGATCATCTCTCTTTACAGCAGTTTAGCTAAGAAAGGCTTGAATGTTGATTTTGGCAGGACATGAAAAGTTGCAACTCCAGTTCAACAGTAAATGATCACTACGAATGTCTCCAGTTTTGTTTCACCAAAACGTAAAATGCTGCATAAAAATGAGGAAATACTCATTATGAAACTTCACAGTATGATCATGCCATGAGGTTCATCTTGTATTACTCTAAAACCATTACACAAATGATCCAACGTATCACCAACATGACAGTGATAATGAAACAACAGTATAACCGGGACCAAATATTCATCATGAAACAGTATCACCACTAGAGTAAATGCACTGAAGAATCATTACAACATGCCATGACTGAATGTTCTATCATGACAACCTAGCCTTGACAGTATGTAATCACCGATCACTGTAACTAAGGGATTAAACCGGGAAGCTACACAGATCATCCGTAATACATGGCTATAGCAGAAGGTTCATTAATAATTTCTTTGACAGAAGGCTTGTCTTGACACAATCTAGCATAACCATGACATAAAGCCATGTGGACTTCTATAGGATATTTATGGAATGTTAGCTTTACATTAGGACCTTTTATAGTATAAATAAATAAGACTTTCAATCCCTTATAAGGATCTAACTATGACAAAATTTTAATTAAGGAATTCTGCTTTTGTGAAGCTTGGTGTTTTTAGATCATCTTGTGAATATTTGAAATAAGCTCTAGTTTTATATTTTATGTAAATCTACCTTCTTCTTTTTTAACATTCCCAACGTATTTTTAACTTTATTTCCAAACTGGTCTTTTGGGTAATGCATTTAATCTGATTTTTGCAATATCTTTCTCACTTTATGTATAACAGAAACAGCAAGTTTAGGCCTGGGATAATTTTTTTGTAACTTCTTTTTTCTGAACCGTTTGGTAAGACTTTAGAGCCAGAGCTGCTTATGGACAGAAAAGCTCTGTGCAGACTGTCCCCAGTGTGTTTCAGTGACATGCAGAGTCATGGTGACTCCTACAGTGGTTCTCCAACAGGTTAGACTGAAGAGGGAATTCGTTACCATTCTTAAGGCAAAAGTAAACCAATTACTGTGTTACCCTGCAAAACAGTATGATTAGGCAGCCAAGAAGATGCACTTCCCATTGTAGGAAAGAAAGAAAGAAATGTGGCCTCCACATCCATACTCATAAGACTAGACATTAATAACCCTTCACTACTGAATGGTGTGGACATTCAGGACACATGTGAAACAACAGATTGAATTATTGAGGAAGTGCGCTGATGTGAGCGGTCAGTCTTGATGTGAACCTAACAAATAGCTAAGGAGACAGTGCCACGCTCAATCATCAGACATGACTGACACGTGCAATACTTATTTATAGATGAACGAATGAGAGTAGACTAGCATTGACTCATAGCCACTGACTCAGGGCCTCACAGAACATTTAAGCAAAAGTCTGGGTGCCTGTAACAGCTGTCTGTTTGCACAGATTGTTGTGGTCAGTTGTGTAATTTAAGATTCATTATGATTACAGTAAGACCCTTCAGAACTTTCATTTGGACTGAGACTCTTAATTTTAGGAGCAGAATGTATCAACTTCAGTATTATAGCACAATCCGTAAGCTACTGACAATCTTGATTGGTTTTAGTGTATGGCCACATTTCACCCTGCTCTCTTAAAAAAACATTATTTGCTTGTGGTGCCTTTGTAAATACAGTATGTTTTAAAATGTCAGCCTATTCAGACATGCAAAATGGACAGCATGGACTGGCACAGCTAATGCTTAGTAACGTGCATTTTAGAAAGATCTAAAACTAATGAATACTATTTTTATGTCTTAATCGCCACACAGCTCAGTCTGAACATAAAAAAACAGCTAATGAAATTAGTCATAAGAGAAGCTGGACCAAAATGTGATGGCAAGTTAAGTGGATTGCTTGATTTTAGCTATGACAAAGCAAAGACCTTCATACGGGGAGGTTTAGCACAGAAATCTACCCTCACAGAATACTGATGTCACCAAGTTGTCACCCACATGGAGCTTAGCCACATGTGAGTCAGCCTCACCTTAGTCACTTGTATTCATTTATTGTTAGATACTCCATTCAACACCCATTCAGCCTAATCAGGCTTCACATTTTTAGCAGCATTGAATGGGTAATATGAGTTAGCATACATAAAAGGCATTAGGATAACAGAAATGGGAGAAAAGGATACATAAATGGCATTTACAGCAAAATTTTAGAACATTGAAAAAATATTATTAGTATTACCTGAAGATGGGGTTAGAGATTATTACTTGAAGAAGGGATTAGAGATAAGAAACAACCTTCAAAAGTGAGGCGCTTGCAGGAACCCCGTACAGAGCGTGGTTGCAGAGAATTACAGCAAACTGTTTTTTGACTGAAAGTTGCTGCTGTGCTAAATAGTATTTCGGAGGTGACTAATTGATGGCTACTAGGGAGCAACATAGCCATCCTCACAGTTATTTTTGATATCATGCAAGCCAGCTCCTAGAATTCTAGGAATAGAATTTGGATGGCAAGAATGAAAAAAGCGGAGCGAATGCAGCAAAGTTATGCACAGCACTACAAAGTGACGGTTGGCTCTAATTTGTATTCGACTGGTTTGTGCTATCTTCAGTCCAGTTCCAGCAGGCTCAGGTGGGTCAGCATTGCTATGGAAGTGTTAGTTCTGCGGCTACATAACCTTACCTGATGCTGTACATGGAGGTCTGTGGGCTATTTTATCAGGGACTGTTTTCTTTCACATTGTAATAGTGTTTTTCTTTAGTCATTTCATTCAGTCTCACGCTCTGTACAGCACAGTTAAGCCGAGTCACAGTGACAAGTGGGTAAATATTTTCCAATTGCCTACACACCTTCTTGATTTGCTTGGCCTTAGAGTAAGATGTAATCAGCAGGGCTGCTTGCCAAAAGGCTTTAAAGGAGGACAGAGCATGACCTTGTTATTACCCATCACCTAATTGGTCAAGGAAGGAGGCAGGTCCATGAATAGGGTTGGTGGGCCCTGAAAAGTAGAACAGGGCTCATAATCCAGTTGCCTGCATTAAATTGAAATATATCTGAGGGAAATACTTATAACAGTATACACTGTATCTTGTAAAATTGTCTATTTTAAACAAGAAGAGCAAAGTACATACAGTAATTATACAGTGTGTATATATATATATATATATATATATATATATATATATATATATATATATATATATATATATATATATATATATTTCTGTATTGAAAAAATGTTCTCTTACTCATTTATTCAACCAAAGAAGATTTGTTCTTTTTAAATATTTGCACCCTGGACACAGTTTTGTTCTCCTATAAAGAAGAAATGAATGCAACGTAAATGAAAGAGTTTAGAGAATTGAGTTATGTGGTCAGTTGTGATTAAAGTCATATGGCAATGAAAAATTGATTAAAGTCATATGGCAATGAAAAATGTGTAATATTCAGTCATATCTGAAGATCGGGTTGATTAGTTTAACATGTATGTTTTATTATTATGAATACAGTACACATGAAGGGTGCAGTTTATTGGTCGGCAAGCTGAATTAACATTTGGAAATATCTCAGAATGAATTCCAACAATCTTAAAATACAGTTTATTTTTTAAGATATTTAAAACTCATTTCAAGATATCTCAAACTATGTTGCTTTAAATTTTAGGATATCTGAAAAGCATTTCAAGATATCTTGAAATCACTTCTTGTAGAATTCATTTCATTTCCATTCAAAAGCATTTTGAGATATCTCTAAATGTAAATTACGCTCACCATATAGTAGACAAAAGGTATCAATCCATTTATATATATATTATCTATGTATATAAAAGTCAACGTATGTGTGTGTGTATGTATGTATGTTCCAGCATCACTTTTGAACGGCTGGAGCGATTTTCATGAAACTTGGTACACATGTTTCTCATTGGTCAGCTAAAAATACTGTAGGGTGAAATCAACCCTAACCCACCCCCTTCTGGGTAGGGTGGGGGGTGATCTTGAGGTCTTGTATGCATGTTATCATCCAGTTGACACTCGGAACAACCACCAGAGGGTGAACTGGAGGTGACTGCCAGCATTCTTTATGTTTGAGCACCACCACACGCCTATTACTCTTGAAATTAAATAGAGTTGGCCGGTTCCGCATGTCAACTTTATGATAACATACATACAAGACCGCAAGACAAGCACATTAGTGAGTCTCCATTGTTTGTTAATTTATTATTTTTAAAGTTGTGTTTTTTTTAATTATATTTTTCTCAAACAATTAAAAAAAAACACTTTATTTTCCTCCCGGGCAACTCTGGGTATTTCAGCTAGTATACTATAAATGCTGTAGTGTGTAAGGTGGGTTGCCTTATACATCCAGGTAAACTGATCTTGGCCCTGTGTCAAGTTTGCATGTTCTTCTAAGTCTGTATGAGTTTTCTCTTTCCCACATCTAAAAATGAATATATTTAGTTAACAGGCAACTCTGAGCTGGCCAGATGTGAACGATGCAGAAAGGATAGGCTCTGGCTTCCCACAAACCTGAAATGGATTATTGAGAGAGTGTAAATTGAAGAAGAGATCAACCCTCAAGCCTAAGTGACTAAAGAGATAACATTTGTCATTAGAGGTATCTGTAAAAGTATTCTGGGCACGGTCTCTCTGGGTTTTCACACACAACAGGTTTTATGACTTACGTAACAACCAAAGAACTTTAAGACAAAAGCAGTAATATGGACAGAAACTTCTATTTGATGGGTGAGGAGAATCCTGCAACCTAACAGATGAGCCACAATAAGTGAAGTACAAATGTGCTATACAGAAGGTCATATCACAACACAGAATCTCTCAGAGCCTGTTTTGCACTGGACATAATAGTACAACCTATCCCAAATACACCATTTTCAGGAGTGGTTAAGAATCTGTACTCAAAGATGGAACAGGAACACCAACGGTAATGGAAAACATCATCTGGCTCAGTATATTCCAGTTTCAGTTGCTCTGTGTTGTTGGGAGGAGAAATGTAAAGAACATGTTGTTCTATCTGTAAGGAGCTAATGATGGGGAAAAACTTTGAGGGGGAGTTTTCCTGGCACCAACTAATCTGCAGGAATTGATTGCAACAACTGCCATACCTTGGTCCATGTTCCCCAAAATTTGGGCGGTTTTAGAAGCTAATAGTGAGGTGTAACTTATTAAGTAGCCACTAGTGATGAATGAATCCCACAGGTTATTTTGGCTAAATCATGGAGACTTCGGTGAACTCCATAAAATGTATTGAAGTCACTGCAGCAGGAGGAACTGAATTAGTTATAAGTGGATTATAATGGTTCAATTGTCTTTTAAGTGTCCCAAAGGGCTAGGGAAATGTCTGCTAGATATGATGATTGTGGCCTGAACTGTAAGGCAGCAGAGCTAACCACTGCACCAGCATGCCTCAAACCACAAAAGGTTAATTCATTATTTGGCAGATACAGATGATTGTCCTCAAATATTTACATGTATGGTACATACTTAAAATGTACATATACTGTACTTACATCACTATTTGCAAAATAAAAATCTTTTTGGTTTCTACTATACCAAAACATACAGGAGATCAAATAGAAGGGTAGAGGTTTCAAGTGAAAAGTCCCATTTATTTACGTCCCAGGCAAGGAAGGGTTTCAACAAAACTGGCATCAGTGTCTCCTGTTTCTTGGAACTGATGCCATTCTGGTTTATCCAGGATGCTTTATCCTGTATGAAGCACAAGGGGTGGATTAGAAGATGGTAGTTTTTCCAGGGTCACTGTTCTCCCACCAGTGTCTGAAGACAAGACAAGCAGTCATGTAAGTCACTGTGAATCCATTAAATTCATTAAATCCTACCATCGCATCCCTTTAAAATTAGCACATATTAAAGTTGCAACAATTACAACAATCCAAGACACCATTGACTAATTAAACAATAAACTTGCAATAAAAGAAAAGGTTTTTTGGGGGGGGAGAAAAACTATCACCCAAAATTTAAAACTTATCATTAAACTGGTCTGACAGACAAGCTGTCTTCACAAGACTAACAACGAAGAGACAATAGAAAATGACTTATTATCTGAAAATGTTAGCAGCAGCATGTGGAGGAAGAGACTCATTTCACCGGGGTCACACTAAATTCAGTTTGTTTTGAGAATAAGCTGCTTCTGTTAATATCATCCAATTAAAAGCCTTAAAATAGAACAGTCAGTGTGGCCTGATATTTGCTATTCATGCAAGTGAAACACAAACGTAAGGCACAGCACAAAGTTAATCTTTATTTTATTTAGCAACTCTCGTTAAAGGCATCTTTGCAAATGTTCATATTAACTGGAGTCAGAGTACAGCCTGCAAAAGTAAAAAAAAAATGTCAAAGGTAATTGAAGTAAAAATTTTTTTCAAAAGAAATAAAACATGTCAGACTTTTTTGTTCTTTTCAGTGTGTAATAAATGTGCATCTATTTTAAACTTTTACAAGCACATTTAATCTCATGTTTCATATACTGTAAATGTATGTGGTTAATTGATGCTTAATAGACAGAATGTTGGAGTGGAAGGCAAAGGTGAGTGGGACACAGTTTTAATTGTTGGACCTCCTGGTCGGCTGAATATTACCGGGTTTGCTTCTGCCTTAAACGTGTTAACAATGTGAGAAGAACAGAGCGGCATTAGAAAACCCTTCACATTCCAAGTGTCTCATTTTAGAAGTCAATTCCTCTGCTACAGAGGCGACAGAGTCGGAGGAGCCATAAAAGTGAAAGAAAGGTTTTAATGTGTGTGGGATGGAAAGAGCTGTGTGATTCAGTGGATTATAATAAAAAAGGGCTCTTCATCTGGGTGAGTCAATGAAGAGGCCTATGTCAAGAACATCTATACTTCTCATAACAGATGCAATATTAAGGTAAAAGATATTCCTTTCCAAATGTTTATCTGATTTTTTTTTATTTTTTAAACATTCTTTTCTGTTGTGAAAGTATTTTGAGAGTACCACCAGGATCTAATATGAAACTAATGAAGCTTAAGCTTCATGGTCCCCTAATCCCGAGGAACCCAAGAATCAACATTGCTTAAAAATTTTGGATGTCCACTCTTTGAGAAAGCTTTTTTAAAAAATACAATATTAATAATATAGCGTAATTCAATACAAAATTTAAGTTTAAATAAAAATTAAAAGGTTATTAAAGTTGAAAGAAAAATAAAATTTGTGGTGAGTTGTCGTGGAACAACCCCATTGAAGAAGATAACAGTGCTTACCAAGAACTTGTTGCTGGTTGCGAAGAGTTCAAAGTTCAGGGCTCCAAAAATGTAGATCCACCACTGGATGCTATTAGTATTTTTAGACCATTGAACTCAAAAGCGAGATGCATGTTAGCACAGTTGTTCATGATGCTGCTCCACAGATCCACAGTTTGAATCCTGCGCCTGCTTGTTCACTGTGTTTAATTTTCATAGTCTACCTGTGTCTGCATGGATTTTTTTCTCTGGGTACTTTGGTTCTTCCTCCCACATCCATGAAGGCAAACAGGGTAGGTTAGTTGTCAACAGAATATCAGCTCCAGTTTGAGTGCGGGCATGAGTAGGTCCCCATGGAGGGACTGTTACCTGCATTGTGCCCCAGTCTACAAACAGATGTTAATTATCTAAAAGGGAAGACCTGTCCCATGTGATTTTAACCCAACTTGTGCTTCCAAGTAGTTTAGCAAATTAGCAAACAATTGAGAGAAAGTCTTTGATGTTTATAGACTCCCTACTCACAAGGTATTGAATACTGAGTAGTTTACAGACTCTAGATCATTTTTTAACACACCAAAAAAATCCAGCACTGTCGGCTTGACTTCTTCAGGTGTGAGAGCTGATTCTGCACTTTAATTTTCATTGACTAACCAGGAAGCAACTCCTTGTTTAGTCTTTTTGCAAGGTTGTCTGCAAAACATTTGTGAACACATGAGAAGTACAAATGCATGGTCGGAGTTTAGAGGGTGGGCTAGGCACTTTGCACTATGTTATTAAAATAAGGCTCCAGTAAAGGGCACTTTTTCATTAAAGGTTGTTTTTAAGGCCTCTGTTAACATAAACATGTTAATAATCAACAATTATGACAAATAAATCCATCCTATCCTAAGTAACTCTCTATTGCCTATCTTTAAAACAAACATAGAAATGTTCAGTATGACTTCAACTACAGATTAGTTTGCTGTTTCAAGTTAAGCTTAAGAGAAGTCACTTTCATTTATAAATATCATATTTTGTGTAGAGTATATTTTGTTTGGATGGCTGCTCAGTTTATATTTCAAACACCAGATGGAAGGGTCTACCCCAAGAGAATTGGCTACTATATAGGTAAACACAATTGTGTTCTGTTCTGTGTATTGTATTGTATTTACCCCCTTTTTTGACACCCACTGCACGCCTAAAGTACCTGGAAAGGGGTCTCTGTTTGAATTGCCTTTCCCAAGGTTTCTTCCATTTTTTTCCTTAAAAGGGTTTTTTTGGGAGTTTTTCCGTATCATCTTAGAGAGTTAAGGTTGGGGGGCTGTCAAAAGGCTCAATGCGGCACTCCTTGTGAGATTTTGGGCTATACAAAAATAAACTGTATTGTATTGTATTGTTTTGTATTGAATGTATTGACAAGATAAAGTTTTTCGTGAATACTTTTATGATGAAAACTTCTAAAACAAGCAGTCAATCATAAGAGCAGTTAGCCTGTTATCTGTGTAGAACATAAAAGAGTCTCTGGAGCCCCTTAGGAAATACTGAAAGAAAAGACGGACCACTCAAGGTTTAAAGAAAGAGTGACCCCAACAATTTGGACCAGAGAGACACTATCCATGTATGAACCTGACTTCTAAGTTAAGGCAAGCAGCCTGGAAGACAAGCACCCTCACCTTTGTTCTCTTCCTCGTACAGATGTTTCCTTTGATATTATTCTTCAGCTTCCATATCTTTATGCAAAGTATTGTTTAAGCTTTCTGATTCTGGAATATATATATTTAGGCTTTACATTCAGACTTTGCTGTTAGTCATTACCATTTATTTAATGTATACTTTTTATTGTTACTATTGTCATTTAATCAATATTGCTTTGCTTTAAATTTCAGGACTTTGTCTGCCCATCTTCTATGATTGAAGTAATAAAATAAACATAGGGCACCTAATATGGGCAGACTAACATTTCATTCCCTCAGGGTCAGCGGCTGAGATAGTATGCTCATTAGTAAGCAGTACAGGAAGGAGTAACACACCATTGATAAGTGGCAATAGCTAAGGTGTATAGCCTCCAGAGTCTAGGGGACCCCCATCTGCTAGTGAATCCTTGTCTGGAGCACTGAGGAGTGATAGACCGCACAGGCATCACTCATATTCTGTGCTTAAGGGAATGTGTGTGTGTTATTATGAGTGAGTATATTAAGATTAGGGTGTACAAGAATAGGCCAACTTATAACAAAGCTAGTAAGCTCTGTGCACCCCACAATAATGCAAGTGTAAAGAAACCTGATGATATTCTATACATGTGAGCCTGCAACCTTGAGAAGATCATTGATGGTATCAACAGCTTCTTGAAGAATGTGGCTGAAATAATGGTGTGGTTCAGTGTATGTTATATATATGAATAGTTTATACATTTATACAGTATATTAAGTGCAGGAGAGGGTCCTGAGTAGAGTCAAGGATAACTGCCTACCTAGCCAGGAGGTCACAATGGAAGGAGTGCAAGAATGGAGGGGCAACCTGGCCAGGAAGATGCTACGTTTCTATTCAAGTAGGGAGGAACAATTAATAGATGGGCAAGGGACGACTGGATTCTAGGAACAGTTCGTCCCCCAGAACGAGATATGGCAGAGCTCCCAGTTTAGACACCCAAAGGGTTGCCTGAGATTTGTAGTATGAAAGGGCAGCCCTGTCGGTGCCACCATGGGGTACTGCCGGGAGAGGATTTCCCTGTTCTGTGCAACTTTTGTGTAGCCTGTAAATGCTTCCATCAAGCAATGCTGTGTCACCAGAAGTACTCCCATGTCCAACATTAAAGGTGGCATCTCACCTCACTTGAGGATTCAGAGTCAGGAGGTAGAGGACAAGGCTTCATTGTTGGAGTTTGGAGGGAGATAATTGGGTTCATATTTTGGAACTGGGGTTGTGATATCTGGTGTTTGGAGGAGCAACATTGCAAAAGGGACTTTTGTATAATAAAAATGCATTTTATTTGAATCATTGACTGTGTCTGTGTACTTGTGTCTATAATCTGGGGTTCTGGGGTGCCCCCTACAGGTCACAATATATAAATATACTGGAACAGCATTACAAACATATCAAACTTTAAACAGCAAAATAATAAGGGTTACAAACTTAATGAACGGATGATGTAATTTTCCCATTATATACAGTATAATGTCTTGTAGGCATCTTGTCTAGGATTGATTTCTACTCTGCACTGATGTTGACAGAATAGGCTCATACCCCGATGACCCTAAATTGGATCAAAAAACTTTACGAAAATTTTGTAGTTTTGTATTCACGTTTACACTTCCTTTATAGGAAATGAGGTGCTAAACAGACAGAAACCACCACTGGCATCAAAGAGATAACCATTAGTGAACTGCTCATTGGCCATCAGTTATTCCTTATTGGCTGGGATTGGCTCCAGCAGACCCCCGTGACCCTGTGTTCAGATTCAGCGGGTTGGATAATGGATGGATGAAGAAAAACTAGTAAGCATTTCATTGTTGACCATAAGAACCTCTCAATCTATTTCTTTTTGTAATTTAAAATAAGTTTATTATAAATGTAGGTGGAACAGCTGACTTCAGGGCACCAGAGTCTGATATTCCCAAGTTGGCACATTCTTCTTATCATTCCATCAGTGTTCGTCAGTGGTTCCTGACTTAAACCAACTTATTACAGTTGAGGATCATTAGGGGCCAAACCAGGCAATAACCCCAGACAGATAGGCTGTTCATCAAAGGGAACACTTGCAGAGACATACATACATTCAGTTGGATACAGGATGAATTTAGAGTTGCCAACTAACATGCCTTTGTAGAATGGGATTCAAACCACTGCTAACACGGAGAGCGTAGGAGTCCCCATAGGAGTCGCCACAGCATATGATCTGTTTCTATATCTTCCTGTCATCTGCATCTTGCTCTGTTACACCCACCACCTGCATGTCTTCTCTCACCACATCCATAAACCTGCTCTTCTAGCTTTCCTCTTTTCCTCTTGTCTGGCAGATCCATCCCTACATTCTTCTTCCAATAACTCAAGCATCTCTCCTTTGCACATGTTCATACCAACATAATCTCACCTCTCTGGCTTTGTCTCCTTATCCTGTCCATCCTTATCACACCCAATGCAAATCTATACATCTTTAACTCTGCCACAATGTCATCCACAAATATCATAGTCCACGGGGACTCCTATCTAATCTACTCAGTCAACCTGTCCATCACCACTGCAAATAAGAAAGGGCTCAGAGCCGATCCTTGATGTAATTCTACCTCCACATTAAACACATCCATCACTCCTACCACAGTGCTCACCACTGTCCCAAATCCCTAGTATATATCGTGTACCACTTTTACTTACTTCTCTGACACTCCTGACGTCCTCATACAATACCACGACTCCTCTCAAGTCACCCTGTCATATGCTTTGTCTATGTCCACAGAAATACAACCCCTTTTGGCCTTCTATATACTTTTCCATCAATATGCTCAAAGCAAATATTGCATCTGTAGTGCTCTTTCCCGGCATGAAACCGTGCTGTTGTTCGTTAATCATTACCTTCCTTCTTAACCTTCCTTCCAGTACTCTTTCCATAACTTCAGCTGATTAAT
Source organism: Erpetoichthys calabaricus (assembly GCF_900747795.2). NCBI lineage: Eukaryota > Metazoa > Chordata > Cladistia > Polypteriformes > Polypteridae > Erpetoichthys > Erpetoichthys calabaricus. The sequence goes on from NC_041395.2 coordinate 217,511,121, forward strand.
TGTATCCCTCTGTGGTCACAACAGTTCTGCACAGCACCTTTATTCTTCAAAATTGGTTCAAGTACACTTCTCCAATCCTCAAGCATCCTCTCACTTTCCGAGCCAGCATTGAACAATCTGGTTAAAAACTCCACTGCCATCTCTCCTAAACACCTCCATGTTTCCACAGGCATGTCACCTGGACCAACAGACCTACAATTCTTTATCCTCTTCATAGTTCTTTCTTTCTCCTTGCTAATCCATTTGCACTTCACATCATTCAAACTTCTCTCTCATTCTCTTCATTCATTAACCCTTCAAAAGTTATTTTTCCATCAGCTCATCAAACTTTCTTCACTTGTCTTCTTCAATTCTTCTTCAGTTTTTATCATTATCCTTTATCACCCTAACCTGCTGCTCATCTTTTCCAGCTCAGTCCTTCTGTCTAACCAATCATTACAGGTCCTTTTCTCCCTCCTTAGTGTCCAACCTCTCATACAACTCATCACACACCTTTATTTTAGCCTTCACCACCTCTCTGTTCACCTTATGCCTTACCTCCTTGTACTCCTGTTTACTTTCAGCATTTCTCTGACTATCCCACTGCTTCTTGCCAACCTCTTCTTTTATATACTCTCTTGTACTTCCCCATTTCACCATCAGATTTCTTTGCCCCCCCCCCTTCCTCTATCCAGATGTCACACCAAGCACCCTTCTAGCTGTCTCGCTTACCACTTCTGCTGTATTATGTATTATACTAAATAACATTTTTGTATTGAAGAATGAATCTAAAGACATTACAAAGTTCCAAAGGACATTTTAAGATGGACACCTTTGGAAGGATTGAAAATTATTTTCACAATTGGTACTAAATAAAATCATCTAAATTTATGAAATAAGCAATAATTTTATTTGATATATCAAATACAGTAGTTCTGTTGCTTTTTCACCATTCATGTGATGACATTTTGTGTGCATTTTTAACACAATTTTAAAGTGTTCAGCAGAAAATTACTGGTGAAGTGGATAGATGCATTGTTAATAAGTGGTTGCAGAGAATGTTCATAATAACTATGGGTGAACACACACAGATCTGTTGTGTTAATATAGAAAATTTCATTGTGTTGTATAGCACCAGAAAAAAGGAAGTGGAGAGGAGATTGGAAGAATGGTGTAGGGATTTGGAAGATAGAGATTTAAAGATAAATAAGAAGAAGACAGAATATATGAGGTTTAATGATGATCAGGTTTCAGTGGTTAGCCTTCAGGGAAAGAAAGCTACTGAAAATAGAGGATAAATTTAGACATTTATAGGATCAGTGGTAGCCCAAGATGAACAACTAGATGCAGAGATAACCTCTAGAGTGCAGTGTGGACAGAACAATTGAAAAGAGATATCAGGAGTATTGTGTGATCTAAGAATTAAGGCAAATATTAAAAGTAAGGTTTTATAGGCAATGGTAAGATGAATGTGTGGAGTTACAAAAAAAGAGAATAAGAAATGAGACGATCAAAGTCACAGCATAAGTGGGACAAATATCTAAGAAAGTACAGGAAAGTTGTTTGAAGTGGTATGGACATGTAAGGTGAAGAGACAATGAATTTGTCGGCAAAAGAGTGATGGGAATGGAAGTACAGGAGAAGTGAAAGCAAGAGAGGCCAAAGCGAAAGCAGATGAATAAAGTAAAAGAAGATCTGAAGGAAAAGGGCTTGACTAGTAATAAGCTGCAGGACCGAGTTGTATGAGAAGGTTGACCAAGCACATTGACTGCAGATAGAAGTGAGAAAAGATGAAGAGAAAGAAGAAGAAGAAGAAGAAGGAATCCAAGGGCATAAGCAGATCTTCTATTGGATGTTATTTTCTCTACAACAGGGTGGTGACCCAAAGTGTGCTAAGCATTCTCAGAAAGGGAATGACTGAGACAGAGTCATTGTGATGGCTCGATTTAAACTCTAAAGAGGTAGCCTAATAATGAGAATAATGACCGACAGCAGAGAAATATATTTTGGTAATATGCATGAAGTGAAGCAAATGAAAGGTTTCATTTAGTTCACAGATGTGATGCTGATGCAAAGGACTGGATACCATTATGATGTGGTAATGTGAATAATTGGGACAGTGTCTCTACACGGTGAGTGACCTGATGACACAAATAGCACTATGGCACACTGAGTCATTTGATATAAATATATATTTATTATTACAATATATATTGTAATTTGTCCATCCATGTATTGTAGCTACTCTCAAATTCTGCTAATCCAGTTCAGTGTCACAAGGGATGGAATGCAGCTCACTCATACTGGAGTAATACAGAACAACCAATCAAACTTGCATATCCTTGGGACATTGGAGGAAAACTCAGGCAGGCAATGGGAATGATGCACATTGATGGAACCAGGATCTTCCAGGACTGTAGAGATGTGAGGGTTGACTGCTAAATACTTTGTAAGTAATTTGTTTCAAATCCATATTTCTCGACTTTTTTCTCTGTTACCACTAATCATTGTAATAAGCTGATACACCGATTAATGTTTCCATAAGGCCAGTGATAGAGCAAAGGGAGCAGAGGGATGACAATGAGTGGACACAGGTAGTGGGCTCGCAGTGTGGGAGAATGCCGATTCAGTAAGCAAACAAAGAGTGGCATGATGAGCAGGAAGAAAGGCATGCTAGTGTATTTGTGTGCACCTGATAAAACTGCTGATCTCTCTCCCTTAAACGCTTCATCTGCCTGCTACAAGCACAGAAACATCCAGAGGTATCGGTGCTGCTTTGGTCACATTGTGTATTTTTTAGAACAAAGACAGGCTCCGGTCACAGCTGTACTCCACTCAGACCTACCCACAATATAAATAGCAGGCTGCTGGGTCTGACAGCTACTCCAAAAATGAATGCCAGGATATTACTGCTGCTTCCTCTCTGTGTGGGTGTTGCACACACCTTCACACCAAGGCGACACCATCAAAACAAGGTGTTACAGCTAGGTAAGGTTTAAGAAGAGGTATCTGTCCATGCAAAAAAAAAAAAAACCAGAATGGCAGGCCATGGGGGAATGAGCCTCAAATTGTCTAACAGCTGAAACACCAACAGAATTTCAGGACGAGCCTTAAATGCAGGTATAGTCAGCTGTATTCAAAGTGAGCCTAGCAGACTTTAGGGCAGGATTGACCCCAGCTTTGAAATTCAGACAGGTTAACTCATGGAAAATTGGAAACCATGGACTGATTCAGTCAAGGTTATAACATTAATATGAAACCAAAATCATCATACACATTCATCTTAAGTTGTAGGGGATGAGTAATAATTTTGATTCGAAAATCTAAGATGAAAGTTCAGTAAGTGAGTCTGATGTCCGCAATGTGGATGCCACCAAAAAGCAGTATGCTGGTGGAGATGCCTTGTAAATAAAACTGAAAATATCCAGAGCCATCAAATGTTTGGACATTCTCCCACTGATTTCATCCTGCTTTGTTGTTACTTAACAAGACTTTAATGTTGTCTCTGTTTACAGACTGGCCACGGGACTGTGGGATTTCACACTACATGCCAAACACGGCTGAGCGGATCGTCTCAGGTAACGAAGCAAAGCCACATTCATGGCCATGGCAAGTTTCACTACAGGTAACAAGTCCAAAGGTCTGGAGATGACTCTGGAGGAAGGTGTACAGAAATGGAAGTAGTAAATCAGTTCTCTTTCTGACAGACGTCACAAGCCTCCCAATTCTCTTGTAGGTTCGACCCAGGGGCAGTAAAAACTATGTGCATGTGTGTGGAGGCACTTTGATCCACAAGAACTGGGTGATGACTGCTGCTCATTGTTTCCAGAAGTAAGAGCTGGCCTTGTAAAGGTGCATGTGAGTGACAATGTAGGCATTACTGTAAGATATAGGAGAGAAATTGGGGTTAATTATATAAATAAAGAAGCCAGTACACCAAATTTTTACTGCAGTTCCCCCAAAACTAGATAACCAGATTAGAAAATGGATGGTTGGAAGGATCACTTAAGATCTATTGTCACATACAGGTAATATATTAGCATCTGTTTAAAAAACTAGGGAGAATTTAAACCTGGACAGTATGTCAGTTACAGAAAATATCTATTTCCAAACCATCTGAGCAATGTAACTACTCTGTATGTAATATAATGTAGTGCTTTGGAGACTAATTCTGTGTTTTCTATATCAAGGGGCAAAGCAGAAGAACCATCCAGCTGGCGCATTGTTCTAGGAAAGCATCGCCTCCGGGACACAGAGGCAGCCGAGCGCACGGTCGGAGTGCGGCGCATCTACCAACATGAACGTTTTCGCTACCCGGCCCACGACGAGCTGAACTATGACATTGCTCTAGTGAAGGCATCCAGTGACATCATGGCAAGCAATTTTATCCGCTATGCCTGTCTACCACACAGGGGCAGCATCCTGAAGTCTGGGCACTCCTGTTGGGTGACTGGCTGGGGCGACACAAGAGGTAATAAGGATGATGTGGTGATCAGTGCCAAGGTTAGCCTGACTGTACTGTTGCAGGAGAATTTGAAACTTAAAAGATGTGGGCAACAGTTAAAAGACCAGAGGGGGAACCAAGTGGGAAAAAATAAACAATCATTATTTAATAGAGTGCTAAACACTATCCTAAGGCAAATTACAAGAACAGATCCAGCAAATATCTACATATATTTTGCTGTGAATTGGGATTCTATTCTATTTAGACCCCATTTGAACTGTTAATATTTATTAACTTTATTCATTTTTAACATTATTCTGTTTGAATTTTCACTGCCATTTGTTTATCATTTCTGACTAATCGTGCCACCATTTTGTGGCTCACTGTTGTTGGCAATGGTACTCCATTGCTATCTTCTGACTACATAAAGTGGTGCTGTATGATGTCATAGTACCACCAGTATACCACATGGCTGTGCCCTCTCCTTCTTGTGGAAGATTATGAATATTTCTAGAAACAAACGTCTTGCTGAGGTTATTTCAAAACCATTTAGATCTTTTTCACATGTTTTTATTACTTTGAAGTTTTTTGCATTTCTATTGGGCTTTGAAGATCATTTTTTATTTGTCTTTGGCCCCTGTTTTGTTTCAGAGTTCACTTTCGTGTTCTTCATCTTCTTCATCGTCATCTTCTTTTCTCACTTCTATGTGAGGCTGATATGCTTGATCAGCATTCTCAGTCCTGCACCTTATCACAAGTCAAGTCTTTTTCCTTCAGATCTTCTTTTACTTTATCCATCCAATTCCCTCATTTTTGTTCTCTTGTACTTCCATCACTCTTTTGCCATTAAATTCACTGTCTCTCCTCATCACATGTCCATACCACTTCAACCTGTTTTCCTGTACTGTCTTAGATATCTCTCCAACTTTTGTTGTACCTCTGATTGTCTCATTTCACTCAATATTCTCATTTCTGCCACATCTAACTTCTCCTGTGCTCCCTTTACTGTCCATGTCTCAGCTCCATGCATCATGGCCGGTCTTCCCAGTCTTAAAAACCTTACCTTTAACCTTTGCCTTAATCCTTCAGTCACACAATACTCCTGATACCTTCTTCATTCACTATTTTTTGCCATTTATTTGCCTATTTCTTTATACACAGAACAATTTACAGTTGAAACATGGACAGGTAAAGTGGCTCAGAGTCACAAAGTGATCCTTATCAGTAACCACTATATTGCACCGCTTTGTATAAAACAACAGTGAAAGATGAAACCAGAAAGATAAGCAACAACTAACCAATATGACATTAATAAGAATTACTTAGAATTATATGTCCTAAGAAAGATTTCTAAAATTTGAAATGGAGTAGGGTGGTGCAGAAGTTAACCCTGTAGTCTCACAGGTCTAAAAGAATGGGTCTGAATCCTAACTTGGTAATTAGCTATGTACAGTTTGCTTGTTCTCTCCAGGGAATCTATGAATTAGTCCCACATGGTGCAATATGGATGCATACACCTTGCCCAAGGTTCCCACCTTGTGGTCAGAGTTGCCAGAAATTTAATTAAATGAGTGTAAAATGTGGTTGGTTTTGCTAAACATTAAAAAAATCAACAGAGAAAATAACAAACCATTGTGTCGGTTACCCACGGCTCTGTCAAGATAGCCACCTCACTCTCATACTAGATTATAAAAGATTGGAGAATGCTTTGTTAATACTGAATCAGTCCCATACAGGTGTTGGCTACAGAGTATTTAAGCTCTGCAAATCTGACAATGGATGTGTGCAATGGAGAGCAGCATGATTGCACAGTGGTAGACAACAAGGAGACTGGTAGTTGCACCCGGGTGCTCAATGTGTAGAGTTTGCATGTTCTCCCCATGTCTACTGTACGCTGTTTCCTCTCACAGTCCAAAGATATGCAGGTAAGGTGAACTGATGTTGCAAAATTGTTCCTAGTGTTTGTGTGTTTGCCCTGTGATGTACTGGCAACTGTGCAATGATTTTTGGAATAAGCTCCAACTGCCCTGAGGCCCTGCCCTGGATAAGTGGGTTAGGAAGTAGGACAGATGTATGCAGTGGAGATTTGGGCATGAGTTAGACATGAATTAAAAATCCAAGTTGATTAAAGCCAATACTGGCTTGGTGTTAAATGCATATGGTGTCATTTGCAGGAGGGAAAGAGAATGTGTCTCTTGCGGAAACTCTCAACCAGGCCCGGCTACCCATCATCGACTTCAATACATGTCGTCAGAAAAAGTTTTGGGGAGATCGTATGCGAGACTCCATGATCTGTGCAGGATTCCAGGACACTGAAGGACCTCCTGCGGCATGCCAGGTATACAGAGCCGTGGGGCAGATCATTACTGAAGATCATTTTCACAGAGAAAAATACATGAAGTTTGAAAAGTGTGGGCTTACAAGTGCTAACTCTGCATGTGAGTCACAGTGGCATAATGGTTGAAACTGCTGACTCACACCACTTGTTCAAAGGTGCTGTCTGTGTATACATGATTTAGGTCCTGATGTTAGTTATACTTGAAAACAAGAAGACTATCTGAGTATTTGTATTCAGTGGGAAGCCATAAAAAGTAAAACTCAAGTTCTCTGACAGAAATCAACTTCTTCACTTGAGGCTGGAAACAGTGATGTGCATGAGTTTAGATGAAGATCCTGATGTCCACGCTTGAGTTCTGATGAAAGTGCAGTTTGGTGGGTAATGGGTAGTGCTTCTTCCTCATGGCTACAGAGACTTGCACTGAAATCTGTACAGAGTTTGAGGTTCTCCCAGTGTCCAAGTGTTATTTCCTTCCACGTCTCAAACATACTGCTTCCATGGTTGATTCTTGCTTTGAGCCCAGTGCTGCCAGACTAGGCTCAAGCTTCCCATGACCATGAACTAAAGAAGTAGGACAGAACATTTAATACAACCACCCAAGAAATGGCACACAGTCTAGAAGTAGGCTCATTCTTGCAACCAGTGATGAACCACTGACCCCTATAAATAACAAATGGATTAAGTGAGGTCAGTAATGAACAGGATGGTTTAGATAAGCATTTACAGACTTAACAAGTGAAACAACTAAGCCAATTCCATCAGAGTTCTGCATGTTAACTCTAAGCTGTGTTTCTCTAACAGGAGGTTTTTATTTTCCAGGGGGATTCTGGAGGGCCACTTCTCTGCCAGCTGGCTCAGGAACGCTGGGAGGTTCATGGAGTGGTGAGCTTTGGTCCAATTGGCTGCACTGTGGAAAACAAACCAAGTGTTTTCACGAAGACATCTTCCTATCTTAACTGGATAGAGGCCACACGGATCAGGGATTTCTTCATGCATTGAAATGCAATACTTAATGACTGGTTGCACTTCCAGCAAAGCAACCAAAAGTCCACAGCCACTGGACAAAATATGTCTACCAAATGAACTAAAAAATACAAAATTAGTGCAGCAAACAGGATACTGAATCATCATCAGGTGGAAAAAAAACTACACATTTATCACATGTTCATCAGTTTAAATATTTGTATTTGTAGAGCTATGGAGCCAGGAGAAAGAAAACAACATGGCACAGAATTTCAAATCAGCCTGGCAAATGCATATTAAAATGAGGTGCTAAACAATCTGACAGATAGCTAGTGAGATTATCGGCCACTGTGACAATTGAAAAACTACAGAGTGCCTGGGAAGCCCCATATATCAAACTGTGAGAGACCTGCAGTGATGAACGGAGTCCAGCTATGAAGTCCTCAAAGAAAACACTTACAGTGACAGCCATTCTGATGTCCAGTTCTCAATGCACTGAACTGAGCTAACAAATACACTTTTTGTGTGTGAATGGTGGACCTCAGTATTATTATGATCAATGGACATTTGGGTAGGGATCAGTACTTCCGATGATGAACAGAAACATTCTCGCTCCACAGTTGCATTTTAAAATTTAACAACACATAAATCACAGCAAGGCTTTATAAAGCAAGGTATCAAAACTTGTATCTACTGTAAAACTGGTGTCTGCTATATTTCATAAAAGTGTGACCAATGATTTTGTCCTTCACCCATGGGCAAGACAACCAGTTCCAAAACAGGAGACAAAGCAGGTAATGGACACACTCCAAAAGATGTCCAGAAGGGGATACACCAAAACATGAGACAAGTGCTCTGTGCTTCTTCCAAAGTAATCTGCTTCCTCATCTGTCAAAATGTTCTTTTCTGCAAGCATAAGGTTAAAAAGTTCAAAATGTTTTCTTCAGTATTGAAATATTGCAGTTTGAGATGCATATAAAAATGACATAGAGTGTTTGTATATAAAACACTTGAATTAAAGTATATGCAGATATTACCAATTCATTTTCTCCTGCTTCTGTGTCTGTTGTTTATGGTGTGAGGGTTTGCAAATGTAAATGTCATATAAAAAGTAGAAAAAAAACAGACTGGTGATACTTTGAACTTAAAGCACAGTGGAAAACGGTTAGGAAGGTCTAAATTTAGGAGCATAAATGTGAAGTCACACCTTTTGAAAACAAGGTTGGTCTTACTAGCAACAGAAATTAGGCAAGTAGTATGTATCTGATGCCAGCTATGCATCCATTTTCTGATGTAACTGCTCTGTGCAAAGCATAGAGAAGCAATGGGTGTGAAACAAGAATGCACCCTGGACATGCACAAAGCTACATTTGGAAGTAGGCCATCTAGAAAAAGCTTGGGTTACTGCTGGAAGAGGTGTTGGTGAGGCCAGCAGGGGGCACTAACCCTATGGTTGGAGTGTGGATCCCAATGCCCCAGTGCAGTGACTGAGATACTGTTATGTAAAAATGTCACAATCTTTCAGATAAGACTTAAAATCATAAAACTCTCTGTGGTCATTAAAGACCCCTGGGCATCCTTTGTAAAGTGTAGGGTGTATCCTGATGTTCAGGCTAAATTGCCCTCCATGGTCTAGTCATTCTGGACCCCTAATCATCCCCTGTCTCTAACTGGCCATTTCTATCTCACCACTTCACCACCTAAAGGTAATGTGGAGGTGAATGGAATGGCACAAAAAATGGCTGCCGTGGATGGATGCTGACGCATCATTCCGGTGGATACTACACATTAGTGGCTCCCCACTCACTATGTAAAGGTCTTTGAGTATATAAATGTAAAGAATTATTATTATTATTAACTACATCAGTTAAAATATTTCCAGTGTGCCTTAGTATTCTCAACTGTACACCACAGACCTGACAATAACCAAGTGGGCCAGTTGTTGAAATGATTACACAATTATATGATTGGTTAGTGAACTAGGGGTACACAATGGGGAGCACATACAAATCTCATTCAGATTGGACAGCATAACCATTAAACTCCCATCCATCCATTTTCCAACCCACTGAATCCGAACACAGGGTCACGGGGGTCTGCTGGAGCCAATTCCAGCTAACACAGGGCACAAGGCAGGAACTAATCCCGGGCAGGGTGCCAACCCACCGCAGCCATTAAACACCCCATCAGTAAAATGTTGACATGTTCTGCTTTAAGACATAATGTTAAAACTGACAAAGTCATTCAAAATACCTTACTAAGCACATGATTTTTAGATGATGGCAGAGAAACAAGATTATTTTGCAAGTTAATCAACTTGTGTCCACCAGCATTCACACTGGAATAACGTGGGAATAAAAAAATAGACTGATGGAGGAAGGGAAGCAAACCATCCTCACATGGCAATGAAGGAAAAAAGGGGCTTCAAAATGTGAATAGTGAAGGACCCTACTATGCATTCTTGAAATTAGTGCAACTGTAATTTTAAAATTCTTGAAGCATGAAGTTCCTATCTTCTTTTCCCAGTTCATGGCCATGAGGGCCTCTAGCTTTTCCAGCAGTGTTGAACACAAGGCACCATTGGATGGATCCTCAGTTCATGATGGAGTCTATGCACGTGCACACTAACATTCACTTTGACAGTGGGGCTAAGTTTTGAATCACCAATCAACCTGATACACACTTCAGTTTATTACTATAAAGCACTCTTTTACTTTAAGCACAGAGTGCTAAGCACCAATTGCAAATACAGTATAGTTAAATATAACTAAAATAATATGAAATTAAAATGCACAACATAATACAGAACCACCTACAGTACAGGAAAACATTATACATCGTATAAAATATACACATGGTTACCACTAGAGGTCCTCAGCCACTCAGGAGATTACTCAAATTTCAGAAATGCAAAATTAAGTATAGTACGTAATGACCATCCCTTAGTTAATTGAGTGGAGTTATCTTGTAAGTATGAAACTGGAAAAGCTTTTCAGGTTGATGTCTGCTCTGGTAGCACATTGCTATGTGCTGCCATGAGAAATGCCTGGAATAGATCGCTACCAAGACAAAGGAGTTGATGGTAGACTTCTATCATGAAAAGAAACCTTAAGAAAGGAGCAAAAGGAGTAGGAGTAGGTGGGATGGTGCAGCCTTAAAAATAACAGGGGGTCTGTTTGAGCAGTACACTGGCTGCCTGTCAGTTTTCGAATTGATTTAAAAATCTTGTTGCTAGTTTTTAAATCTTTACATAGGCTTGCTCCTGCCTATTTATCTGAATTGTGTGCTTTACACCAGCCATCTAGAGTGCTTAGATCTTCTGGTCAGTTGTCTCTTGTTGTCCCTCGTACCAAGTGTAAAACTAAGGGGGACAGGGCTTTTGCAGCTGCTGCTCCTCGCCTGTGGAACTCTTTACCTCATTACATAAAGGAGTCGTCTACAATTGAACTGTTCAAAACAAGATTAAAGACTCATTTCTATTCACTTTCTTTCCGTGACTTTCAGTAATACTGATGGTTTCCTCATTGTGATTATGTAATCTTACTTCTATTTATTATTTATTTTATTTATGTTCATTTAATTTATTTCTATTTATGTTATTTATGTTAATTGTATGTTTTTTTCTTCTTTTATTGTAAAGCTCTTTGGCCACAGCATTCCTGTGTTGTTTTAAATGTGCTATATAAATAAATTGACATTGACATTGACATAATATAGACCTGCTACACTAAATGTGCCAGAGCAGGCTCATCATTCTGAAAAGATTCAGGTCATTCTGTCATGTTTCAGCCAGGGTTCCTTCCTCTGGCTAGCGTTCAAAGTCTCATTTGCTCATATTTGTGCCATTTATTCATATTAATGTTGTTTTTGTTGATTATGTGCGTCTTTCTTTATTTTTGGTTTTGTCTTTGTATACAAGCTGCTTGTTTTGTTTGTGTTCCCCAAGGGGACAGGCCAGCTGCCAATAGCCACCAGGAACTGCCCTCCAATCTATAAATCCAGAGGGTCTCCACACAGTTCTTGGCAGTTCATTTCGATTTTTGAACCTGTGCTCTGTTTTTTGTCTTTGTTTTGAATAATTGTATTGGCACTTTATTTGCCTTGGATTGCCTTACTTACAGCTCCTTTATGCCTTTTCTGCTCTTCGGAGCTTTATTGTGAGACAAAGCATTTGTATGGAAACAAGCCATTTTGCTTTTATAAAGATTCTGGGAATTTGTTTTTATAAAGATATAATGGAATCTCTTTCCATTAAAACATACCAACATATTTCTGTTCATTTAAGTCTTTATATTCTCAGCTCGCAGAGGTTCTAACATACAGTACATAAACAAGCAAGATTCAATCCACTGAGGAAACTTTCACTTGCTGTTTGGCAAAATATAGATCATAAACCTGTAATTCTTAAAATTAAGAATTCTAATTCTTTTCACAATGGGTCTTTTCCATATTTTTAAGTTACACTCAGATGAAGAGTTACAACAAGCTCCCCCACTTAATAAAGATGACTTAAAACAGGTCATTAAATTAATGATCACAAAAGAACCCCTTACAGGAAAGCAACCATCGACACAAAACATGATGTAACCAGTTGCATCCCTACATTAAGGCCCCCTATGTACCACTAGATGGCACTGTTGTGCAAAAATTAAATAAGTTGTGAACTTCCCTGAATAATTTTACGTATTATTAAATTGTTTGCAGCCAATTCAACTAAGACGTCACTATTAATCTTTTTTCTGTTTTTCATGATATGCTCAATGCAATTTCTTATCTGGAAATATATTTCTTTTTGGAGAAGGTGAAATGTTCTTTGTTCATGGCATTGTGTGCCTTGTTATGGGTTTTGGGACAAGCCCTTGGGGCCTGCTGTGTTCATACTTTTGCTCAGGTGTGCTCAAGCACAGCCTCACCCTTTCAGTCCCACCTTGCAACTTGAAGGCTAGAGACATATTTATTGATTTTTTTGTGACGCAATATAAAGGGTGTGTAAACTTGCACATATCATCATTTTGGAGTGGTCATCATGATTATTGTGAATCACGCCAATCACTTTTGTACAATGCACTTTAGCAATTTCCCTGATGAACAAAACTTAGAAGTTTATGAATAATCATTTGCATTTCTGCTTCCGGTGTTGAGTCTTTGATGTTGATGTTGAAGTATCTTTTAAGACTTTTCTTTGATGGTTGTATTGTATGACAATATATTGATAGACCTTGAGTTTCTGTTATTTCGGCTGACATTTTATCATCACTTGTGCTGCTAGCCTAATAGATTGTGAAATGCAGTGCCTTTCCCTTGGTCCCTCACACGAAGCTGGTCCTCCAACACCACTCACTGTTGCCACTCCAATTTTCCATGGCTACCTTCTATGCAGTTCCAATGGTCTTTTTCCTGAAACCCTAGGAGGAGAAAGGGACAGAAGAGCTTCACAATGTTTACCAGAGGATTGATGCAACCAGAGACTGGTGAACTTACTTTGTTGGGATGATAAAGGTGTCCACAGGGTGTGGCCAGTCCCCAATCATCCGACACAGACAGACAGACACAGACATAAATCCAGCACAAATTAAGGCTTTATTGTGGGAAACTCTTCTCCCAAGCATTTCCCATGTCACAACTGCAAGTATAAATAAAGAACAAAACAGTCCACAGCAACACTTTGTCTCCTTTTCATCTCTACCTCCTCATCTCCTCTCAGCAAGCTTCATCTTCCTTCCTCCCAATTCTGGCTCCTGGTGTTCAGGCAACCGGCTTCTTTTATACAGCATCCGGGAGTACTTCCGGTGTCCTATAAGCATGGTCTGGAAGCATTTCTAGAAGAGATGGGAGCACCCTCAGAACCCGACAGGGCTGAGACTACAAACTCCAATTCCCAGTATGCCCTGTGGGAATCCGTGGCACCGTAGTAACCCAGGGGGACTTCCTCCTAGCGAACCAGGAAATATAATGCCCTGTGCATGCTCTCTTCCCTGTCCTTCCACTATGAAGGCATCCCGGCCAGGTAAGGGCCCTGGCTGTCTGTCACAGGGGATAAATGCCAGACTATTACGTACCATTCCCCACACTATGCTATGAAATCAGTCTGATCAGATCAGCAGCTACTTGCTCTTGCCTATCTCTTAAGATAATGGGGCCTTACTAATCTCTTATCCCATTTCTCCCTTCTCCAACAATAACTAGACACCACACTTATAATATGCAGTCATTGTGATTATATTGAAATCAGACCAAGACACAAAATATAAGATGAACACACACATGCACAATTCACAGATATGAGACAAGCATGAAACAACACAAATGAAACAATGATAGTTACCGGTCCAACAAATACTAATCCCAAGAATGTGAAAAAGTTCCATCTGTAATCAAATGAAGCTCAGTTAAGTACCATAAGGAAAATGGAGAGGTTTCCCTGGTAAAAACACATTTAAGTGAATCAATTCTTTTGATTCTTTTAATTTGTTTGGTTTATTTGTAGGATTAGCCTAGTGCAAACTTAAAGTTTTGGTGTGGGGGGAGCCCCCCTCTGACCACATTACAAATATATAATTTATTCATTCATACATTACTTTGCATATTGTCATGCATGGGCATCAGAGGATCATCCTTTTGACTCAACTAAGGTGGGTAATACCACCCCGGGACAAAAGGGGGCACAGTTACTAACTATCTCATCTTTTTTTGTTTGTGCAGTGACAAAAAAACACCCCATGAGGGCAAGAGAGCTCCACCCACAGTGTCCCAGAATCTTTGCCCCTCTGGAGTGGGATGTTATAAAACCCAGACATTCCCAGCTGAGGGCATCTCACTTCAGGGAGAAGCCTCCACATATCAGAGCTCCCCGTGATTGACCCATTTAAACAAGGCCCCTTTTTCTATGGAGACTAGTTTGCTAAGACAGCATATTAGAAGACTGTTTCCTGTTGCACCATCAGGTGCTTGTTTTCATTCAGTCTCTTGGACAATTGCAATTGCAACTTTTCTTTAGGATTCCAGTCAACCCTCCATTTATCATAATATGTATATGTACTGTATATGTATATACAGTATATATATATATATATATATATATATATATATATATATATATATATATATATACAGGGGTGGGCAAAAGTAGGTTAACAGTTGTTTGTATGGAAAAACATATTCAGGTTATGATTATTACAATAGCTTTATTAGCTCAAAAGAATTTCACAACTGCGCAGTGCACTTAGGGACAATCTCATAAGTGCACCAATTACCAGCCTCACATACAACTGTGAACATAGTTTTTCTGACAATATATATATATAGTGACCAGTAGGACTGTAGCTGCGCCTCAAACCTCCAAACAGAACTATGCAACACAACCTTGGGTTCAAACAGATTTTTTTTTATTTTACAGTACCTCCAAATCCTTTCCACAATAGAACAATACAAAATCCTTTTGCCTTTGCCTTTTTTTCATTACTATAATATATAATGTTGGGATGGTAACCCAGTGACAGGGGATGCACAAACCAGGGTGTTTCTTCATGTCGGACCCAAGCGTGGATAAATGGGGAGGGTTACATCAGGAAGGGTATCTGCTGTAAAATTTTCTCAGTTCAATATGCGGACAACAATACAGATTTCCATACCGGATCAGTTGAGGACTGGGTTAACATGCCAACAGGGTGTTGGCAGAAATTGGGCTGCTGTTGACTGAAGAAGGAGAAGAAGAGGTGGAAGATGTATCTGGAGGCAGAGGGAGAAAAGGAGGTTAAAGAGAGTGGAAGTCTGGGTGGGAACTTTGAATATTGGCAGTATGAATGGTAAGGGGAGAGAGTTAGCTGATATGATGGAAAGAATGAAAGTTGATATATTGTGCATTTAAGAGACCAGATGGAAGGGGAGTAAGGCCAGGTGTATTGGAGGCAGTTTCAAATTGTTCTACCATGGTGTGGATGGAAGAAGAAATGGAGTAGGAGTTATCCTGAAGGAACAGTATGTCCGGTGTGTGTTGGAGGTGAAAAAAGTGTCAGACAGAGTGATGATTATGAAGGTGTGATGAGGAATGTTGTTAGTGCATATGCCCTGAAAGTTGAGTGTGCAATGGATGAGAAAGAAGATTTTTGGAGTGAGTTGTGTGAAGTGGTGGAGAGTGTGCCCAAGGGCCAGAGCGTGATGATTGGAGCGGATTTCAATGGACATGTTGATGAAGGGAACAGAGAAGATGAAGAGGTGATTGCTAGGTATACTGTCAAGGAGAGGAATGCAGAAGGTCAGATGATAGTAGATTTAGTGAAAACAATGAACATGGCTGTGGTGAATACATATTTTAAGAAGAGGGGAGTGCACAGGGTAGCATACAAGAGTGAAGGAAGATGCACACAGGTATATTAGATAGATAGATAGATAGATAGATAGATAGATAGATAGATAGATAGATAGATAGATAGATAGATAGATAGATAGATAGATAGATAGATAGATAGATAGATAGATAGATAGATAGATAGATAGATAGATAGATAGATAGATAGATAGATACTTTATTAATCCCAATGGGAAATTCACAATTATATCCTATGCAGGAGGGTCATTCTGAAGTAGATTGAAGACTGCAAAGTGGTGGCAGGGATAAGCATAGTAAGGAAGCATAGAATGGTGGTCTGTAGAATGACACTGGATATCAAGGAGAGGCAGGACAGAGCCAAGGATCAAATGGTGGAAGTTGAAAAAGGAAGACTGTAAGGTTGAGTTCAGGAAAGAGGTAAGACAGGCACTGGGTGGCAGTGAAGAGGGACCAGATAGCTGGGCAAATACAGCAGAATAAGTAAGGGTGACAGCTAGAAGGGTGTATGACATCTGCACATAGAAGGGTGTATGACATCTGCACAGCAGAAGGAGAATAAGGAAACCTGGTTTTGGAATGGGGAAGTACAGCAGAGTATACAGAGGAAGAGGTTGGCGAAGAAGAATTAGAATAGAGAGATGCAGAAAGTAGACAGGAGTACAAGGAGATAAGGCATAAGGTTAAAAGAGAGATGGCAAAGGCTAATGAAAAGGCTTATGATGAGTTATATGAGAGGTTGGACATTAAGGAGGGAGAAAAGGACCTGTACCGATTGGCTAGACAGAAGGACTGAGCTGGGAAAGAAGTGCAGCAGGTTAGGGTAATAAAGGATAAAGATGGATACATACTCACAAGTGAGGAGAGTGCATTTAGCACAAGGAAAGAGTACTTTGAGAGAATGATGAATGAAGAGAATAAGAGAGGGAAGTTTGGATGATGAGGAGATAGTGAACCAGGAAGTGCAATGGATTAGCAAGGAGGAAGTAAGAATAACTATGAAGAGGATGAAGAATGGAAAGCATGTTAGTTTAGATGACATACTTGTGGAAGAATGGAGGTGTTTAGGAGAGATGGCAGTTTTTTTTTTTAAATCATTGACCATAAAATATAACCTATACATTTAGGGAGTACTATAAGTCCTTATATTCTACTCAGTTTAAAGAAGGTAAGACAGAATCTAATGATTTTTTGATACATTACATATACTACAGCTAGATAGAACTGAACAAACCCCTGACACTCTCAGAACTACTGGATGGTATAAACTCACTCCAAAGTGAGTGCTCTCTTCTCTTTTTCTCTGGTGGCAGTTGAACTCTGTTTTGCTAGGTTTTGTCTTTTTTTTTTGTTCCTGCTTTCTTTTTAACTTTCTGATGTTTTTGGGTTTTGTTTCTATTTCACTATGAAGTCGTTTGTTGTACATGCTGGACTTGATTGTATGCAATGTTATTGTCTTGAAACAATATTAATAAATAAAAATAAAAATACTGTACAGCAATCGCAAAACTCTAGTGATCAGATATTGCCTCTTTGGGTGTTACCTCTCTGGCCTTACTATCATTCTTCAGCCAGAGTGCTAGACATTCCTGGAAACTGCTGGAGATCCTTCCCTCTAGCATCCTGGAGGAGCATGACATGCTTTTGCACAAGCAATACTTTCATCTCTCTGTTTACTGCTTCTGTCCCTTCCCAATGTCTTTCCAGGGCACATATCACACACTCAGAGCTTATCTTCCCCACCGGCCTCTGTACTCTGTCACTGTTATTCACACAACCTTTCCTGCTCCCAGTGTAGTTCTCTGTTGTCTGAAAATTAATACAGCATTGGCAGCATTTAAGGTTAATAAAACCATAAAAGAAAATTGTTACAAGGCTGTCTCTGTGTTTGGCTGAAAAGAATGCAATGACTTTAGCTTTGGTTAGTTAAAATCTCAGGTTAGTATAGGGAAGGCATTTATTTTGTAATACTTGTTATCACTTCTATTAGTTATAAAATAATGAACACTGTCCTAGAATGTATTTGCATTAGGAGAATAAAAACACTTGGCTCTTATCTTGAATGTGAATAATATCATTGTGTTTTTCTTCTTTATTTTTAATTAAAAGTACAAATCGCAGGCAGAAAGTAAGACACAGTTCAGACAAAATACAATCAATGTAGTATTACAAACATTATGTTCCAAAAACTCAATTCCCTAAAACTGTATACTCAACCATCCCATCTGCTAAATGACAAGAAAGCCCAGTATGGAGTGGTTCCACATTATCATTAATACAATACAAAGGGTTTGCAGATACATAGCATGTTTACTTAAATACAGTATTAACAAATTGTTGCCAAAGTCTAATAAAATTTGAAACCATATCCAGTGGTGCAAGTGCTAATGGACCTGAAGTATTGACCAAAATAAATGAGAAAAATACTGTGTAGGATGGTTGAGGTCTTTAACAAGACTGTTTGCTTTTCTAAGGGAGCATTTGATATGTATACCCTAACATAAGACAGCTTCATGCTAGTAATATTCTGAGACAGCTTCACCACACTCTGAAGTAGTTTGCAGTCTTAAGTAAAGCAGATGACATACCAGGATGTAATGCAGCCATTGTACACCAGTAGACATTGGTGGGCATATATTCAGAAAACTGGGCTTTTCTATGAGATCTAAGAAGTTTAAGGTGCTTGACTATAGTGATTCAAAGACATTTAAAGCTGCTGATTATCTCCACAGCATTTCACCTAATGTACATGGTACAATGAAAATGCCTCGTTTCTTTAAGTCTATGACCAGCTGCTTGGCTTTGATAACACCATGTCTGAAGGCAAACTTCTGTGTAAGCCATCTCATTTTAGTGAATGTGATGCTGGTGTTATCAGAAGATTTCATAGGGGAGTCGCACAACATGAGGCTCAATGCACTACAATTTTCCACTCAAAAGATTTTCAATACAAAAACAAACAAAAAAAGATGGGATCTTTTAAACATTTTCCAGATGGCATCTGAAGTGTGGCCCCGTCCTATAGATGGCAGCAAAAGCTTACTAAGCGTATTTTCGGTGTGCCAAGTGGTCTCAAAGGTGTCCTGTCACTATTGACCGTTAAAGAAAGCTGCACACGTCACATTGAAGACAAAGAGAGAAATATTTGTATGAAAAGGGGACGCATGGGGTTTACTTTACGCTTCTGTAGGTGGATATTCATACGCCAAGCTTAAACTGTCACTGTATTAATATTCTTAAATAAAGGACTTTGCCGTATAGACGCCATTCCCAATTGACCCCTTACGGGCTAGTTATACTGTGAACGCTTCTGAAATAATGTGATACTGGCTGTAAAAACTAAGATCTTTACACTCCATACCACTTCCTACGCCACAAATCCATCACAACGGGTAACGTTGCCAATTCGATGTCATCACCGATTACAAAATGGGAAGACAAAATGTTCCCAGTTTAACGCTATAATACCCGTCGGAGCAGGTAAATGCCTACTACACAACTGTGTTTTGAAACGTTACCAGGATACGCTTTTACAGAGAAACGATCCATTATTTAATTTTAATGGTGGGTGGCTGCTCGTGTGCACTTACAACAACTAACTTGAATGACATACTTAATAGAGAATTCTGAGGCACTGTTAACTTTTGTTCGCCTTCACCGGTAATCTCTTATCTCTACCTCCCTCCCATCCTTCCTTTACGTCCACTTCTGCTTACGTGCGAAATGTACTGAAGCCTATGGCGGCGCGTGACGACTATGGGGGCGGAGCCTCTTGGCAATGTGATGTGGCTGGTCTTACCCGAGTGCGCGTTTGAGATACTAAGAGACATCTGTTCAACCACATTCGAGGCTGCTAAGGTAAGAAGACAGCATAAGGTGGACACATTGTTCAGGTTTAACCGATTATTGCTGTCCAAGGTCAGTGTCATACTTAATTATAAGCGATCCGGAAAAGATATCCGGGCAGCGTTTCACCCGCGCCAAGAAAAATGCCTGCTAAGCCAACAACCAAAAAAAGTCTGTTCTTTCCTGTGAGGGGCCTTTTCGATCATTTAAAATGCCGCTCGTGTTTACGTTTCATTAAACTTTATCTTTAACGAGGCTGTACTGTCGGAGAGGGCATTGACTTAAATTGTTCAAGGACACGTTGGCATTTTTGACCGAAGTAGTTGCACGTTGAGTGTGACATTATTAAGTGCCCCTCCGGTTAGAGCGACGAGCATGGGAACTGGTGAGGAAGACACAATGTGAGTTATGCCGGATGATCTGGCGTGTTCCATTGGAATTAATTTCCGTTTAAGTCTCCGGTGCTTCAAAAGAAATAGCAGCTGATTCCGGTTGTTTAATACATGTGGCTCAATATGAAATGTAGCGATTCGCAAACAATTAATCGTTTTTTCTTTACATTGTGGAGAATAACGAGACACTTCATCACTCCGACTTGTGATTCTTTTTTTTTTTATTATTTGCAATTGAATCGTATTCATTGTTGCGTTCCATTGTTTAGCGCGGTCAATAAGCCTTCGGATCACTTGTTCCCAGTTTTCTAGACTTTTCTAACCACAAACGAAGTACGTTTTGGAGACAGGAGAAAACAAGAGTTACAAGGTCGAGGAAGCATTGGGGTCCTTGTGTTTATAAAGTTTGTGTTTTGGTTGTCCGGTGCAGTGAATTGAGAAAAAGATCATTATTGTAATGTGCATCTGGGTAACATTTTAAAAACGTTCAAAACTCCTACTTGTTCAGCGGTTTCATTTTCCAGTTCCAACTTGTTAGCAAATTTCTCGAAATATGTTTTTGTTCAGAACATTTTACTTGTTTTTATGTTTTACGTGTATTAATGTGTGCTGATGATCTTTCATGTGTCCCTTAAGGGTAGTCGTTTAGAATTTCAGAAATGTATCTTTTATTTCGTTTTGACAGTTTTTAATAACTGACACAGATAAGCCCCTCCATCTGCAAAAAGTGTAATTTTGCTTAGTACTCATACTTGCTTTCGTCTGCCATATACCTTTCTTCTTAGCATTTAGCTCCCTTGCTTTAGTTAAACGTTGGCATTTAGATTTTCACATTGATTGATAGGGTTACAATTGAGAAGTTTTACTTTATGGCAATTTTCTTGTAGAATCTGTTTAAAACAAAGTACTTTTAAGTTTAAAAATAAGGATATTGCAGCCTAATTCGGGTTCATTATTGTGAAAGACTTCAAACATGCCATTTTTACTCATTTTTTTGTTCTTTTGAGTATGTTTGTTCTAACCATTTATGGGAATCTTCTTCCCCGGGTTAAGTTATTACTCTTCAAAACTCAAATCCTGACACAAGTCTGTCAGTTCATATCTACCAGAATGCTTTTCCTTTTAAGTGACTTCTGTAGCTATTGTCCTAATTTTGACCTTTTTTTTTTTTTTTTTTTGCACACCTCAGTATCTTAATACCGATCTACTCCTGTCAGCATTCTACAACACATTCCAGAGTTAGGTCCCTCTAATTTATCATTTGTTTAAAATCTCTTATCTTGTTGCTTTGAATTATATTCTCAAAGAATTTACCTGTAACCTTGTTATTATTTGTCTGGTGGCTTTTATCCAAGTTGCTTGACAAGATCATTGTGTTACAGGTTAACTGGCATGTTCAGGGTCATGCAGTAAGTTTGAGAAAGGATTGAACTAGCAACCTTTTAAAAGTCTTGCACTCCAGTCATCACCTGTAGGATGTTGTGAAAACGTCTCTTCCATATGTTGTCATGTTTGTATATAAAGTATTATGAGGAGTGAAGCCTAATCTGTGGATTTTGTGGTAGCCCAGAGAGATTATGTTGTTTGAAATTGAGATACATGTTAACTCTCACAGATGCCATATTGTTTCAGAAGATCTTAACACCGTATATAGAAGTTTCTATTCATAACATTTTGCTGCATTTTAGCAGTGTATCTTAATAATACAGCTTCGGACTTTGCTGAGCTGGTTGTTCCAAATGGATAACATCCTCTTTTTACCCCACTTGTCATTCTTGTATGCCTCTATTGATAATTACATTTCTTTTCTCTCTGCAAAAGCAATTTATTTAGCAATTGCGTGCTCAGGAATGAGCATAATGCACTGCAGCTAGCTTTATCGAGAACATGCCATTCCTGCCTCTGTATTGTAGCATAACTGTTCATTTTTTTGCAGCCTTTGATTATAAGCCATAGTTTCTTTTCATGTTGTCTCAATATCATATTTTTTAGGTATGCAGAAATATATAATACTGTCTTGACTTGCTTCGTTTACAGTAAAGGTACACGTACCCTGTCATATTTGGGTAATCCACTAAACTTTGCTCATTAGAAATACACCTATTTAATGACTTTTAACTCTTTGAGGGCTGAATTTTTTTCCACACAATGCACTGGTTTCATACATAAAATCAACATAAAACATCTGTTCCTACGCGCTGTGGCTGCTGTTGGTGCCTGTTCGGCATCTCTGGCAGCAGTGGCTGCACAGGGGTGGCTCAGTGGTCAGCAGGAATGCATGGCGGGCTGGCTACGTGTGTCTTCGCACAGCAGGTGGGCAACGGTGGCAGTCGTAGTGTGATGCAATATGGTTTGTACCTTGTCATCATAAGTGGTGGTCCTCCTAGACGAATGCTCCTGTAGGTGTATCAGCTACACGAACGTGTTCAGCACCACAATCAGCTGGGGACCAATAGGCTGATGCTGGCACCTCACTTTCGTTTTCGATAACCATTTCCAGATCACTTGCATCAAACTCAGAGTCCGAAAAGTCAGAGCCTGATTCAGTGATAATATGTAAAACGTCCATGGAGTATTTTGCGTTGCACATTTGCTTTAGTCTCGCCAGATGTCGATGCTATTTTAGAGGCTGTTCACTCTTCACTACTTCTTCACATGCAGGGAATCGAGGTCAAATCAACAAAGTTACGTAACTTTCCTTCAAGCAAAGAGAGTCGAACTAAAATGTAAGAGCGAGTTTTGTCGCAGCTTATAGCCGACTACCATCCTCTACTCCTGAATTTTGACAAAAGTCAACATCAGCCCTGAAAGAGTTAATAACAGTAAAATAATTTCCATTGTGAGAGCACTCAAATAGGTTATCAATTTATAGGTTAAAATGGATAGTGAATATGTTGCAGTCTGTCTAAGGTAACACAATCTGAAGATCTCTCTCTGTCTCCGTCGTGCTTACTTATTCTTGCCCCTTACTTTCTAGGTAGACAGTCTCCCTCTTTTCTTTTAAATTACTTGTTCATTTCCGGTAATCTGCACTGCATTATTTATAGAGGACACCACAGAAGTACCACAGTTTCATTTCACAAGTAAATTTCCAGTTCTTTGTGTTCTTTTGATGTTTGGCCTTGGCTGATCTAAATTTTTAGTGAGTACTTACAGCAGTTGGTCTTGTGATGTATCATGCTGTGTATTTTTTCTTTTTTTTAAATGCAAGATTTGTCAGTTTCAGAAGTACAAATACCATCTGGTCTCTTAAAATACTAAATGTTACTAGGTAAATAATTTGACCCTGGTAGTTGATTGTTGTGTTGCACAATGTGAAATACTTAGAAAGCTCAGTTTAGAGACTAAATACTCAAAGGTCCTGTCACATTACAATACTTTTCAGTTGCAAACCTCATTTTCATAACATTAGATTTGATTGGTTCTCAATTATTACATTCATTGATATTGCCCCATTACTCAAGACACAATCCATTCTCATCTTAAAGTACAATACATGCAGTTTGTTTTTGGTTGTTAGAAAAAGGGACAGGCTTATGTACTTTGGAATTGTGAACCTGTAATGGAAAGTCATCACCGAGTTGTGTAGTCCCCCCGATGACTCCTAATTGTGTAATGAGACATCCTTCAGTGATGTGATCAGTAAATGCAATTGTCAAATTTGACATGCCTTCTGACTAAACGTTTTGCATCTGTAATGTTCCATCACCTTTTTAGGACAGGTCTTGTTCCATAGACAAATCAGATTGACCTATATAATGGTGGCATGGGCACCTGGATGTGACTCTAAAACAAACCCCATTGCGACATCAGTAGTATTCATGAATCAAAGGCTTAGCAACATACGAAATCGTTCAGCCAACTCATCTCAGTCCACTTTTCCTGGTGAAGGTTGCAATGTACTAATCCGATATTGTGGAATGTTTTGACCCTTTGCACTGAATAGTTGCTAAAAAGCATTTTTTTTGTAAGTTGCTCTGCAGGAATCTTGTAGAAGCTAGTGCAAGCAGGTTGCTTAATGATTAAACTGATAACTTCTAGCTGACATTTCTTTCATGCCTTCAAAGAGATAATCCTCTAATCTGAAGTCTTGCTTGAAAGATTTCTTGTACTTCAATATTTTTTTTTCCCTTTTGTTTCCATGGTGGTTTTTTTTCCTTTAAATCACCTGCTGTTACTCATAGCAAGAGTTTCAAGTCATCTACTGTTTATTGTTGTAAGTAAATTACAACCAGTTTGTCTCTGTTAAAAATGAGATTTATCAGTTATGTGTCCTTACATTTATCACAGTGTTTATTGATTACAGTAAAGCCAGAGGAAATTCTTTCCAAAAGAGCCCTAAGTTTGTCGCCAGTCTCTTGAAAAGCAAACAACAATTTTTGAAGGTTAGTTAGAAATAGAAATTGTACGTGTGGCAAAAGGAAACCTTTTCAGATACAAGGAGAATATGCAAATACCATGCAGAAAGATACCTCTAAAATTCATTTCAAATTTAAGCATGGCAGGACTGCCGCTTTGCTCACTGTGCCACCACTTCTGTTTAAGTCGTGTTTTTACTATTGGTAAATGAGACTCAGGGTTCAGTAGCTCAGTCAACAGAGTAGAGTCTGTGTACAGGTATAAGTTATAAAAAGTAAAGGCAGCTACCTAATGTGGAAAATTTGGAACCTTGCATTACAAGCCATAAAGTTTCTATACTGTTTGTGTATCAAGAATAAGAATTTTTTTTGTCCTTCACTTTAAATATCTTTTAAGCCATGGTTACACTATTGTTTCTAGCGAATTTCAGCAGCAGAATTAATTTACATAATCTTGGGGAGTCTGGGGCAGTCACATCACTCACCGTGACTGACAGTCATGTAGTGTGACATCCCCAGTCACTCACTCACTCAGACTGGTCTGCAACTCACCTTGGTTTGATTTTTGTCTTGTCTGTGTGTGTGTGTGTGTGTGTGTGTGTGTGTGTGAGAGAGAGAGAGAGAGAACTGACAACTACTGACTGTTCACCTGGAAGTATAGTGCATAGAATGAAGCCAAGAGGAGAGGAGAAATGCACTTTTTTGGACTCTGCAAACGAGGAGCTCATCTGTCTGTCAAATTTGTTGCACCACAATGGAACTGAACAAACTGGAAAATGTACTCATGCTGTAGCATTCTGGTGCGTTTGGGAACTTGGTTAACAGATTTGAAAGTTGGAGCATTTTACACACAGAGTGTACCAAATTTCAACAATATCTGTGTACTAGAAACAGATGTTTTATGAGGACTGACAGACCTGGTGATCAAAGTGATACTTTTTGCAATAACTGCAAACACACTTAAAAAAGCAGAATAAAATGTCAGATTTTGGCTGAGCTTGCCACTACCCGTCAAGTTTTTATACAGGCACCGGCTCTGTCAGCATAAAGCAACCTCGCACTGCTTTGAAAATTTTAAATTTTGCTGAAAAGTCATGTAATTTGTCTTCTCATGTGATTGGTATTAGTGTAGTCTGAAATCCTTGGTTCTGAAAGATCCAGCGACTGCAGGCACTATGACTGACATCTCGTTTAACTAAAAATCATGTAATGTGCCTCCGATTACAGGAATGTGTCAAATGGGAGAGTTGGTTGAACATGGGGCAGTAAAATATGACCTAGATTTGAGACCGTCTATGGCCATGTGTAGTATGTGTAAATCGGTCTATTAACATACTTTATTCCATTATGATTTTTTGCACCATTAACATTCAGTTTCCAAAATCTTGTACTTTGGTGATGATTTATACATTTTTTTTATCATAATTCTAGGTTTGCAGTCTCCAAAAATGTCTAATATTATGTTCATAAACAGTCTTCACTAAGTAAAGACCTATCAGACAAATTAAATAAATACAGTATAAAAGTTGTGTGTTGAACACCAGTCCAGTTAGATAACTGTAGCTCAATTGTTCATATTTGTTTGTTTTAATAATTGCAGCCCTTGCGCTTCATGTGATTCTTCTTAAGTAGCAGCAATCAGTGGTGGGGAGTTCAGGGATCAGATCCATAACCATTAGACTTCATTGCTTGTTTGTATGTTGATAAAGAAGTGCCCACAGAATGGCACAACTGGTTATATCAAATTTGTGTTTTCTTTCCCTAACCTAACTTTTTGATAGGCAAATAGAAACTCTACATTTCTATTAGCTAATGTTGATTAAAAAAAAGTAGTTGAAATTTTTTTGAAAATGACCACATTTGCTTGGGTTTAAATTTCACATAGTCCTAGCCATCATGCTTACCAGATTGCTTAATTTTTAACATTTAAGAAGATGTTTTGGGGATGTGGTGTGGATATGATACAGATAAGGCATAATATTAATTCAAATGTTGAGTTTGACACTATAGAGTTGTGGATAGTGGCTCTAGAGGTACATAAAAAAAAAACCCTTATCAAAAAGCAAAATACGACGATTCATAACTGGAGGAAATAGAGATGGAAAATTAGTAGACTATAATTTGGATGTTGGTCATTACAAGTAGTGTGGGGTTTTATTAGTATTGTGGTTAGCAAAGTGTATGCAAGGTTGCTTCTTTTTTTTTTTAATTGAGTCATGTGTTTAAAATGACCCTTTGTACCTCGTCATTTTTAGTATGTCATGTGTTCAGTAATAAAAATATTCTTTTATGCGAGTAATCACTTTGCATCTGGAATACAGAATAGCCCCAGATTGTTTTATTTCCCTATTATGAAATGCAGAACCTTGTAGATTGTTTTACAACAACAACACATTTTTGAGGGAGAAAATTAATAAAAAGCATTTTTCCCCCACTTACATTTCTGAGTTGTGAATTTACTTGTAGAAAATTATTAAAGTTCTCCCCTGAAATAAGTGTGTTGAAGGAGAGCTTTGGATTCAGTTTCATCATTTAAAAATGTTGAAATGTTTTAATGCTACATGTACAAAAAAAGTAATACCGTTTTACAGACAAACCAATCACAATGCATATTAGTGTGTGCCTGTAAAACAAACTATTTTTCGAACAGTTGTGATGAGAACAGGCCATTGAGCCCAACAAGCTCATCCATCCTATTCACCTAGATTTTGTAAAAAGATCCCTAAAGCCTTACTTTCCACCACACTACTTTGTAGTGTTTGGATTTCTGAATGTGACTAGCTCTAGATTGATTAATGTGTGGATGGTGGCACATCGTTTAACAAAACACTGTACCAATAATACTGTATGTTTCATAGTCTTTGTTTAACAGTCATAAAAGTATTTTAAGGATATCATTAATGACTTGGGTATCTTCAGTTGTAATCCATTATTTAAATGAAAAATGTTTTTGCCTAAGTCGTTCAGATTCAGTATATGATTATAGTCATTGTTCTAAGCACCTATGTTAGTTGAGGATCTTTTGTATTGCCCCACTATTTCATTGTTGTTAAATAAAAACTAAAAAGGGAATGCATGATTCAATGTATTGCTTAGGTTTTGTCTGTGTAGAGGTTACACACTATCCCCATGTCTGCCTGGGTTTTCATCCTGATGCTTAATTTTTCCTGTCTTCCCCAAAGAAGCACAAGTTAAATGGTGATTCCACATTGGCCCACTATGTGTGGAGTGGTGGTGTCACCATGCTATGGACTGGACCCTTGGACAAGTGGTTCTTTTGCTCCTATGGTATCCTAGATAGGCTTTGGCACCCTGATGCCCCAAATTGTGTTAAGCAGATTTAAAAATATTTAATGCTAAGTTTTGTTTGCATAATTTTATATTTTAAAATATACACCAGATTAAACTTTATTCTGACATAATCAATGGAAACTAACAGTTTAAATATTTAGAATCAACTATTACAAGGAAACTTAAAGATGTTAATAGATCATCATCTCTAAATCTCACTCTAGCTAGGAGAAATAACACCGTTAAAACCGATATTCTCCTAAGGGTCCTATATATCTTTTACACCATCCCTGTGTGCATCTGTGTCGGTGTCTATGTAGTGTCTCTCTTTTACGTATGTATTTTTTTTAACGAGTTAGACTTTATAATTTTGTCTACTTTGAATTCAAAATGACCATGTATTAAACATACTACTTTACAGAGACCTAAAGAAGAGGTTGGTATGGTATTGCCTAACATTCTGTTCTACTACTGGACTACAAACTTTTGTACACAGAGTCTTTGGAAGGGCAGATTAAAACCACACTGAGTTAGCTGGTCATGGAAATGAAATCATGCCCAATATCCTCTCTGTATACTTTAATAAGTGCTCTAGTTAATTATAATTACTATCAATCTGCCAGTAATCCTGTGGTTCATTAGTCACTTTGTTTGTTTACTGCTGTAGAACATATTTTAAGGCAGCAACTCCTGTATAGAATAATTGATATACACCAACCTCCTTTAACCTATTCATTATTTAGCATATGGAAATCCTTTGATATCCTTTAAAGGTATTTTATATGGACAACACACGTATGCTTGTTTTGAACAGCTCTCTCCTAAATATGTCTCAAACACATTGTTACTTTGTGAAAATTAATGTGCTTAAATACCTTTCACCAGCCTTTGTTCCTGAAGTGAAACTTGCTAGTTTCGATGAAATTATGGGAAGAGTTTTTAGGTTTAACAAAACTTTTAAGGAAAACATTCCTCGTTGGGAAAAGATGGGATAGGGGGATCTTTCTGCTGGAAATTCAGAGAAGGAGTAGAACATCCATATTACTAAATGAGAATGGTAAACCAGATGGACGCAGGGACATCCGGACATGGGCCGTGGACGCAAAAGACGTACTGCGCAGGCGCCCCCACAAAACCCCCCTTCCAAGCAATGGAAAGCAACGTAAAATAAGAAATGAGGCGCCCATAGCACACAGAAAAAAGGAGTCAGACGCCGGCGCCACACACAGCGCCGCACGAAGCCCATGGCACACGAAACGGAACACACACAAAGAAGAGGATTGAGACCCATGACACACAAAGCCCCCCTCCAGTAACTGAAATAAGAAATGAGGCGACGTGCCCCTAGAACACCAAAAAGAGTCAGACGCAAGCGCCACATAGCACACGAAACGGTACGCACACAAAGAAGAGGATTCAGACCCACGACACACAAACACCCCCTCCACTAACAGATAAAAAAAAGTGAGGCAACGCGCCCCTAGCACACAAAAAAAAAAAAAGAAGTCAGACGCGAGCGCCACACAAACCCATTGGACACGAAACGGGACATACTACGGACATAGCACACGAAACATACACAAAAAGGAGGATTCGGACCCACGACCACACTAACATAAATAAGAAATGAGACACAAAGCCCCATTACTGAACAAACCGTCCGTATTAAACATACGTCATCTGAACACGTTCAAATTATGCAGCATAGGTCGATCTCATTACACTGATGCACTATTAACCGTTCAACCACAGAAAAGGCTCCATATTAACAGTGAGTGCGATCCTCCTTATTACTTATCCATATTTCTAACGCTGAAGAACAAACAAGTCATGAATTCACGATCACGGGTACAAAACGATACGGCTCGAGTGACGGGACCAAACACACGAACCTGCATGAAAAAAAACAATACACGTCGGCGCCTACAACGCGCTTCTGAAACCCCGGAAGAAAAAATGTCTCGGCTCCAAAAACGCAAAGCTCAACTAACACAGTTACAGAAACGAGCGCAGATGGACAGACACAATGAACGTTGACGCATGCAGCACGCGTCTCAAAGAGCTGCATCGAAACAGGCAAGGGTTCAAAACGAAACACCTCGAGTCTCAGAGATACAAAAACGGCAGCGAAGGGACAAAATAAATAAATGCAGACGTCTACAACGCGCATCTGAAATGCTGGAAAACAAGCAGGCAAGTCTCCAAAAAGAGAAAGCTCGACTAACCGACATACAAAAACGGGCAAGGCTCAATACAAACAATGAACGCCGTAAACTGCAACGGGCTTCTCACACAGCACAGGCAAATCGATTACAGCTCCAGAATAGCACGTCCCAAATCCTGCACATACAACGACGCGCCTCTCAAACGGCACAGACAAAAGATACACGTCAAGGATATCAACGACAGACACCTGCTAAACGATTGCGCCAGTTAGCTGACAACGCGTTCAATAATGAGTCCACTATTCATGAAAATTCATTGGGATTAATGAATGTCATTTGCAATCATTGTTATTCACTTAACTTCCCTGAAGAAACAACTGGCAATACAAGTAATAAATTTACACGTTGCTGTCAAAAGGGTCAAATTAGACTGCCTCCTTTACATTCATATCCTGCATATCTACAGAAGCTTCTAACTAACGAAGTACCTGAAAGTAAAAACTTTATGAACTGCATTAGATCCTACAATGGTTCATTTGCTTTTGCAGCCAGAGATTTTAGACAGTGCTTAACTATTGCTCTACATGCAATGCGCTCAGGTATTGTTCAGTCCACCTTAAAATGCGCGGACAATTGGCATTGCGTTGATGAATAATAATATTCCCTTTGGAGGAAAGGTACTTTTATTAGGAGGAGATTTTAGACAGTGCTTAGCTATTGTTTCACATGCCATGTGCTCAGCTATTGTTCAGTCCACCTTAAAATACGCGGACAACATCATACATAAACAACAAGACACCGGACTAAAATACATATACAGGCGCGAGACCTGATTGGTGATTCCACATGCCATGCGCTCAGCTATTGTTCAGTCCACCTTAAAATACGCGGATGACGTCATACATAAACAACAAGACACCGGACTACAATACATATACAGGCGCGAAACCTGATTGGTGATAATACGAAGAAACGAACAGTCCGCATATTAACAGTGAGTGCGATCCTCCTTATTACTTATCCATATTTCTAATGTTAAAGATCAAACAAGTCATGAATTCACGATCACGGGTACAGAACGAGACGGCTCGAGTAACGGGACCACAAACACGAACCCGCATCAAAAAAAACATTAAACGTCGGCGCCTACAACGCTCTTTTAAAACCGCGGAACGAAAAATGTTATGTGGACGATTGGCATTGCTTTCAAAAGATACAGTTGGTACAAAACATGCGATGTCCAGATCCCGAATATAACAATTGGTTATTACAACTAGGAGATGGTACACTCACCAGTACAGATTGACTTCACCCAGATATTATTACAATTCCTCAACCCTTTATCTGCGACGACTTAGTTACGGAGATATTTGGAACAGCAATCTCATTACACCAAATACCCCTTTTAACACAACGAACTATATTATGTCCAAAAAATCTTAATGTTGATCACATTAATAACCAGGTCATTTCATTACTTCCTGGAGTGGCACAGCTCTTTCTAAGCTCTGACAAAGTTGACTCTGATGACGACAATGACCATCTTAATTTCCCCTTAGAATATTTGAACACTATTAACCCAGCCGGATTACCACAACACAATCTTAGCCTTAAAAACGGAACAATAATCATGCTATTAAGAAACCTTAACACTAAACAGGGTTTATGCAATGGTACACGTTTAGTCATCAACACCATGACACACAATGTTATTGAGGCAAAACTTCTTACAGGATCACATGCTAACAGTACTGTTCTAATTCCTAGAATTGACCTTACAAGTTCTGACCTGGAATTACCTTTTACACTTAAACGACGACAGTTCCCCATTAAACCTGCCTTGACCATGACCATCAACAAATCACAAGGACAAACCATAGACAAAGTTAGCATCTACCTCTCTGAGCCCGTTTTTGGACATGGACAACTTTATTTACTTCCTATATGCGTCATCTACACCTTCACACTATGCTATATCTCTTTCATACATCACGCTCTTTGTAATTTCACAACACCAGGGGTTGGCGAGCGAAGCCCCCTAGTAGCTATTCATAAAATACATTCTTCGATTTGTGCAAAGTACAATATAACTCCATTAAAATGTGTACATTGGGCACACACATTTCTCTTAAAATTAAACATGCCCAGGACAACATTGAAATTGTGAACATTGTCATTTTTTGGAATGCCCATGTTCTAAAATATCCTCCCAGCCCTTTAACAGCAATATTTGGAGAGCCAGATGGAATAATCTGCTGAAAAATCTATTCTGGCATTCTATTGTACACAGCACTAGACCACACAAAGAATCAAAATCCACTTGTCACAACTCAATGGGAAAGTGTATTAAATTCTCTCTCTGGGGAATGATTCAAGAATTTTTTTTTTCGACTTTGGCATAACATTGTTACTGAGAAATTGCTGGCCATATCTTTTGAGGTTTGCTATTATTTTTTGTATGTGAGAAATCAAATTAGGCCTCTTTGCCATGTGACTTTTTTTTTTCCAGGCCTCTTTTTTCAGTTTGGTGGGTATTTGTCTTGAATGGGAATTTGCTACTTGTGTGAATGTGTCTTTGAACAATTTGTGTGTTTTATGTTTGTTCTTCGCATTTACAACAAGACTTCTATTCTGTAAAGATTGACACTGTGGTGAGCTGTCATATATTGTTGTCCACTTTTTTGGGGTGGAAGGAATATTTAAAAATTTGCCTAAAGTCATAGGCTCTTTTTTTTTTTTTTTTACAGCAACAAGCTGTAATTGAGGTTTTAATTTTTTTTAATTGCTGTCATTATCATATGTTATTGAGGAAACTGCATGGAAAGACAAGTTCAGGCATTTGTGGTTTGTCAAAGCACCAGACCAACAGGAATGCAGAACTTGGGGCTATTTTTAGGACACCATACTCAATTATTTTAGGAACTTCTGATTATCACTTCTTCTTAGGAATATTTCTTAAAATCCATGTTCCCCATGTTGGGGAAAGACCAGTATCTGATTGTGAACATGACTGTCCTTATAGTAATACAGTACATTTTGTTTATAAAGTACACAAACTATCAACATTCTTTATATATGCTTAACAAAATATGAATGTCTATCATAATACAATTCATGTGAGTCATAAAAACTTAAAATATAAAAAATAATATCTACGGTAAAATATAAAAAATATCTACGGTACCAAAAGTGCATCAAAAAAGAGAAATCTTTAGGTATCTCCTAATAGCAGCCAATCTTGTGGATGCTCAGGTGGGTGCAGAAGCCCTTTCTTTAGTTTGTGTTTCATATTATACTGACCCTCAATCACCCAGAATGCATCACCTCATCCGCAGGATAACTAAATAGGTACATATGCAGTGATTATTGGCAGTAGTATATTTATAAGCAAAGACTAGAATTTTGATTTAGATAGGTAACGTGCAAAGAAAACAAAGGTGGTGTATTTGGGGTATATTTCTATGCGTTTTGTTAGTACACATGCAGCACTAATTTGGACATTTAGCAACCTTTAAGGTGGACTTTAGATGAAGACCAGTAAATGAGTTCTTGCAGTAGTCTAGGCAAGATGATATAAATTTATCAGGTCCCCCGATTTTTCTGTATCATGCTTAGATCAAAGTGATGTGTTCTTTGCTAAGCTGCTTAGATAACAAAATTTAAGCTTCAATTCTGACTCGGATGTGTGACCAGTGAAAGCAAAGGAATCAAATGACTATTAGGATGAGTTGTATTAGACTTTATTTGATCATGAGTGCAAATTAGAATAACTTCCCATCCATCCATCCATTTTCCAACCCGCTGAATCCGAACACAGGGTCACGGGGGTCTGCTGGAGCCAATCCCAGCCAACACAGGGCACAAGGCAGGAACCAATCCCGGGCAGGGTGCCAACCCACCTCAGGACACACACAAACACACCCACACACCAAGCACACACTAGGGCCAATTTAGAATCGCTAATCCACCTAACCTGCATGTCTTTGGACTGTGGGAGGAAACTGGAGCGCCCGGAGGAAACCCACGCAGACACGGGGAGAACATGCAAACTCCACGCAGGGAGGACCCGGGAAGAGAACCCAGGTCCCCAGGTCTCTCAACTGCAAGGCAGCAGCGCTACCCACTGTGCCACCGTGCCGCCCAGAATAACTTCCCATATGCAGTTATTCAACTGCAGATGGTTATCGCTAATCCAGCTCTGGATATTATTCATACATCATGTAACTTTAGTTAATGTATAACCGTCATTGCGAAAGAAACGCAGGTAAATGGGGTAAATGGTTCATTGTTTCATTCCTATCTGTGCCAATGTAGAATGTTACCCGGGGAAGTTTCTTGATTTTAAAAATAAAATTGGACAAAGTATCTACCCCTGAAGAACACACTGCAAGCAACGAGACAAAGCTCAGATTTTTGTCTCTTTAACAGCTGAAATATTAAAAAAAACAAAAAACGTTTTGAATCTTTTTGCCATTTTATTTCTCTTCTGTTCCTAACAATGACCTAACAGGTTTTCTTTTGTTAGGTCAATATTGTACAAAGTGAAATTGAGTTGGCCTTGTATAATGGAAGGGCTCATGTTTTAGTTGAAATTGTTCTCTGACTTTGGAGAAACGTCTCCACACCAACCTGTTAACTTGAGCACTATGGTAAGCAATTGTGGGGAAAAAAAAAAATATATTATTTTGCAATAAAACATAATGGCAGCATGAGCATGTTGTATGCTGAAATTGTTTTTCCAGGCCAGTTTAATATGCGCTGTAATTGTAATACTTTTTATGTTCCTCCACAGTATCCAGATGTCACCCTGTGTGAAGGACCGGGAGACCATGTTGGGGCAATGTCTTCAAGCACGCGCTCAGCTGGAAGCTGCTATCAGTGAGATATGCAAAGTAGAGCAACAGCTTTGTGAAAATGCCAGAGAGGTGAGAACAAAGGATGTAGATTGTGTTATTCATGGTCTCATTTCCCTCAAATTTGAGCATGTGATTATCAGTCATACCTTGTACCAACTTTTTGGGCCATTTCCAAATTGTGTGTGTGGGATTATTTTTTTTTTTTTTTAAGGATGTAATCTTGTGGTTAACCTCACCAATGGCTCAAAGGAGATTTGTGGGATAAAGAGCGTTCATTAATTTTGGGTTGTGTACATGATGTCTAAAAGTCTGAACAATAATCGCCAAAAGTATTTGATTGACTGGGTGGACCCCACTGTATATAATGGCGTCGGGCGTAACAGTTTCCTGTCTTTGGCGAAGAGGTCACATCTAAAGTCGTCTGTAGCATGTAGTGTACAGAGAAAGTTTAGGATTAAAAGTAAAGAGGGGCACTTACTGGAAAAGTACAGTAATTTTCAGAGTGATTTGATTGCATTCCTGCATTTAGTCTTTTGCTTGATTAGTTTGTTTTTTAGAATGGTATAATGATAATGCATATCAGACCTTCTCACTTGAGAGTTGATTGTTTTTGTGTTCGAGCAAGGCGCCTGGGAGTTAAAAATAAATAAACTGTATGACGTTGTTCTCAGTGGGACTTTGGCAGTGACTAGGCAGCTTTAAAGATCTTGGGGAAGGGTGGAGACATAAGGATGTTATAAAGTGTCCTTTACTTCTGCACTGCTAATATTCTCTCAGCAGTAAGGTTTAAGTATACATCATTATTACAGGTAAAGTCTCAGCTGCACAGCTGTATCAGCAGGCATTTGGAGTTTCTTCGCTCCCGGGAAGTTTGGCTGCTTGAACAAATTGAGATTGTCCAGTGCCTTAAAGAAGAAGCTTTGCAGCAACAATTGCAGCAACTGCATTTGGTAAGTTTTTTTTTTTTTGGTTTTGTTATTTATATATTGGCCATATATATACCTGCACTGTTAACTTTTTTCTGTTTCACTTTTTTCGATTTGAAGGTAAAATGACATGTATGACAGTTTTCTGTAAATGTCCTGTGCACATTCTGTTTACTAAGTAATAAGTAATGGTGCCTTTCTGTATCAAAATAAGTGCTTCGGTACCTTGGAATCCCACCCAATCTGTATGTCCTACAACAAACATGTAATTTCATGTTTTGTTGGCTAACCATTTGTTAATGAGTCATATTCCAACATACCACCCACCAATTAATTTTTTAAAACCCATTTTTTATATCATTTCTTGTACAAATATAAACCACATCTTCTTGAGTCAGTTGCACTAGATAGATAGATACTTTATTAATCCCAAGGGGAAATTCACATACTCCAGCAGCAGCGTACTGATAAAAAACAATATTAAATTAAAGAGTGATAACAATGCAGGTAAAAACAGACAATAACTTTGAATAATGTTAACGTTTACCCCCCTGGGTGGAATTGAAGAGTCGCATAGTGTGGGGGAGGAACGATCTCCTCAATAAGATGCTGCAGATGTTCTGTCAGACGGTTGTTGCAACTATAGGATTATAGGAGATTTTGGCATCTTTTTTTTTTTTCTTTTTTCTTTTTCATGTGTTAAATGTCTAGACTTGTAATAAGTATAAGTGTATGTGTCTTTGAAATAAATATGCTGTTGTAATTTGCTGAATAGCACCTTTGTGTAATGTATTCATTATTAATTGAGATCAGCTTTAATAAATCCCCCAAAAAACCTCTGGTAAACAGTAGCCAAAAAGTGGTTTTGATTGCTATGGTGGACAATACTGCATTCATACTGCAAAGTTTCAAATTGTTTCTCAATAGTATTGTGACAAAGATATATTTAATACAGTAGTGCATATATTTTTTAGGACCAGGGCACCAGATGTGAGGTGTTAATGGTGTTTTTTAATTTTCACTTTCAGCTGCTTGGACAATTCAACGCTGTAATCCTGCAAGTGGAGAACTGCAGCAGCAACACTTTGTCCAATCAGACTACCAGCTGTCTGGAAAAGTGAGGACATTTTACATTTCAGTTCTGCTTGAGATTGGGGTGGGGAATGGTGAGGGGGCGTCCTTTGGGGAATTCTACAGCCTGCAGGTACCTTTTGAGAAGATGTGCCTACATTGGAAAATTCATCTGAGATACTCAACCTGTGAGGTCTTCATTTCTTGCTTTAACATTTTAAAATCAGTAGGTCACAGAGTTAAAAGTGTCTTTGTTCTTGTCCCCTGCTATGTAATCTCCCGTTACCAGTGGTGTATACAGGCCCTGAACACTAAGGTAGCCCCCCATGAAACTCTTTTTCAGGCACTTAATCCTTGGCAAGATTTGTTTTGACAAGGGGGGGAAAATTTTTTTTAATGGAAATGTCAGTGAAATCTTTGTGTGTTTATTTGCAGTAAAGCTTAAACTTCTCCAGAACAACAGATGATTCTTTCTGTTACAGATTGGCAAGTCTGAGCTTGAACCCAGAAGAAACCCCCGAGATGAGTTTCCAGGCTGATGTTCATTCTCTGCGCAAGGCCATTACTTCATTTGGGACCATTGCCTCACAGGTGTGTGTACGTGTTGTGACCAGAGGAGATCATTTTTGCTGTATCATACTGTCATGATGCCTAAACTCTCCAAGGAGGTGCTTTATGCTTTTAAAAAGAGCTCTGTGGTACTGCATGATCGGGCTTGGCCTGTAATCCTGGTAATTGGCAGCTTGTTACACTTGTAAACTTGTAAAGAACAACTTCTTTGTTTCTGCCTTTTTTTTTTTTTTTTTTTTTTTAAATTCCAGTATATAATTCATATTTTCCCAGTACTAGTTATTTCACTTCATCTGTGTGTTGACTTCTGAAAGTATCTATTTTAAGGTTGCCTTCTACTTTATTTCTGTTTTAGGATCTTGAGTCGATCTCTGGTAACGTAAAACCACTTCTGGAGTCTGGCCCCTCTCACACTGACTGGCTGTTAAATAGCTGTCCTGTAGCTGCGCAACATTACAAACCTAAAGAGGTAAAGTGTCTGTTGTAACATGAAAAGATAACGCATACGTTTAGTTTTTCTTTGTTTTACTTTTGAGCTTTTAGTTTTTATTTTAATACACTAATGTGCATTTCTATGTTTGCAATATTGGTTTAGCTTTTTGCTTTAATGTAAGTTAAGATACTGTAAAGCTTAAAGAATAATGGAGCCTGCAAAGTACTATAGTTGTATATTTTATATAAAATGATTTATTTATTTATTTATTTATTTTTTGTTTCAACTTTCTCCACAGAAGATAACTGAGCCTATTTCTGGAGCACCGCTTTCTCAATGGCTGTTGGGTAGCCACTCCAGTAGTAATACTTCTAGTGGATTCAGTGGTAGCACTGATCTAAAGGACTGGCTTCTCAAACCTGCAGATGAAGCAAAAGTAGCAAAGGTAAGAGAGGCCGATTTGATTGTTTAAGCATAAATAATGCAATATTTCTGTTGGTGCCGGACATCCTTTTAAAGAAGGCTATTAATCTGTTTTATCCACTTTGCCTGTTTCTCCGTAGGACTCTTGTCCTGTGATTTCATTTGACTTTGAGGCAGCCTGGGGTCAGTTACATGATCTTGAGTGCTGGCTTCTGCAGGAAAGAGTGCCCTCTAGGAATCGAGCTCAAAGTGACCTCAGCACCACCAGCTGCTCGCTTTCAATTGAGAAGATTGAAGACTCCGATCTGAACTTCACAGAGGATGAAACTGAAGCATCTGAAAACAGTATGGATCTTGGCGAGTGGCTTGTTACACCATATCCAGAAGCAGGTAAACCCCAAGATACATACACTGATGCCGAGCAATGGAAATCTGCCTTAAAACCATTTGAAGAAAAGTATTCGTCCAGTGACTGGCTTCTAAAGCCTGAAGCTGGATGCGGCTCTTGCTGTGGCACCTTGGCCCAAGCAGTTGAGATTGAAAACCTTGGTAATCTGAAGTGCCTGAAGCAAACCCCATTATTATCGAGTTCTAGCCATTGGCTAATGCAGCAAGCCCCCCCAGTCAAAGTTGAGCAAGTCTGTAGAGCCAATGAAACCTGCAATAGCTTTTCTGAATGCGTATGTGAGGAGAGCTGCAGTCGTGAGGCTTTGCGTTCTTGGTTGCTTAAACAAGAAGGCCGAGACAAAAATGGTCTTCCCATAAACAAAAATTTGCCAAACACCACTGAAAAAGAGCATGATAAGATGTCTTCCAGCTTGGACAGCTGGCTGCATCCCAGTAGAAGAGTGAATGCTCTATCCAAGGAATCGGAAGAAAAAGCCAGCAGAGAAGAACAGAGTACAGAGTCCAAGGATCCTTTTCTCACCACCCTGCAAACTGAATGTTGGGTTCTCCCATCTTCACAGTCCACTGCATCTCCCGAGTGTAAAGACCAGAGCCAGGATAACTTCAATGAGAATGATAAGTGGCTGTTACGTAAGATAGCACATGTAAGTATTTTACTGAAGGCGTTGTCTTAGGAATTGTGTATTCACTTTGGCTGGTGGGTCATATTCCCAAATCTGAATACACAATTCCCTAATAGAATGTTGAAGGGCGATTTACACACAGTCCATTTAATATTTTTGGAGATGTAAATGAATTTTACTTGACTGGCACATTAATCCGAGGTGACTAATGAGGTCAGGACACATTACATACTTTTTTAAAACAATTTTAGCAGTTGGGCAGCTTGACTGACTCACAAGATCACACAGTGAGGCGGAGGTGGAAGTTTCAAGTCCAGTGTCTTAGCCAGCATGTTCACGCATGCAACTTATTTAAGCACACAATTTCACTTTTCCCTCGGGGTCATCCAGCTGCCCCCCACAGCACACACAGATTAATCTCTGTGTCCGTAATAGAAGGAATTTTGTTTTGGCTGCCCATGAAAACATACACCACTTCAATTTCTGTAATTTTGTTTTACTGACATGTAAAAATGTCAGTCTCAGGAATTTTGGGAAAATATTCTGAAACGGGGAGGTGCAAGTTTCAGTCATCTTTCAAAATTGCTCAGGTTCTTCTGGGAACACACAAACTTTGAAGTAAGATGGCCGTGATTCCTCTCCTGAGTGTGTAATATTGAACCCCTTGGTGAAGATGGTGTTCAACTGCAAAACTCCAAAATAAATGTGTGGGCACAAAGTATTGGGCTTTCTTCCTGTTTGAAATCTACTGAGAGTAGGCATGTTAAACAGATCTATTAGTAAATGAAGCAAAAGCACTGGAGGGTGGGGGGGCAGCCATGCAAGTTCCTACATCACAACAAGTTGCTGTCTTAGAATTAGTAGGTGATGTGCAGAATATCAAAACTGCATTACTGTTGATGCCCAACATCATTTTGATAGCCCCTCTTCCTACCACCTAATGTACATAACACTAAGAGCCCCTGATGTACGACTAAGCTATACATCATCAAGTTGTAATGGCAGCCAGTCATTTGAAGAGAAGGTCATTTGTGTCTTAATTATTGGATGATCAGTTCTTGTACATGGGATTACAATATTATAATTTTAAAAACTCAAAATTGAGTTTGTCTTCTTCAAGTGCAATAAGCCATGAATGTAATAATCTTCCTTCATAATAGTTTGTAGTGAGAAGTCAAACAAAATGACACCTTTTACTGGCTAACTAAAAAGATTACAATATGCAAGTTTTTGAGGCAACTCAGGCCCCTTCTTTAATTACATCTTGCCTGA
This sequence comes from Erpetoichthys calabaricus, assembly GCF_900747795.2. Taxonomy (NCBI): domain Eukaryota; kingdom Metazoa; phylum Chordata; class Cladistia; order Polypteriformes; family Polypteridae; genus Erpetoichthys; species Erpetoichthys calabaricus. The sequence continues at coordinate 217,551,805 of NC_041395.2, forward strand.
AGAAGGGGCCTGAGTTGCCTCAAAAACTTGCATATTGTAATCTTTTTAGTTAGCCAGTAAAAGGTGCCATTTTGCTTGACTTCTCGCTATATCCATAATGGCTAACACAGTACAACACCCTAGGCCAGCGTTTCTCAACCTTTAAGTATTTGCGACCCGAGTTTTTATAACAGTTTTAATTGCGCCCCCCCCCCCCCCAAACGTTTTTTTGAAACCCTAATAAAATTTATTCCTATATTTTTTACTGCCAATACACTGCAATGTTTAAAATTTCCTAACGAATAGCAAAATTTTGCCACATATGGCAACATTCGCGCCCCCTTTTTTGTTACTTCGGGGGCACGCCCCCCAGTTTGAGAACCGCTGCCCTAGTACTACATTCATGATAGTTTTGAAGTAATCCGTTTGGCAGGACCCAACCCTAGACGTGGCACTATCCACAAGCGGTCTATCAATAAACTGGTTTTGGATTCCATAAAAACATTTTGTACCAGTGGGGGTCAATGGCTCACAAAGATGCAACTTCCTAGCAAGCATGTGCAGAGAGTCTATGTAGTTGAAAAATATATTGCATAAGCATTTAGCACTTAAACAAAATTATTAGTAACTGAACCTTTTCTAAATTTAACTGACCTGTTTACTGTCGTGTTTGTGTTTCTTAAAGGCAGTTTGAATGACTTTTTAGTATTAATCTGTTTTAGGCAGCTATTTTGGAAAAGAATCCCAAGACAGTTAAAAAGGGATCATTGCATCATAAATATACAAGTTGAGTTTTGCATTTAGAAACACGGGACAGTTACCGGAAAGCCCATACAGATTTTTCGTGATACAGTGACCAAACTGAAGAGCCTCAATTAAATCCCCCCCCCTGTACTTCATACTGCTTGTTTTTATGACTGTAAGGCCTATAGAATGCACATTGGTGCACTTTATTAACATGCTTTCAGGTAAAAGCAGGATCAGGAGTAGTACTTTAGTGTTAAGAGTAGTTTGCTGTGCGGTAAGCATTATTATTAATAATAATAATTATTTTTCCTCCAGCAGGAGCAGTTTGTTTTCCCATCATCAGTCAGTGACCTTTTTTCTTGTATGAAGCTTACTTTAGAACAAGAGAAGTGGCTCTACAAGAACCCTCTACAGGTGAGGCCTCCTGAGAAAATCGGGGTTAAATGTTAGAACACCACGCTGGATAAAGATGAGCAGAGGCAGTTGTATGAAACCATTATAGCTGAAACTTAGATTCTGGCAAAACAACATTTAATAATAGTGTAACAACTTCTTTCAGAATAAAACTTTTGTTTCATGAAGTAAAATGTTTGTCATCCCCAATATTCTTAACTATCATTTTTTGCCATTTTGTGAATAAAATTGGCTAAAGTGTAGTTTTTATACATGGACCTTGTTTTAAGATTTTGATAGACGTGGCTGTTAGCAGAAAGGTGGTTGGCACCTTTGTTGGCAGGGACCCTACTAAACTGTGGATACATTTCAAGAGTAAACATGTACATTAATTTAGTGAAGTAAAATTTGATGTGGGGTTATCAGTAAGATCTCTTAATTTCATTGAGAACCCAGTGCTGATTTAAGTGGAAGTAAAATACAAAAACCGTGCCTTTTGATTTATTGGTCATCTGTGGCCCCATCCTGGTCGAGTTTGTGTATGCAGGCAGATGTGTTTTCTTGTACAAAGTTGTGAGGTTCACTTTACTTCCTGTGACCACATGATGTTTCACAATAACAGGACTTGAGGTTAGACCTGCCGAGTTGTGCCACTTGGTACAGGTTTGAAATTGACTGAAGACGCATCTACCAAACACAGGAACTATTTCAACCCTCTTTTGGTTGGCTTGGGAGCTGTGGCAAATTTACATGGCAGGAGCTAAAAGCTGGTGCAAAGAAAGGATTTCAGTTTTGTCCTGTTGATTCAACCAAGAAAGTCAAACTTGAGTGGGACGAAGCCTACACATACATACACCCTCTTTAGTCCCCTAGCTGAAACATCCCGAAGGATCTTAAAAAGTGATCTGCAAACATTCCATGTGTATTCTCAAACATGGCTTTACCTTGTATTACAAAAAGCTAAATACATCCATCCATCTATTTTCCAAACCTGTTTATCCTGATACTGGTCAGAGGGAAGCTGGAGCCTACCCCAGCAAGCATCAGTCGCAAGGCAGGAACAATCCTGGAGGGGCACCATTCCATCGCAGGGTGACACCTAACCTGACTAAAGAATTGTTTTAAATTTAAAGCTATTCTGTTGATTGTACTATTTTACATAGACCATTTTGAGGTGACTGCATGTTTTGCTTGTTCGATGTGTATGCTTCAGGCCCAAACCCCCAAGCACTCCTGTTTTGTGGTACTTTTCTTACCAGTATAACCCCAGTACTAAAATGAAAGAAGAATAAAAACTTGTGCAGTCCTGTTGGGAGTCCTCTTCCAACCAATTTCATTGTCCATGCATCATTCTTGCCTTCCATTAATCTGTTTAGTGAGCTGGCTGCTTATTTTAAGAAATTCTGCAATGTTTGTATCTAAAATGTAAACATTTGTAAGTTTAAATTATCTTGTTCCTTTTAATGTACACTGTTCTATAGCATTTTCTCCCTTTACTTGGAATCAAATTAGGGAGAAAAGTCTACAGAAAAGGACAAATTAAAAATAAAAATCATTTATAGCTATGACAAGTACTACACATTTATACTTTAACAAGGTAATTGATCTCATTGTTTTAGTAAAACGGATTTATATTGATAGTGAAATTGCTTGTAATAAGATCATGCCGCCGTGGGGTTCCCCCAGGACTCTCCCTGAAGCTCAACTGGCGTAGGCAAAGACGCTGTGAACCGGAATCTTCTGACTTGATGACTGCACGGAAAGAAGAACCTCATGATTCAAATCCCACTGGTCATGCACAGTGACTGTGCTTATTTTCAAGCTTTGAACAAACAATTTTGATTTGGCAAAGGTTAAGAATTTACTACATTTAAGACCAAAAAAGGCATTTAAAAAAAAAAAGCACAATTGAACTTGTCAAAAAAATGAACAAAACTATTACATTATCAGAGCTATAACTCCTGAACATGAAGGAATTTCAGTTGTGCTGCATGTGCCACCCCAGTGTCCTCATCTACAAAATAAAGTTGAGGTTTACTTGATAGGAGAAGGTTGGACCTGATTTGAGCGGTAGACCGATAACTAAGGTGTGATGACAAGTTGGACTGCACATCTGTCAATGCTCAAAAACAAGAATATACTTGTAAATTAGAATGACAGAATGCCTGTTTATTGATTGTTTTGTACATCTAAGAGCCCTTCAACCACCAGAAAGCCGTTCCAACTAAGCGTCGCTTTCCTTTTTAGGTTAATCAGAAATGTGATGCTTAGACTAAAATTAATTCTGATATTCTCAGGCTTGAATTCTCACAGCTTTTTCTCTTTTTTTTTTTTTTTTTTTAGCTTTGATTTCCAGCAACAATGACTGTGAACATTAGGAGAAATCATGTAACAGCTGACCCATTCATTACTGCACATCCAAATATGATGCCTTCCTACACCTTGCTTTTAACACATTCGGAGGACATGGAACAGTACTTCTCTTTAAACCCAAGCTGAGAACATCATTTGGAAGTTACCCAAAATACTAACCCGAACCTTATTCACAAGAAGGCTTCTATAAATCTTAGATTAGCTAGGTTTCTATGTAACATTGTTCTGTTGTTTATGCCCTCTAAAGAACTCGAATTCATGACATTTTATGTTTTATGTGACTAAAGCACATTTTATGGAGTAGTCTGTTCTTTAGAAGGCTCTGATGAATGATTCTGCCCCGTTGGGGTGTATTGGGTCATAATATTGAATCTATCTGAAGAAATGTTAGCTTTGTACAAGTGATTGGAGATATAATTGAATTACTGTATGGGTTATTTTTAAAATCTTGGCTGTGTTTCATTGCTTTTATGTTTACTTTCCCCTCAACATTTGTTTTAATTCCAAACTGAATGAGTCACATTCTGTCTAACCAAGATGATTGTCCGTTTGCTTTTTTTCCCAGGACAATGTAAGCTGGCTGCTGTGTGACTTTGCATAGGGCAGTAAAGAGAGCGGTGTGGCCTCTGTCTTCTCAGAGCTACATTTTACTTTTGTGCTTGGCACTTGTGAACTGTAGGTTCTAGTTTGGACACGTTTTCTGCCTCGTACTTCTACCTGCACAGCGTACCACTCTATGTACTACTTGTCCTGCATCTGCCACTTTAAAACTTACATATTGGATATAGCAGGTGAAGCTTTTACTTCTAATAAAGTGCTTTTATTATATTAGATAGGAAAAAGATTTATACTATGTTAACTAATGTTAATTAATTGATAATTATCCAACCATTAATTAAAAAAAAAAAAAAAAAAAAAAGTAATTGTGGTAGTTGTCGTCTTTGTGTAAAATGTGTACACTTTACCTTCACATGTTTTGTTAACAAGATCCAAGCTGACTGTTCATCTGCGGCATCATGTAATGGGTGTCCTCTGCCTTTTAATTGTAAGAAAATAAAACACATCAGGTTGTACTGCACTCTTCTTCATTGTTGTTCGCAACTTCCCTGAAGAACAGAATAATCTGAATACAATACTTTATTGCAAGACATAACGGTATTCAAGAATTCTAACTATGGTAATATAGTCAGTATCAAAAGTTTGATGCAAATATTTTATTATTCCTTCTGCTCTTTTTCTATAACCCATATGACCATAATCCAGGTTTTAATACGATCAAGTTAAAAGTCTAATGACTCAACAAATATAGGACAAGATTACAAAGTTGTTTTTGGTATGTATCAATTTAAATGTCTTTAATAAACCATAAATATTGAGCAAGAAATTAAGTTCATTCAAATTTATTTATGCACATCTTCCTAAACAAAAACATTTACAGTCGGACAGACAAGGCTGTCACCAGAAGCATAATCAGAGGGACTGGCGAGAAGAACGGGTTTTTAAATGTTCCCAGTTATTGTAGACAGCATAGAGTCCAGTGAGCGTCAAACCCAGTAGTCCTCCTCTCATGGCACTCCGCAGGCCACCTACAAGAAACAAGACTTGTTTTACTGAATTACCCAGTTTACAATGGAACATTTCATAAGAAGAAACAAACTTGAAAAGGAGTAAGATGAAGCACATATCAAAGTGCATATCACAGCCTGAGGTAAGGATAAAGAATGAATCGATCAAATAAAAGCAAAAGTGAAGAGAAGGGAAAATGTAAATGGAGACTCTTTACTACTTCATCTACTGCAAATGTATAAAATGTGCTCAGGTTCTGCTATGAGCTCTAAAATGACATTCAATTTGTGAAAAATGCCAAACCCAAAGGAAACTTCAAGTGAACCTATTCTTTAATTGACTTTAAAGTCATTTAAAAACTAAGTTGTAACAGCACCCAGGAGAAACTTATTTTTTTAAATACTTGAAAAGGATGGTACATATTACTGTGTTGCATATCACCATGCATTACTCTAACCTAAAGTGTGCAAAGCCAGTATGAACAACACTAAACTCTACTAGTGAAACAAGTCATTAGCCCCCTTTGAGTGAACCACCCAGAAGGATTTGGCAATGTGTGTAATTCTGCTATAACATAAATAGGGGGACTGACACCAGAAATGAACAAATCCAACTTCCAAATTGGTTTTATTCTGAAGCAGGTCGTGGGGGAGCTGAAGCCTATCCCAGCAAGCACCGGGCACAAGGCAGGAACAATCCCTGGACAGGGGAGTCAATATCTAATGATTAATAGACAAGGCCTTAAAAATATATATATATATATATATATATATATATACACACACACACCCTTGATACAAATCACAGCAGACACTGCAATTGTGACTTGCCAGAACCACAAATTAACATTTTGTGTATTTGTAGAATAAGAATAGTACATGCTGCAAACAAAGTAGACTGTTTATTCTGCACATGAACATTTTTATAATATTCTCCACTGTCCTGTTCTAGATGAATTAGTTCATAAGCAGCTTATGAACAAATGTGAAGAGTCTGTTTTCTGTCCATATGACAATAAACTTGAAAAAGTACTCAAAAAATATTCTGGGGAGCTTTTTCTTTTTAAGCAATTTTAATGCTGCAGAAAGCAGAGCAAAGATCATCACTAGAACCAAACCCATATTTATGGTGCAGATCCCCAAACTGGTATATGGACTACACATCCTTGGCGGCTACGTGGCCTGTATACTTACAGAACAATCTATATTCAGTGGTAGTGCTCACTGTTTGACATTGGCCACAAGCTGCAGTATCACTCATACCTCTCAAAACATGCAGTGCTTGCCATGAAGTCAACTAAATACAAAGAGAACAGTCTAAAAGAAGTTAACATGAAAATTAAAAAATTCTCAACATTGCTTCATCCAAATCAGGACTGACAGCTGAAGTCTACTGCATCAGACATGGAAGGAGTCAACGCTGTACAGGCTGCAGTCTTTCACAGGCCCAAAGCAGAATTGGCAAACCAGCCACCACAACACCATTCACTGCACTACCCTTTCACCCTTCAAAGGGTGCAATTTCTGGAAGAACATAATAACCATCTATAAAATACAATTTCATATTTTTGCAGCCTCCAATGAAATTTTTATTCTAACCTAAGCTGTTGGAAAGTTTAGTGTTTCCACACATAAAGGGACTGATACGGACTTCAGATATATCAAGAAATATTTTATACTTCAATACGAAAATGCTACATCATTGAGCGTTAATGATTTACATAGACATAATCATTTTTGACTGACATTTTAATATGCCTTTAAAACTGTGAGACAAACCTCCAAGAAGAAACCGTTCAAGGTCTGGGGAGTAAAGAATTTTCCAAAGCAACAAGGCTTTACAGGCAAATCCGATAATTGTTTTGTCTTCCTCAACAGTGAGGACATGAGAACTTGGGCCTTTTCTAATCTAAACTTGACTGTAGTCTGTATCCCACCCAAACTCTTCCAGAACGAATAGTGATAAATGTATTATCCCATGGCCAAAATGAAAAAAGAAAAACATCCTTGTGAACACTGGTTAAAAAAAAAACAGACCTGCTGATGCAATCCAGTTGTGACTACTGCTATGTAAAGTGAGAACTGTAATCTCATCATAACATGAGGTTTTGAGAGACGCACAAACGCACCCCTCAAGACCCCTGAAAACACTGCCTTGCAGTGGCCCACTGCCGTCACTACGCTGTTAACTGAACAGCCTATAATGTAAGCATTTTCAACAACAGCCTTCACATTAAAGATCTGTTTGTACTATGTAACAGACACAAACTTGCTCAGCCGTCAAGCTAATTTAATTACCCAGAACTACTTGCACAAAACAGTCAGATACAACTGCTTGATGAAAGAAAATTTAAAAAAAGAAAAAAAAATCAGCAATGTTCTGAGAACTACAGTACACTATATTATCTTTTACAGGTTTAGTTTGTACACTGGAGGTCGAGTCCATTTCATCTTGGGAAGAAACAACAATGCAGTAAAACTTGAGCAGTTCATGTGAGACACATAAAATGTCACACATAAGCAATAACGGAGTGCTTTATTAAGTTCACGTCAACCCCCTTCAAACGTGCACTAGAGCACAGACTTGTTTCCAGACCTAGTGTATATTTAACAAGCCGTCCCTTTGCTTGCGTCAGAGCAGCACAAAGTCCAACAGGTCCTACTGGAAAGAAAAACCTCCATTATTGCAATTAAAGACTAGTGACCTTGCAAGTCAGCTGTTTCACAAACAGCTGCAAACCAAACCAAAGTATTTTTTTGTCCCCCTGAACATATAATATGTGGTGCAGGGACTCTAGGATTAATGTTAAAATGTCTGCAGGTTAGTGAGATGAAAAAAGTGAAGGGAGAGCTCAGATGCTCTGCATTTACTCAGGGTTGTTCTGCAAGCCGAGTGTGCCGTTTCCAGATCCACTGAACTCTGGTCTGTCGGCTTGTGAGGTCAAGCCTTTGCTCAGCTCAATATCACAGCGGTTCACGTGCAGAAAGGCATGTTATCACTCTGCAGACAGCCACAGACCGTCCCTAAAATGCCTCTTTCCTATCACACAGTCCAAATGACCCACCCTTCCTGCCCTGCAGAGATATTGGACTCCTCCTAACCTCTTAACAGCTCAGAGACAACAAGACCTACCTTTGGAACCAATCTGAGGCAATGTTCAAACAAAACAAAACAAAAACACGCAACACACTGTCTGGCCTACCATCCCAAACTCTTTATTAGACTAAGCAAACCAATTTAAACAACATCTCAGCAACTTGTTGTAACTGCCTCACTTTAATGGACTGTGTATATTTAAACTGCCTCACTCAAATATAACCACCCTTATACAGACTTCATATAAAACATTTCAAAGAAAAAAAGAATTAATTCAAATAAGTAAACTAGAAAAAAAAAAATTGCTTCCATTAACACAATCCAAATGCAAACTCCCATCTCACGTCACATCAGTTTTCACTCTTACCTGTTGACTTGTATAACATGCCAGTCAGTGTGCCAGCACCTATCGTATTAAGGTCGTCCTCAGCACCTCTAGTCTTCTCAATAACGACTCCAAAGACACTATAAAGGAGAGCTGCATGGAAACAGAAACAATTCAAAGTCGGAAACATTTCTTCCCATGTTGCTTTACAACACCACAGCCTTTAAAATAAATCAAAGCCACCCAAATTCATGAGACACTATAGTTTCTTAGGTGCAAGTTAAGACAATAACTTGCTGAAAATGCAAATTAATACAAATGAATTATGAAAAGTACCACATAAGCAGATCACAATGCTTAACAATTAGTAGTACTACTAATTAAAGAAAATGAATGAAGGATTAATGCGACATGACACATAACACTACTTCCAAAACAGTCAGTCATTGTTCAACCTGCTGAATCTGAACACAGGGTCACGGGGGTCTGCTGGAGCCAATCCCAGCCAACACAGGGCGCAAGGCAGGAACAAATCCCAGGGTGCCAGCACACTGCAGGACACACATGCACACACACGGGACAATTTAGTCTCGCCAATGCACCTAACCTGCATGTCTTTGGACTGTGGGAGGAAACCCATGCAGGCACGGGGAGAACATGCAAACTCCACGCAGGGAGGACCCGGGGCACGAACCCAGGACTCCTTACTGCGAGGCAGCAGCGCTACCACTGCACCACCATTGCCTCCCACTTCCAAAACAGTGTTGTTATAAAAGGGGTTTTGAACACACTGTATTACATTAACAGCACTTATCTTTCCCTGACCTACTTAATTCAGTTCGAGCAATAGGAATAAGGTCAAAACCAGTCCTGGACAGGGTGCCAGTGCCACTGACGATCCACTAATTCAACTTATCATGCACATGATGTTTGAGGAAATGACAGGAAAGCCCATGCAGACCCAAAGAAACTCCACACAGGCAAAGACTAAGCGTGGAATCTCATCAGAGGACACTAACCACTACACCACCATTCACCCACCTACTGTACATTGCTTTAGGCAATGTCACATTTTAGGCATTAATAATGCAAGCTATTAATGTTTTCCAATATATTACTTTTGAAATCTATATAACACTAAATTTAACAGAATGTATAATAATAAAATTAAGTAGCAATTTTCTTTCTGTCAAAATAAGTTGTAAGTAATCATTTCTCTCTGTGTCGCCATTTTCCCTATACATGCTTAATCTATTAAACTATTAACACAACTAACTTAATTAAATGTTTTATTTTCTGCTTTCCAAGATTCTAGTAATAAACACATTTCTATCTGACCTTGTTTAGTTATCCTTGAGAATGTTATGAAATGTAGAATAGATCAGCCTTAATAAAGATATTTTCTTTATTTCTTTTACACAATCCATTATTAAATGTTGTATAAGTGGAACTGAATTGTTTAGGAAACAACGTCACTTCACACTTGTTAGTTTTCTTTAAAAGAAGCCCCTGTGAATTTCCCCTTGGGATTAATAAAGTATCTATCTATCCATCTTTCATTAAGGAAGCAAATAGAGAAAAAGTAGAATCTGAAATGGAAAGAACGTGAACAAAGATAAAAAATGAAGTCCGGTATTCCAAAAGCTATGTTAACTGTGCATCTCCTTGTTTTTCATAACCAAAGAAACAGAACACCACTAGCCACCATTCTAAATGTCTTACAGTATCAAATCACCCTCTGCAGAATGAGAAAAGCAGCACAGCAGATAGTTAAAATACTTCAAACAGATAGATTTAGACCTAGTTAATAAACTGCTTGCAACAAAATACAGTGGTCTCACTTATATTTCAGGTCTACATTTCAGAAAGGTACAGTATAAAGAGAGGCAGGGCTGGCAATTCTTTTTTTAATGTACCACAATGTTATTAAAAGTCAAGCTAATTTTATAATGTGTTGTGTTACTAAACAAATGGAGCAACTGTACTAATGAATAGTTACTGTTTACCCAGACTGCCTTGATTTTCGTTTTGCTCGGATGACCCCATAGTGCTATAGCCTCTGATGCACTGAATTCACAAATATAGTAGTGATGGCAGTAAAGTTAATATATTTTCTTGATTTTCTGGCTAAAAACTTCTAACAGTTCAGAATGCATGAGCTAAATACTATTTAAAGTTAATTACATTCAGATGGTGACCATCCAGAGAGTAGAAAGGTAATGCCACAGGTATTCTGGCACACAAGCTTTTAATTCTTTACACAGAATGTATCTACAGATGGAAAAGATGTGTACATTTCACATTTTGAATAAAATAATGCAGATTCACATTCCAGGATTTTGTGCAGCAATACTTGGAAAAGGTGGCCTGCAGTTGATAAACTGGTGCTGTGTGGCCAAAAAATTACATCAATAAAAATCTATACTAAAATAGTTTTCTTTGGCAATATCAGGTAGTTATTTGGAAGTTAAATATATACATCAGTTAATGGCGACATCTGTTGGACAAGAACTACACTGCAGGATTAATGTAACACTTGTAGTCCAACGTCTTAGTTTTAATCTATAAAATATCAGCTATTCATTTTGGGTTCAAATTCTAAATGCACAATTAAAGTGGCTGAAGGTAATTGTTTTTGTCAACACAATGTTGAAGGATGAAAGCTGACAGAACACCCTTATATAAATTGGAATTCAGAAATGTGTCGCTCTTTTGTTTGTTGCTACACTGCTTTTGCATTTTGAAGCATGCCAGCTACACAAATGGTACTGGGACACCCCTTGCAGTTATACATAAATTTTACTATAGAACAGATTTTTAAGTTATTGCCTGTAAAAATCATTAAGGAATTGATTCCTGAAAACTGTTTATATTAATCCTCCCTGCAGCTAGAAGAGGTAGTATAATTTGCAGTATCTGTGTGAACTATTACGTAGGTAAAAGTTTTACCTCCACCTTCTTAGTTGAAATGAACAGTAAAAAATGGAAAATATCTAGCTTTCTTGAGTCTACTATTCTGAAAGACTACTCTACTAAGATTTTTTTTTCCTAAGTAGGGTTTCAGCTATGATAAATGGCTGTTTGAACAATTGCCATCTGCTCACTCTGTATTTAATTATATTCCATTGGCAATACTATATATGTATTTACATTTAGGCTAAGTGGATAACACTGTAGCCTCACAGCTCATGGAGCCTGGGTTGGAACACCAAACCAGCCACTGGTTATGTAGAGTTTGCATGTGGGTTTTTCTCAGGTTACTCCAGTTTTCCTTTTACATGACAAAGGTATTTGTGTTAGGTTAACTTCCATCTGGGTGTGTGTATGACTGGGCCCTGCAATAGACTACTATATCACCTACAGGTGGTTCTTACATGGACCCCAATTGTAATAGGGCAGGCTCTCAATAGTACTGGAATAAGCATTTTTTTAAAAATGGATCAACCAATACATAGATGAATGGTTGGATTTTAAGATATGGTTATTGCAAGTACTGTTTCAATAGTGCTCTAATAAATACTTGATTACTATTTAAACTGTTACTCCTTGGTCAATTGGCCAATTCAACTTCAATACCATATGTGCACCGGACCACACTGCATACTTAAATGATAATTCAAATTTCTGCACTGAAGTGCTGTCTGCAGGAGTTTACCTCATGCCCAAGGCTATGCCTAATAGAAGATCTTGCATGCTATCACAATTTTCACTACAGTATATATATTGATATTATTTTTCTTTCAACTTACTTAGACTCAATTAGGTACATGTAAGCAATAAAATAAATTAAAAACAGTCTATTTTCTACTCTAATATCAGTTACATACAATAAATAAAAGAAACAGTCCTTGCTAAGACATACAGGAGACCAGGAAAGGAATTAAAAATCCATGTTACCAAATGTAATATTTGGAGCATATGAAAGTAGGAGAAAACTTCATAATGTGATGCGAAATTTTAATTTTTAAGTGTATTTGGCCTGGTGAATGCTATCAGTAGGTGCACTCATTTTGTGGGCATTAGCCCAGACTGGGAATGCAGGGCTTCTACTCAATTTCAAAGTTTTCGCCCAGCTACTGTTGCTGTTTAACCCACTCAGTAGTGATGGCAGCAGTATTAGTATGCACTAAGCCAAACAACCAATTTCGCTTTTTAATGGTGACTATAAGAATTACATACTGTGCATATCATGTATACTTCATTCCTTTTACGGATTAGTAGAAAAATTTGTATATACAGTCAATTATGCATAAAATTACTCTATTAAAATGTTAAAACTAAAATTGCGATATGGCAATAAGTACACATTTGTATTTACTCCTGTGTTCACCATTAGATCCACTGATGGTGATAACTGTTTCACTACTTACAAATCTGAAATAGCTCTGGGTCCTCAAAGCAAGTATATCGTTCCTATTTTTTCTCAAAATATACATATAATGAGGAATAAATGATGTCATTTGAAAGAGATTAGCAGTGGCAAAGACCAGCGAATATGAGAATATGGAACAATCCATTGTTCTGCCAGGTGGGAGCAAAAGAGAAAGCTTAGTCAGCAGGCATTTCATAATACTTCTTATGCAGACTGTAACTGCAGTGTTTGCAGGGAATAGTTAAAAAAGGCCAGAAAACTCTGAAACTCATCCTTAAATGCTCTCACAGAGACATTTTTAAAGACATGGACAAACTAGACACTCCAAGAAAGTGAGCCTAGAAAAAGTGTCCGATGTTAAATATTTAGGGTACACAAAATAAAATGATAGGGAAAACAAATAAATACAAATGCAGTTGCCCAGTAAGTATAAAAAGGGGGAAGAATACCTCTGTGTTTATGAAGTCATGCTTATCCACCCAATTGTGTAAAATGCCTGCTTTTAAAAAGTACAGTAAACCAGGGCCAATTAGTTCTGAAGTTTTTACAAAACATTATCTAAAACTAAAACGGTATAAGTAAAAAAAAAAAAGGTAACACAGAAATAAAAGAAAGTTTCTGACGTTCAACTGACATTGGAATTGATTACAAAAATAGAAGTTAAAATATTAAAATGAAACTAAAATAATCAAATTAAAAACTTCAAATTTACACATGGCAAAAACTTACCCAGAGAGCCTAATGTGTTTGCCCACAGCGCCCCCTGTCGTGTAACCATATTTAAGATCCTGGAGGTAGACAAGAGAAGAGAGTGAGTTTTGCTCTATAAAAAGCCTTAACTGCTCCCTCCACCACAGGCATAGCATGCTTGTCCAGGTTATATTAATTAATTTCAAGGGACTCAAGATGATAAAAAGGCTCATATGCATAAGCAAGGCTCTCTGCAGAAAAACACCACAATAAATTTAATAAAGCAAAAATAGTCAATTTATACATATTGCACCTTAGTAAAAACAGCACAACAGTCTATTCAGTAACTATATATATTGCAGAACACAGTATGTAATGCAGTCATTTCAGAAACACTGTGACACATTAAAAACAAAATAATTTATAATAGGACCCTACGTCCAAACAAAAAGGCTTCTGACAAATGCAAATAAATACACTTCAGCTGACTACTTTATAGGGTTGTCATGATACCAAAATTTCAAACTTTGCTATTAATACTAAGTATTCAAATTCAATACTATTTTCAATACCCAATACAGTATATAATGTAACTTAATAAAAAATTGTACTTAAAAGAGATTGTAGTTCTGTATGTATTAAAATGTTTACATTGATGGATACAAATAAGCTTTAATCACTAAATGTAAATACTTTAAGTACAGGCAGTCCCCGGGTTACGTACAAGATAGGGACTGTAGGTTTGTACTTAAGTTGAATTTGAAGTCGGAACAGGTACATTATTTTAACAAATGCTATTGTTGACTGTAACCAAGTGCTCTGCCAATGAATGATGGAGTTTCACCTCTTTGTGACCTTTTTCTTATTTCTACTTTATTTTGAATGGTGATGGTTTTTCTCTTCTTTACTGTATCACCAGCACTTGCATCAGATTTGTGTTTCAGAGACATTGTTGAAGGGTGAAGACAAAAGGTTAAGATGAGCTCTTCTGTACAGCACTGTACACGCTATCACAGCAGATTAGGCACCAGTTGTCAACACGTCTGATGTATAGGGTGGTTCAGATCTAATTATGCAATTTTCATTACGCTATAAATTATTCAGTTTATTGCATAGAAAATCACCCGACAAATCCCGGACCATCAAGAAGTGTGCGAACTGACAACATGAAGAATCGTCTTCACGCCGAACTGGAATCGTCCCTGCATAAATCAAAGTCATCCAGACGATCTGGATCTGCATAATTAGATCTGGACCACCCTGTGCTGACAAGAGACAACTTCCTGCTATGCGTGTAACAGTACAAGCAGGCTTGCTATTGAGAATAAATGGGGGCAGCGAGGGGCGGTTCATCACCAGCCCACCTCAGTCACCTCCACTGCAGTATCCTGCCTGCAGCATACACAACACCACCACCCTCATTCAACACACAGCCATCCGAGGCACACTACAATGCTACCCCCTGCCGCCCCATTCAGCCACAACCGGATCACCGCTTGCAGCATCACCAGCCGCGCACCTAGAATGAATGGGGCAGCCGTGTGTGGTGGGCGGGCAGTGAAACCACTTGCCGCCGGGAGCCACCGGGGGGACACTACACTGCGCGAGCAGCGAAATTACACCCCTCCAGCCACCGCTTGCAGCATCCTGAGGCCGAAGATGATGGAGCGGCAGTTACTGAGGCGCATGCGTCGCAGCTGCGGCCCCATTTGTATGTCGTAGGTCGAATGTCCGTAACCTGAGACCACCTTTAGTGCAATCTTTTGTAAAATGCAAGAGTAAACATCTATAAACATTAAAAAGTAGACAAGTTAAAATTTTTATACATTTATGAAAACAAATACTGTTACCGAGGTAGTGCAGTGAAATGTTACAAATTCATTAAATGTTAAAAGTATTGCAATCTTTTGTAAACAGTATACATAAAAATGTTAAAGCAAACATTACATACTAGCCGACGCCATAGCATACGGCGGTGTAAGAATAGGAATGGAAAACGGTGAGAAAGGAATTCAGAAATCAAGAAGAAATAAATACTTCTTGAAAGACGCAGTGTGCATGTAGAATTTCCGGCCAAGCAGGATTACATGTGAAAGTGATAAATAAATCAGGCTTTCCGAATTTACGTACTATGGCCATGGAATCCTGATAGTTTTGTTGCATGTATCTTGGACTTCCTGGAAATGTGGACAGTAATATGATCATTTTGCCTACACAAACGTTGTTATTTTCAGGGTTTGCTTGCAGTGTGTCTGATAACCCTTTGTACTGTTCCATGCGCAGATCTTTTTGAAGTAATCTGAGATAGCTGAGACGCGCGCCCTCTGTTTTATAATACGCATCCACGACGTACTATTGGAATAGTTTGCCGCTGGAGTGCAAACTACTAAAAGTATTCCTCATTGCTAATCTGTACGCATAAAATTGGCATTGAGTAAGCCTTATTCGCTTGCCGGTTCTTTTATTGGGAACATGTTGTAAATCTTTGTGCCAGCCAATGTCTCCGTAAGGGAATGAAAGTGGGTAAACCATAGGATCGCAATTCATATTGAGCATGGAAATCTGTTTACAGGTGTTGCCTATGGGATAGATGCAAATGTCCCTTTCGGCAGGCGTTTCACCATTGCCTTCGACGAAAATTGCTGCAACATCGGTGTGACATGTCTGGGCATTGTATCGTCGTAAATCCTGCTCAAGGGTTTCCTTGAAAACCATTCGTACAGATGCTGTTGGATTGGACTGAGCAATTTCATGCATGTGCTTGTATGATTTAGAGAAGGGGTTGATGGTTCTGAGCATGGAATCTAGCTGGAGAAGTACATTTTCGCTGCATGCAGAATTTTCTTTATTTTGTAAGCGTACTTTAGTAGCTTGCGCTGTGTCAAAAACATTCAACTGTCCATATCCCGGAGAGGTAGAAGTGTTAGCGTATAGTGGAGAGATTTGGTGATAAATTTGCCCGTGTATTTTAAAACAGTACGTTCCATGGCCAGGAGGTTGAGTTATCTCTGCACCCATGAAAGCAAATGCTAGAGAAGAGTTGTATTCTCGAATGTGTTCATGATAATTTTTTAGCTTCTGATGTTTGCTGTATAAAAAGCTGTTGTAAAGACACAGGTGGCTCCTGCAAGGGTGGTAAAGCTACTTTACTGTTGTGGCAGCACCTCGAGTACTTGTTGGATGTATTACGCTCAGCAGGCCAGTATAGTGCATGACATGGAAGATGACGAATAGGAATCGAGAAATGCCATGTCGGCTGCATGTGGGCGGGACCGGTTTTGAAGTGGAAGCAGGATGAACCAGAAGAGAAATTTATATAAGAGATTCATGTAAAAATAACAATGTGGTTTTTAGTAAACAAATGCGCAGAAAAGTAACACAAAAACAGATCACTTAAACACTTTGCATAAATGCATAAATGAAAGCAGTGCATATTTCATTTTTGTATAAATAAACAACAATGTCTTTGTAACTGCAAATTTTTTTCAAGAAACACGAGCATGTCAATGTGTTCTTCTGTGAGAACGTGGCATGATTTTGTTGGACTGGAAGTAAGTCCTGCTGTACTAAATATAATGCCACTGTTTAGGCAACTGAGCACAGAAACGTTACAGAGTGTAAAATATTATATATTAAGTTTGATTAAATATAATCCTAAAATTGTTTCTAATAAAATTAAGGAAGGTAATGCCCGCACTACAGCAGCACACTTCGTGGCAAGGGGTTAAAAGAGTAGTGAGTGTCAAATCATTAGTGCTAAAGAGTGCTGAATGAATGGCACAGAATAATATTGTCTTGGAGGTAAAAATAATTCTAGACCTATGTCACATTAACTGATGATAAAAAAAACTTGTTAAGCTGTAGAAAAAAATAAATGTCATATCCCTGCTTCAAAAGCTACAGTTTACAGGTTTATACTACTTAATATTTCTGTAATTTACAAATAAGATATCTCTTGAAATTCTTTGTATTGAATTGTGTGTCATGCCCTCAAGTGTTTGGCTAAATTGGTTGTGTTAGCCACTTTTTGTTGGTATTGTACAGCAGCAAATCTTGCATACAGGCCTGCAGTTTTCCATCCCCATTTGACATAATGCAAAAGGTATTTCCAGATGTCATTCTGGATGCCCACTTTGTCAATTAAGCGTGCCAGTGAAGACTATGATGGCACTGAAGCTGCCACCTTATTAACACCCATGAGTTGGTGGAAATGGGGCTGCAACTGCCGCCATACCAACTGATATCCTATGAGGCTCAACTAGCAAAAGCCGGTGAAGTGCATTCATAATGTATGCTGTACAATCAATATCATGAAAAACGAGTACTGAAATAAATTTTAAAATATTAAACTTAATTTAATACTTACTGGCATTTCTATGCTTTTGACAACCCTACTACCTTAAGGCTTAACAACTGCTGTACATTTCTTTCATAGTACTAATGAAAATAATTGCTTGTTGAGTTGAAAGCTTAGGAATAATAAAAAAAATAACCCACACTTTAACATATGTTACTCATCTTCTCCCTTTGTGGATTTCTAGCTACAAATATGGAAACCTAATCAAAGACCTTTGCTTTTAAACATACATACATATACAGTACACACACACACATAAATATATTTATAAATATAAATACAATGGAAGAAGCACAAGAACTATTTGCAAACTATGCATTCCACTGCTGTTTATTACACGAACCTGTGGTGTTGAAATGTTATGCATATAAACACATTATTTGCACAAGGCCGTTTTTTTTTTTTTTTTTTTTTACTTACTGAACATTACGAGGCTTAGACCAGGCCATATCCCGAGTTTCTGTTATGCCAAGACGTAGACCATTTAGAGCTCCAAATGTAGCACCTGTAGAGCACAAAACACAAATGAATTGGGCAGAAAGAACAATATCAATGCAGTTTATTTTTCACATAAGATCCAGTACAACGGAAATGCATTAAAATGCATTGGTCAAGAATCAAGGGTCAACAGACTATCTACTAAAGGTTATCAAAATATTGTGAGCCAGACCTGTTAAGAGAAACACTAATAAAACCAAACAAGTTTTGTTGTTCAAAATAATCCCTATGGATACTAATACACTTTTTATATCACTACGAAACTTTTTCTATGCTACTCCAAAGATTTGTCTTGATTGTGCAGCCACTCTTTTGTAGTTGACTAAACGTCTTCATTATTGGCATAGAATTTTCCTCTGAAGTAGTCCTTCAGATTTTGAAACAGATGGTAGTCATACTGGATACTGTCTATCTAGAGAACACCTTAATTGTGCCATCTCTTTGAATCAAGCTTCAAAATGCAGCTTTGCAACCCATGCAAAAACATAAGAAGCATACAATATAATCCAGAAATGTTTAATTCCATCCATCCATCCATTTTCCAACCGGCTGAATCCAAATACAGGGTCACGGGGGTCTGCTGGAGCCAATCCCAAGCCAACACAGGGCGCAAGGCAGGAACCAATCCGAGCAGGGCGCCAACCCACTGCAGGACCCACGCACTAGGGCCAATTTAGAATTGCCAATCCACCTAACCTGCATGTCTTTGGACTGTGGGAGGAAACCGGAGCACCCGGAGGAAACCCACGCAGACACGGGGAGAACATGCAAACTCCACGCAGGGTGAACCCGGGAAGCGAACCCAGGTCTCCTTACTGCAAGGCAGCAGAGCTACCACTGCGCCACCGTGCCGCCCCTACATGTTTAATTCACATGTACTAAATGTTTGGACACATTCAAAAACAGCACCCAAGGAATACTTTTTTTTTTTTTTTTTTTTTTTTTTTTTTTTAAAGTTCAGGTTTATGATCACACCCCTCAAACACAGACTTGCACATCCTAAAATATACTAAAATTAGAAGAACACTGTTTAGCCGTGTATGTTTTAGTTTTCAGCAATTAACTTTTAGCTTTTGTTACATTAGTTTGTATTTCTCACCAATGTCCACATGGACATAGTTTTGTAAGTGTAAAGACAGAGTTTTCTTCATAGTTGTCAAATTGTGTATTATTCATATTGTACAGTACCTGTCAACTTAGCACATACAATATTACTGTCTATGAAAAAATATTTTCTCATGATAATGTGACTGTTGAGGATTTCCAGTATAACCAAAAAAAAAAATACAAGAATCAAATAAGTGTGCTCCAATGTCATTTTTTACCTTAACCTCCATCAAGTTTAAGCAAATGGTTATTTCATTTCAAAAATGCTTTCTTTTTATATTTGAGATTACCTTTGCAAGCAGTAAGATCATTGCACATACATACATCCATCCATCCTCTTCCTCTTATTCAAGATTGGGTCGCGGGGGCAGCAGCTTGAGCAGAGATGCCCAGACTTCCCTCTCCCTGGCCACTTCTACTAGCTCGTTCCCAGGCCAGCCGAGAGACATAGTCTCCAGTGTGTCCTGGGTCTTCCCCGGGGCCTCCTCCCGGTTAGATGTGCCCAGAACACCTCAACAGGGAGGCGTCAAGGAGGCATCCTGATCAAATGCCCGAGCCACCTCATCTGACTCCTCTCGATACGGAGGAGCAGTGGCTCTACTCTGAGCCCGTCCCGGATGACTGAGCTTCTCACCCTATCTTTAAGGGAAAGCCCAGACACCCTGCGGAGGAAGCTCATTTCAGCCGCTTGTATTTGAGATCTTGTTTTTTCGGTCAATACCCATAGCTCATGACCATAGGTGAGGGTAGGAACGTAGATCGACTGGTAAATTGAGAGCTTTGCCTTTCGGCTCAGCTCCTTTTTCACCACGACAGACTGATGCAGACGGACGCCGCACCAATCTGCCTGTCGATCTCCTGCTCTATTCTTCCCTCACTCATGAACAAGACCCCGAGATACTTGAACTCCTCCACTTGGGGCAGGATCTCGCCCCCAATCCTGAGAGGGCACTCCACCCTTTTCCGGCTAAGAAAATACACATATATACAAAATTTATTTATTTTTGATATCTCCAGATGCAGACTATATGTCATCTACCTATTTTCAAACTATGAAATTTTAATTTTTTTCACGGAATTTGTACTTTGCTTATTTTTTAAAATATTGTTGAAGTGACTACTTCAGCTGTGTTAATAACAATAATAGCAAATATAGAGATGAACGTTTGTCTTGGGGGAAAAAAAAAAAACACAGAGAGAGATCCTCTGTTAAAAACTTTTCAATACTGCATCATTCTAAATCAAGGGTCCTCAGACTTTTTAATCAAGGGGCCAGCTTACTGTCTATCTTACTACAAACAAAGAGGCTGGAATTGGGATGAAATACAAAATATATGGGCATTATGCCATAAATCTAGGTACATTCGAAAGACAAATTGTTTATCATGAAATTAAGGTTCTTTGAAATGTAATGAAATTACAATATAGCTTGTAACCTCAACACTACTTAATCTTAATACTTAACTAAATTCAATGTGAACTATGAGTCTGTTTTTGGCTGACAAGGAAGTTTACATCAGGTTCCATGTTTGTCACTGCCAGTTATAATAGGTGATGTAGGTGTGCATCAGTGAGTCTGGATCTGGTTGGAGACTTCATGCGTTTTAATCTGGAAAAGGTCAACTCACAGAAGTAGGTGCTTCCAAAAATGGTTGTCATTTTCAGTGCATGTTTTTTAAGATTAAGGTTAGTCTCAGATGGGACAAAAGAACAGAAATTAATTAGGCTGCATGACTTCAATGCATCATTCAGACTGTCACAGTTTTGAAAATCTGCCAGTTTCAGCTGGTAAACGGGATCAACAATCTCAATGTCTGTGGCAAAAGGGTTCGGTAACAACAGAATCTCTTTTGCATGTACATGAAATAGTTTGTGGAACACATTTTGCAACATTTTCAAGGCTTCTACACATTCGTCAACTGGCAATGCAACTGGCGGCTTTTTGGCTGATCATTTTTGAGTATTGGGAAGACAACAGAAATTTTCCTCTCTTACTTGTTTAAGAAGATGGCTCAGTTTTACTTCAAATGCTTTTACATGTGAATGCATGTTACTGATGAGTTTTACCATCCCTTGAAGCTGCATGTTGTGACCATTTAGTAGCTCAGTTATATCTGTTAAAAAAAGGTGCCAAGTGTTCTTGATCACTAAGCTCTGGAACTACTTTGTTTTATGACTGCAGAAATGTGTCAATTTCCAGAAACAAATCATAAAAACGTTTCAAAATTCGGCCCAGGCTTAACCAACACACCTGCATGTGGTACATATCATCTCCGTATGCAGTATTCATCTCTGACAAAAAACCCTGAAATTGTTTATGGTTGACAGCATTTAAGTGAACACAAGACACCACAACTTTCATGACAGAGTTCCACTTAACAGATTTGGGGCACAATGCTTACTGGTGGATCAAGCAGTGTATTACAACTGGACACGTGACTGTATCCGTCCATCTTTCTGTTGATGTATGTAACCACTACTCTTGCAGAAACCACCATGCTCGGGCCACTGTCAGTTGTTATGCTGGTTAAATGAGACCAGTTGAGCCCCAAATTATCAACAGTTTGCCAGAGTTTTTTTGTAAATGTTCTTTCCTGTTTTTATGCCGCAGATGCTTTGCAGTGCAGCAAGCTCGTCTGTCATTTCGAATTACTCATTAGTTCCCCATAGTTAACTATATATTTCATTTTAGTTTTTGTTAATGGGAATAATACACCGGTACTGAAACAATATTTCTGAGCTACAGTGTATTCTATGCTGACAGAAGCCAAACATAATTTACTGTAAACTCTCTAAGCGGGGCTATTAATCCAGTGGAGGGACTCTATATGTGTTGGAAGACTTATGTTGAAGACTGTACATCAATCACTGCTAAAATACATGGTCGGACCAATCCAGCTTTTACAGTCGCTGACCAAAAGTTAAATCTAAACACTTTAACATGCCACAGGTTGGTCAACTTGGAGAGATGCTTCAGATGCAAGTACAACACATGCACATTAATAGTAAAATTACGCTGAGTATTTAAAGATATTTGTCAGGTTATCAGGGTATTCAAAGAGCATGTGTTTTACAAAGTAATAGAAATGCACATTTGACGTCAAAATATCCTGCGAGTTTTGCTTCACAATGTTGGTAAAATAACAGACATTTTCTCAAAGTAACAGAATCTTCCTCTTTATATTATACTTTTAAGTCACACGATATAGTCAACCTGAGCCATGGGTTTTAACTGAGTGAAATTAAACATGCTGTACCTGTATAACTCATTTAAGTGCTGCCTCTGCAAAACACATTTTGTACTAAATAAATAGCACATTTTTGAACTGTAATCAAATTGTGTTATGTAAGAGGTGGACATATCAATAAAATAGTTTTACCTGTCATGCAGCAACCACCAATAGTAAAAAAAGCCAGTTCAAATCGCCCCCTTGTTTTATTAGCACCTGTAGGCAGGATGAATTCTTCACTGTCCTGAAACACATGATGTAGAACTCTTAAGACATAAAGTCACTGTTGATAAACAAATATTAGCTTTTCACAGAAAGAGTGACTGCTCTGCTGTATAGCACCATATGAGACCTGTACCACAAAAAGTATTTCACTGAATAATTTTATGCAGTGAACATCATCGCAATATGCCTTACTGGAAGAAAAACTGGGGCTCTTTATCTGAATTGTTCTGCTTCATAAGGGAGGTATGGATTGAGAATTGAACAAGCAACTTTACGCCTTACTGTCAAGAATTTTATACCAGGCCATACTTCCCACCTTTTTCAAGTTCAGATTTATTGTTAAGTGTCCAATGTGCAACAAAATCCTTCCTTGTACTTCTACCAATGACTAATGACAGTAGTGCAATACCAACAAAAGAAAAGTAATACAAATAAGTTGAATACAAAAATCTTACATTAATTACAATATGACAGTATGTACTGAATACAAGAAACAGTGCAGTTATCAATATGAATGGCTGCTGAGCAGTCTCATAAACAGTGGATACAAAACTGTCCCTGTGTCTAGCATTGTGGGTACCAATGATACTTTACCATTTGCTAGAATGCATGATGACTGAGATTTAACTGTGCCATACATTTAAAACAAATGCCACCCATTCTTGACTAGGCAAATCTCTCTTTTTGCACCTTTTCAAAGACACATTTTCCACTATATTTTCAGTGGTCCTAGCTTTTTATTACTGTGCCACCCTGTACCAATGCAGTTGTGCTCATAAATCTATATACCCCTGGCAGAATCTACACAATGTGTACTGTTTAAGAAAACATGAGTGATCAGAAAAAGTAAAAAAAAAAGTCTCCTTTACTTTTAGTTGGATTTAAATTAAACTATCAGACATAACAGAATAGTAAATCATTAAACAAACCATAGCAATACAGTAATCCCTCCTCCATCGCGGGGGTTGCGTTCCAGAGCCACCCGCGAAATAAGAAAATCTGCGAAGTAGAAACCATATGTTTATATGGTTATTTTTATATTGTCATGCTTGGGTCACAGATTTGCGCAGAAACACAGGAGGTTGTAGAGAGACAGGAACATTATTCAAACACTGCAAACAAACATTTGTCTCTTTTTCAAAAGTTTAAACTGTGCTCCATGACAAGACAGAGATGACAGTTCTGTCTCACAATTAAAAGAATGCAAACATATCTTCCTCTTCAAAGGAGCAAACAAATCAATAGGGCTGTTTGGCTTTTAAGTATGCGAAGCACCGCGGCACAAAGCTGTTGAAGGTGGCAGCTCACACCCCCTCCGTCAGGAGCAGAGAGAGAGAGAGAGAGACAGATAAAAAAAATCAATACGTGCCCTTCGAGCTTTTAAGTATGCGAAGCACCGTGCAGCATGTCGCTTCACGAAGCAGCTGCACAGAAGGTAGCCAACGTGAAGATAATCTTTCAGCATTTTTAGACGAACGTCCGTTTCGTCTAGGTGTGCGAACAGCCCCCCTGCTCACACCCCCTACGTCAGGATCAGAGAAAGTCAGCGCAAGAGAGACAGAGAAAAGTAAGTTGTGTAGCTTCTCAGCCATCTGCCAATAGCGTCCCTTGTATGAAATCAACTGGGCAAACCAACTGAGGAAGCATGTACCAAAAATTAAAAGACCCATTGTCCGCAGAAATCCGCGAACCAGCAAAAAATCCGCGATATATATTTAAATATGCTTAAATATAAAATCCGCGATAGAGTGAAGCCGCGAAAGGCGAAGCGCGATATAGCGAGGGATCACTGTAAAGGAAATAAATTACGGATGGTTTGCATACCCTTAGTTATTAATATTGTGCATTGCCACCTTTAGCATAAATGACAGCTGTAGTCTTTTGTGACAGTTGTGAATGAGACCCTTTATTTTCACAGGTGCCCATTCTTCTTGGCAAAAAGCATGCAGGTCA
This sequence comes from Erpetoichthys calabaricus, assembly GCF_900747795.2. Taxonomy (NCBI): domain Eukaryota; kingdom Metazoa; phylum Chordata; class Cladistia; order Polypteriformes; family Polypteridae; genus Erpetoichthys; species Erpetoichthys calabaricus. The sequence continues at coordinate 217,576,716 of NC_041395.2, forward strand.
TGTAAATTATTTGGTTGTCTTGCATGAACTGCATGTTCAACTTCCCTCCAAAGTGGCTCAAAGATGTTAAGGTCAGAAGACTTTGATGGCCATTCCAAAACCTTTATTTTTTTCTACTGCATCTGCTGAAGGGTTGACTTGGCCTTATTTCACTTAAGTCAAAGTGTGCCCAATGGGCAAGATCTGGATTGATAAATGCAAATTGCCATCAATTTTGACTAAATTCCCTATGCAGATGTAGCTCTCACAAACCCAGAACAAAAGAGATCCCCATTCCTGCTTTATAGCAGGTACTAGCCGATGCCCGCCATAGCCTACGGCGGTGTAATAACAACCCCAAAAAGATGTTGTTGTAGAATGTCTCTAAGTAATTCCTGCAGCTTAATCCAAAAGACCCGTACTACAATATCAGGTCTGTGCTCCGGTCTTTGGGTATCCGACAGTGCATGTAGAATTTCCGGCCAAGCAGGATTACATGTGAAAGTGATAAATAAATCAGGCTTTCCGAATTTATGTACTATGGCCATGGCATCCTGATAGTTTTGTTGCATGTATCTTGGACTTCCTGGAAACGTGGATGGTAATATGATCATTTTGCCTACACGTACAATGTTATTTTCAGAGTTTGCTTGCAGTGCGTCTGATAGTCCTTTGTATTGTTCCATGCACAGATCTTGTTGATGTAATCTGAGTTAGCGGAGACGCGCGCCCTCGGTTTTAACATACGCCATCTACGACGTACTGTTGGAATAGTTTGCCGCTGGAGTGCAAAATACTAAATGTATTCCTCATTGCTAATTTGTACACATAAAATTGGCATTGAGTAAGCCTTATTCTCTAGGCGGTTCTTTTATTGGGAACATGTTGTAAATCTTTGTGCCAGGCAATGTCTCCGTAAGGGAATAAAAGTGGGTAAACCATAGGATCGCAATTCATATTGAGCGTGGAAATCTGTTTACAGGAGTTGCCTATGGGATAGATGCAAATGTCCCTTTCGGCAGGCGATTCGCCATCTTCGCCGACGAAAATCGCTGCAACATCGGTGTGACATGTTGGGGCATTGTATCGTCGTAAATCCTGCCTTGGGTTTTCCTTGAAAACCATTCATACAGATGCTGTTGGATTGGACTGAGCAATTTCATGCATGTGTTTGTATGATTTAGCGAAGGGTTTGATGGTTCTGAGCATGGAATCTAGCTGGAGAAGTAAATTTTTGCTGACATGCAGAGTCAGCTTTGTTTTGTAAGCGTACTTCAGTAGCTTGCGCTGTGTCAAAAACATACAACTGTCCATATAGTGGAGAGATTTGGTGATAAATTTGCCCGTGTATTTTAAAACAGTATGGTCCGTGGCCAGGAGGTTGAGTTATCTGTGCACCCATGGAAGCAAACGCTAGAGAAGAGTTGTATTCTCGAATGTGTTCACAAAAATTTTTAGCTTCTGATGTTTGCTGTGTAAGAAGCTGTTGTAAAGAAACAGGTGGCTCCCGCAAAGGTAGTAAAGCTACTTTACCGTTGTGGCAGCACCTCGAGTACTTGTTAGATGTATTACGCTCAGCAGGCCAGTATAGTGCATGACAGTGTTTGCACTGCTGGTCTGGAGTCCCAGTGCAGCGTGGGGAAGGGTTTGGAAGAGGACGAATAGGAATCGAGAAATGCAGTGTCGGCTGTGTGTGGGCGGGACTGGTTTTGAAGTGGAAGCAGGACGAACCAGAAGAGAAATATATATAAGAGGTAGTGTGCTTCTCGCCATATGCTTCGTTGACTCCTCCCTAAACATAGTGTTTAAGGTTGTGACCATAAATTTCAATTTTGGTCTCATCACTCTAAATTATTTTGTCCAACGTATGTAAGCAGATGTTTTGTTGCATTGCCATTGCAATGGCTTTTTTTCTGGCAACTCTGCCATGCAGCCCATTTCAGGTATCTTCTTATTGTGCATGCTGAAACAGTTTTGCCACTTTGTTTCAGTTTTTCATTGCATCACAAACAGTTTTCATGGCACATGTGTCTGAAATATTTTTTGGCCTACCTGTCTATGGTTTGGTATTAACAGAACCCCTAATTTTCTACTTCCTGATAAGTTTGAACACTACTGTTTGTCATTTTCAAATCTTTGGATATCTTTTTGGATCATTTTTCTGATGAATAAAGTTGAACTAAACACAAAAAATTGAGTCATTCCTGGCTAGTGATTCTCCAATCAATCAGCCACCAATCTAATCAACCAATTTTCACTACTAAAGACTCAATCAGTGATTAGTTTTTGTGAATGGCCAATTTACCATTTTATTCAGAATCTTCTTTTCTAAGGTTTGCGATAATTTAGTTGTTGTGCTCCTTTACGCAAGATATTATGTTAATTGAGCTAGTGCTGTGAACTTCCTGTAAACAGAGAGCAGCAAGATAGAGTTCACCAGACAGAGTGAAGATTGAAATATAAGCCTTTACATTAAAGGAAGTGGAGTAATACACTGAGAAAGTGGAACTGGAAGAGTTGTCCAGTGCAATTAGACAATTGGTAAGAAAAACTACTTTAATTCAGATCTTTTTATTTTGTCCCTCATTTAAAATGAACACTGTTGGTCCGAGTTTGGACAGTGAAAGAGCTTGTGTTAAGTACAGCACCTCAAATTCACAATTAGAAAAGTAAGAATTTTAAATTGCTGCTTAGTAAACAATGGAATTGTTAAGTTAATGCCAAAATGTGTCTGTTTTACTTATAAACTTCTATCTTCTTGAAAAACATCTTGTGATATTATAGATATGCAGCTTTTTCAAAGGTTTGTACAATTTATTTGTTTGATGTTTCTTACAGTATAAGTTTTCATAAGAAACAAGTATTACATAATTAAAATGATAATCCATATTTATAATCACACGTCAAGAATTAGGAATGTCCAGCTCTTACCCTGTTAAAAAAAACACACACACATACCTGCATAAATATAGGAAATGCGTATTTTAACAGCAAAAAACTATAATGCATTTATTAAGATTATTAAAACCTATAAGTGCATGTGTTTATATTTAAGAATTGTTTAACTGCCAATATCAATTAATTGAATCCGTGTGTGGGAATATATTTTGTTATAGAAATGGTGAATATTATTTTTGAATTATGCTTTGTTTCAGATATGTACATTACAAAATAAATTAAACAATATGGAAGCTTGTAATTATGAAAAACTTTATTTTCTTGTATGTCATATGTATTATAGATATATTCTGCATGTATATTAACCTTTAACCGTCACCTTATCGTGGTGGAGGGGTTTGCGTGTCCCAATGATCCTAGGAGCTCTGTTGTCCGGGGCTTTATGCCCCTGGTAGGGCCACCCAAGGCAAACTGGTCCTAGGTGAGGGATGAGACAAAGAGCGGTTAAACAAACCTCCTATGAAGAAAAACCATTTTGGACGGCGTTTTCCCTTGCCCGGACACGGGTCACCGGGGCCCCACTCTGGAGCCAGGCCTGGAGGTGGGGCTCGATGGCGAGCGCCTGGTGGCCGGGCCTGCACCCATGGGGCTCGGCCGGGCACAGCCCGAAGAGACAACGTGGGTCCCCCTTCCCATGGGCTCACCAGCTATGGGAGGGGCCAAGGAGGTCGGGTGCAGTGTGAGTTGGGTGGTGGCCGAAGGCGGGGACCTTGGCGGTCCGATCCTCGGCTACAGAAACTGGCTCTTGGGACGTGGAATGTCACCTCTCTGAAGGGGAAGGAGCCTGAGCTAGTGCGCGAAGTTGAGAGGTTCCGGCTAGATATAGTCGGGCTCACCTCGACGCACAGCTTGGACTCTGGAACCAATCTCCTTGAGAGGGGCTGGACTCTCTACCACTCTGGAGTTGCCCCCGGTGAGAGGCGCCGAGCAGGTGTGGGTATACTTATTGCCCCCCAACTTGGAGCCTGTACATTGGGGTTTACCCCGGTGGACGAGAGGGTAGCCTCCCTTCGCCTTCGGGTGGGGGGACGGGTCCTAACTGTTGTTTGTGCGTATGCACCGAACAGCAGTTCGGAGTACCCACCCTTTTTGGAGTCCCTGGAGGGGGTGCTAGAGGGCATACCTTCTGGGGGCTCCCTCGTTCTGCTGGGAGACTTCAATGCTCACGTGGGCAATGACAGTGAGACCTGGAAGGGCGTGATTGGGAGGAATGGCCCCCCTGATCTGAACCCGAGCTGTGTTTTGTTATTGGACTTCTGTGCTCGTCACGGATTGTCCATAACGAACACCATGTTCAAGCATAGGGGTGTTCATATGTGCACTTGGCACCAGGACACCCTAGGCCTCACATCGACTTTGTGGTCGTGTCGTCGGACTTGCGGCCACATGTCTTGGACACTCGGGTGAAGAGAGGGGCGGAGCTGTCAACTGATCACCACCTGGTGGTGAGTTGGCTTCGATGGTGGGGGAGGATGCCGATCAGGCGTGGTAGGCCCAAACGTGTTGTGAGGGTCTGCTGGGAACGTCTGGCAGAGCCCCCTGTCAGAAGTAGCTTCAACTCCCACCTCCGGCAGAACTTCGACCACATCCCGAGGGAGGTGGGGGACATTGAGTCCGAATGGGCCATGTTCCGTGCCTCTATTGTTGAGGCAGCTGACCGGAGCTGTGGCCGTAAGGTGGTCGGTGCCTGTCGTGGCGGCAATCCCCGAACCCGCTGGTGGACACCGGCGGTGAAGGATGCCGTCAAGCTGAAGAAGGAGTCCTACGGGACCCTTTTGTCCTGTGGGACCCCGGAGGCAGCTGATAGGTACCGGCAGGCCAAGCGGAATGCGGCTTTGGTGGTTGCTGAGGCAAAAACTCGGGCGTGGGAGGAGTTTGGGGAGGCCATGGAGAATGACTTTCGGACGGCTTCGAGGAGATTCTGGTCCACCATCCGGCGTCTCAGGAAGGGGAAGCAGTGCAGTGTCAACACTGTATATGGTGGGGATGGTGCGCTGCTGACCTCGACTCGGGACGTTGTGGGTCGGTGGGGGGAATACTTCGAAGACCTCCTCAATCCCATTAACATGCCTTCCAATGAGGAAGCAGAGCCTGGGGACTCAGAGGTGGGCTCCCCCATCTCTGGGACTGAGGTCACCGAGGTGGTCAAAAAACTCCTTGGTGGCAGGGCCCCAGGGGTGGATGAGATACGCCCGGAGTTCCTCAAGGCTCTGGATGTTGTAGGACTGTCTTGGCTGACACGCCTCTGCAACATCGCATGGACATCAGGGACAGTGCCTCTGGATTGGCAGACCGGGGTGGTGGTCCCCCTCTTTAAGAAGGGGGATCGGAGGGTGTGTTCCAACTACAGAGGGATCACACTCCTCAGCCTCCCTGGAAAAGTCTATTCAGGGGTCCTGGAGAGGAGGGTCCGTCGGATAGTCGAGCCTCGGATTCAGGAGGAACAGTGTGGTTTTCGTCCTGGTCGCGGAACAGTGGACCAGCTCTATACCCTTAGCAGGGTCCTGGAGGGTGCATGGGAGTTTGCCCAACCAGTCTACATGTGTTTTGTGGACTTAGAAAAGGCATTCGACCGTGTCCCTCGGGGAATCCTGTGGGGGGTACTCCGAGAGTATGGGGTACCGGCCCCCCTGATAAGGGCTGTTCAGTCCCTGTACGATCAGTGCCAGAGCTTGGTCCGCATTGCCGGCAGTAAGTCGAACCCGTTTCCAGTGAGAGTTGGACTCCGCCAGGGCTGCCCTTTGTCACCGATTCTGTTCATAACTTTTATGGACAGAATTTCTAGGCGCAGCCAGGGTGTTGAGGGGGTCCGGTTTGGTGGGCTCAGGATTGGGTCACTGCTTTTTGCAGATGATGTTGTCCTGTTTGCTTCATCAGGCCGTGATCTTCAGCTCTCCCTGGATCGGTTCGCAGCCGAGTGTGAAGCGGCTGGGATGAGAATCAGCACCTCCAAATCCGAGACCATGGTCCTCAACCGGAAAAGGGTGGAGTGCCCTCTCAGGGTTGGTAGCGAGATCCTGCCCCAAGTGGAGGAGTTCAAGTATCTCGGGGTCTTGTTCACGAGTGAGGGAAGAATGGAGCGTGAGATCGACAGGCGGATCGGTGCGGCATCCGCAGTAATGCGGGCGTTGCATCGGTCTGTCATGGTGAAAAAGGAGCTGAGCCGCAAGGCGAAGCTCTCAATTTACCAGTCGATCTATGTTCCTACCCTCACCTATGGTCATGAGCTATGGGTAGTGACCGAAAGAACGAGATCACGAATACAAGCGGCTGAAATGAGTTTCCTCCGCAGGGTGTCTGGGCTTTCCCTTAAAGATAGGGTGAGAAGCTCAGTCATCCGGGAGGGGCTCAGAGTAGAGCCGCTGCTCCTCCGCATCGAGAGGAGTCAGATGAGGTGGCTCGGGCATCTGATCAGGATGCCTCCTGGACGCCTCCCTGGTGAGGTGTTCCGGGCACGTCCAACCGGGAGGAGGCCCCGGGGAAGACCCAGGACACGCTGGAGGGACTATGTCTCTCGACTGGCCTGGGAACGCCTTGGGATTCTCCCGGAAGAGCTAGAAGAAGTGGCCGGGGAGAGGGAAGTCTGGGCATATCTGCTCAAGCTGCTGCCCCCGCGACCCGACCTCGGATAAGCGGGAGACAATGGATGGATGGATGGATGGATGCATGTATATTAGTTAAAAGTTGAGTGCGTCTTTTAAGGGAATTTTAGAATAAAATTCCATTTAAATTTCATTAAAAAATATGAACAGGTAACACCTGCGGTCAATAGTTTAATTACAAAAACACCAAAGTTAACACTTTAATATATAGCATAAAGTTTCTACTATACATGACTGCTTATACAAGAGCTTAGTGTAGAAATATTTCTAAAGAGATAAAGGGAAAAAAAAAAAGGAACTGGCCAATTCAATAACACAATGATCCTTATCGACCCTACAAAAAACCTGATTGGTGCATCACTACCCCTGCCTAAATCTTATCTAATAGCACATAACTCCTATGTGAGACCACCACATGCTATGGATGCCATCTGTTTATTAATGTAGATGACCTAAATTTTCATCCTCTCTCTCAGCACTAAATCCCACAGTTTACCCAGACTGGTCAGATGGCTCCACCAGTGTTTTATTCATTGCTCCAAACGTTCACACAAATTTTCTAAGGGATTTAAATCTTATGATTTTGTTAGCCAGCTGAGATGTGAGAATGCTCCAAAGCAACTGAGAATTGCTGTCTTGGAAGACTGGGGTAGCCTTTCTGTGTTTGTTCCAGAGATGAAGCACAGGAGCTAGCACATGGTTGCTCAGAAGCCTAATGCAGACCTTCTGGCTCAAGTCCATTGTCACCTCAATCAAAAGGCCGAGTTCCTTATAACTTAAACACCCCCAGAACATCAGAGAGAAGCCTCCCGTGTGAACAGCACATTGCACACAGTTCTTATGGAAGGCTTCATGCAGTTTACAATGTACCCGCCAGCTTGCATCATTCGAGTACAATTGAGTACAATTTGAGAAACACAACTCATCAGACCAGATAACAAGTTTCTTAGTGCAGCGTTTGTGGCTCCGCACCCACTGTAACCATGCAGTTTGGTGAATAGTCAGAAGGAATCTCTTCCACAGTACTCTGCTCTACATACAAGTTCCCTTCTGAGTGTTCATTTGGAAATGGCTTGTTGTGGGCAATTCTTGCCTAGTGGCAAAGCAGTTTGTTGTCACAATGTGTGACACACAGTGATTATCCGTATCTGTTGGCACAGTCTTTCGTCCACAGTTCTGCCAACAATTAGCAGTTGACTGTGATATATGTTAGAAGTACAATTGGACAGTACACTTTGACACATTCACAAAGTCAGCAACTTCCTGTACACTATGTCCTTTGGCACGGCCCAAATGCAATAACCACTTTTTGCCAATCATCCACGTCTGCTGTGCAACACATTTTTCGCCAAACACAAGTGGCACAAAACTACTCTTCCTCAGTCTACGAACCCTTAGCACATAACACAGCTACTTGTAGGACAGTATTTACACTGGAGTGTCCAATGTTGATGTCTGATGTTTCTCCTGTTACATGGGGGAAGTGGTGACTAATTTTGTTTGTGAGGCGAGTCTACTTTTTCTCACAAATCCTTTGACAGTTCTTTTGCTTTCCCTAAGCTAAGAAACTCGTTATCTGTTTATATAGACACTAATATTATTTCTATATATTATTTACATTTAATATTTATATAGTGTCTTTCCAATTACAATCAAACCAGGCATAGGTGTAGATACTTACTCTTCATAGCCATCTCAACCGGTCTATGTCAACTTAAGTGTATATCATTACGTTCAAACATTCGAGGATATTTAAACTTTTGAGAGAATTCATTTATAATTATGATTACTAAAGAATACATACACAATTCTGTGATAATAAACAGCTTTACCTGATCACTATTCATAAATAAATCAATGAGGTTTCACTTATCACTCATATTTTCCAAAAACAGCTAACATATTTAAAAATTCTGCCAGGACTGTGTAAACGTATGAGCACAACTGTACCAGTCCCTTAAAGGATGCGTGAAGAGTTGGGTTACCTGAACCAGATAGCGAGGATCCACGTTCAGGTAGGGCGACAATGGGCTCATTCCTGTCACTGGAGAGAGAAAGCAAGACAAGCAGTTAACGATGCACCACTGCTATACGCACAGCATCAGCCAAACACAACAGTTATGTGACATTCCAATTCACTAAGGAATGCCGATCGTTCTTGTTATATTGCATTAAATCCCGAACTGACAGTATTGATCTTGTTTTGTTTATATATTTTTATGTTTTTCGATACACAAGGATGTTAGCAGTGATACTTACAAGGTACGCCTGCAAGCTCCGAGCTTGAGTATTCTGGACCCGAGCCTCCAAACAAGCCTCCTAGTCCAGCCCTGGAACTATGGCTACCTGAACCCGACGTTCCGTCCATTTCTGAACACCGTTTCTACAAGGTGTGATTGTGGCTGTCAAAATCCCTGTTTCAGGATTGTCGAAAGTATTAGGGCCCTTCTCAAGCCCTGGCTTCTTCACGAGACTACTCTCCACAGGCTTGAGTCTTCACACCTTGAGATCTTAAATGACAGGGTACATTCAGTTTATCTGTCTCTCTCTCCGAATCCTTCTAACACGAGACACCTTGATATTATCTTCCTCTCGTCTGCTTCTACAACTCCGACCTAAATTCTTCGCACACCGGACGTGTGTCTCCGCATGTGACCTCTATACGGCTCTACGGCACCATAGAAACAAGTCGCAAACTAGAGTGGCAAAGTCGTGCGCACTTAACTGCAGTACGCGTGTAGACTCGTATGTGTCATGTCTTGCACCATACAGGTATGTTCTGCTAACACATAAAAATACCGGCATTTTACACATGTAGGTAACATGACGTTCTGGCTGGAAGCAAAGACACTAACATACAAAATTGCAATGTTTTTGCGTCAGCTGTTCATCTTTTTATCACGCCTTTTTTTGGGACCGCGCTTTACAGAAAAAATTAATTTCAAGAATTTTAGATCACGCTAGATTGTTACTTTCTTCAGACTTAGAAAGAAAAGAAAACCGCATAAGTGTCTTCATATTTTGAAAGAAGAGAACTAATAATTGGTAAAAAGAATGCGTACTTGCGCGTTACCCTTGAACTTCAGTGCAATTCCCAAGAAACATGATTTTTTTTTACTAATATCTACAACTATAATATTCACAATTAATTATTAATATCCTACACCAGATTATTTCAATAATACTTTTTTTTTATTTACGGAAGTTGGCGACGCTTATCCAGTATTTATTTATTCGGTACAAAGAAGGAACAAACCCTGGACAGGACCCCGAGAAAAATGTCTAGAACGAGAAAGAGCTGTGGGGGAGTCACTAAAATATTTACAAAGAACCCAGGAATTGCTTTAAAACCTGCTATGGCATCATTACACCCATCTTCACAAAAATACCGTAATAACACTTAGGTAATAAAATGTAACTTTTTTTTTTTCGTCACATGAAACAATACAGGTGAATTATAAGGCATCGTTTGTGCTGAATTCAAATATCTAAATAGACTTCGTCTGTCTCGCAAAGATTGTAAGTGGCACACGATTAAAATGAACGCATATTTACATTATGCATACATGCTGGGATGATCTTCTCATCTAAATGATAGTATAAATAGATTTTATTCAAGCTTAATGGCCAAAAATAGTCACCACCCGTGTTAAGAGGTGTTCAGACACCAACGGAGAGCAACCCGCTATGAATAACGGGCTACCTGTGTTTGCTGCAGGGAGTAACAAGGATTAGTGGTGTAGCACGTGTGTTTGGTTCTCTCCATGTAAAATGGGTGGAACGACAGAAGTGAATGACTGGCAAAAGGGGGTAATTGCATTCGGCTGTGCCAAAAGGCCTAGTGTAGATGAAGTTGCCGACTTTGTAAGTATGTCAAACCGTAGTGTTAATCAGGTCTTTCAGCAGTGGCAGAATGTGCATGCAAACAGTGGTAACAGATATACTTGAACAAATGAGATCTGTTGTCAAATGGTCATCAGACTCGTTTTCATTCAGCCAGGTTTCTGTAAATGCTATAATGCACACATCTCTGTTGTCAGATTAAAAGCATACATATGCTTAAAATTCATCCACTTAATTTTGGAGAGGCTGAGCAGTTCCCATTATAAAAGTCCCATTATAGGAGGTGACACCACTTGTAGGTTTTTCAGTCTTTCTGGAATACCTCTTTTTTGACTGTATCTATTTCCTTTCTGATTACATGACTATTATAACAAGTTAATTTATTAAAAATAGTGGTCAGATTCATTGGTACAGTCAGATGAAAAAATAAGTACAACCCAAGGAAATTGTTGACATTTTCAACATATTCAAACAGGAAATCATCTATATATATAATTCACTAAGCCGCCAACAAGTAAGACACCCATAGCGCACGCAGGACGGAGCCACGCCCACCAACTCTAAGACCATTGGATACAACGACAACTCGCAGAGCCACGCCCACCAACTCGGACGCGACGACTCAGAAAACACGGCGTCATTTATGTTCGTCTGTGCTAGAGTCCACATGCACCTCTGAGCCACGTTGACTGCTCATAGAGGCATGTTTCTCGCGGATGTAAATCGCTGTATGCAGCGTGTAAAACAGTTTGCGAGGGGTATCTCATGGGATCCTTAAAACAATCCTTTAAAACTGAGGTTAAAACACAATGAAGGAAGCAGTCTTTAAAAACCAATAAGCCCTGTGCCTCTTTTTCATTAGCGTCTCACCTGCTTCACCGATGCAGGCCCTGCAACAGTCGAGACGCTCTCTCAGCAGCTGACCTTCTCTGTGCCTGACTCCACTACTGTCAGTCGCCTGATTAAAAATGGCCTTTTGAAGGGGAACGATGGACCCGCTATACCACAGGAACACATTGCCTTCGAGTCTGCTCTCGCTCACTCTTACGTACCGGCTTTCTCTATCTTCTCACTCGCTCGCACACTGCACAAGGGAGAAACGCTCGCAGCACAACTCCACCCGGAAACCATTTCAGCCACACTTCTACGCCCCTCACTATGCTGTGAGCACGGTGATTATTTATTTAAAAATGGCCTTTTGAAGGGGAGCTGTAGACCCGCTCTACCACAGGAACACCTGTGACATTGCCTTCGAGCCTGCTCTCGCTCACTCTAACGTACCGGCTTTCTCTCTCTCCTCACTCGCTTGCACACGGCACAGGGAAGAAACGCCCGCAGCATAATTCCACCCAGAAACCATTTCAGCCACACTTCCATGCCCCTCGCTACGCTGTGAGGGTGGTGATTATTTATTTAAAAATGGCATTTTGAAGGGGAGCTGTGGACCCGCTATACTACAGGAACACCTGTGACGTTGCCTTCACATTGTTTTCCTTTTATTTCTGATCCCGTCGAGCAGATCAGACACCCAGGCAAACAACACTGAATAATCAATAGCTGCAACTACTTTGCCCGCCCCAACTCCTCATCTGAGTCAGTTTCGTCTGTGTTCAGCAGTGTTTCCCAAACTCGGTCCTGGTGAACCCATGTCGCTGCAGGGTTTAGTTCCAACCGGATTCCTAATCATTAATGCCGGTAAAACTCATCCGGGATAAGTCGGTTTTTCAAACATAGCCGTGTAGCAGATTAGTCTAGCTGGATGTAATAATCCGAGATGAATGCGTGCCCCCGCGCTTAGTGAAAAACCAATGTATATTGAGTCTAGAAAACATGATCAGCAAGTCTTTGATAGGCTGCAACAAAATGATGAAAGAACGGGCGCATTTTTTTCACACAAGCTGTGTGTGTGGGTGGGTGTTAGTTAGTTAGTTAGTTAATTAGTCATTCAAAGGATTTCAAGATTTAATATGCACAAGCAGTAACACTGCAAAAGCAGCCCAAACCAGAAATGACGGCTAGCAAAAAGTGGCCGACAAATTAAACGTGTGTGTATTGTACTTACTGAAAGCAGTGTTACGGATTTTGCAAATGTTCACTTTTTTCCCTCTGCTTAAAAAACATTAAAAAAGCGGTGTGATTATGCAGCGTATACTACACCGCAGGTTGGTATTGTGGCAGGTGGCCGGGTGTGGTCATCAGCCGCCTGCCTATTTAAGGAGCCGCCTTCCCTCACTCAGGGCTGGAGTCGGGTGAGAAGGACGAGGCCGGAGAGGAGGCGGCAACGAGAGGCCTGGACTTTGGGAGACTGCTGGGGTTTGTGTGTGTGGCGGTGCACTTATAGAGACATTGTAAATATTGTGTAAATAAACGTGTGGTGATGGCTTTAGTCATGTCTGCCTGTCTGTGTCCGGGCTGTCCAATTCACAGTGGCATAGTCGGCAGGATGCTCCACCTGGGACAAGGTGGGGACCTGCATTGAAAAATAAGTCTGTGGATGGCCCGGCACAGCAGGGGAGCTCATGCGGCATGCACCCAACCCCGCAGGGAAATGTAGTAACCCGGATCGTTGGACTATGTATTTCAGGGGCGGCTCAAAGACGCAGCGGCAGCAAGGGGAGCTGCCGGGAAGGAGAAGCTGCAACTACAACAGCCACAGCAGCCGCGGAGCTGCCCGGAGTCTTGTCTCCGTGTGTGGAAGGAGGACGAGATGGCCGCCGACCGGAAGTCCCTCCTTGTAACAGGCACGGGGTTGGATAGCGTGTCCCGTGTGCCCGCCAATGATTGGATGGAGGCAGGCCCGGGGAATGTCCATACTGTGCCAGCGAGAAACCCGAATGGGCCGGAGGAAAGGGCCCATAGAAAGCAGTCAGTGAGTGACGCTGCTTGTAAGGTAAGCTCACCGTCGACTGACTTTCTCTCCCTGGTAGCGGTTCTGCAGCGGTTGCAGAGATGCCTTCTGCTCGCCAGATCGCCGCCACCTGAGCTATGTGCCCTCCGGGAGGAGACGTGGAAGTCAGAAGGGACGGCAGTCGCGTCAGAGCAAGCGCCGCTGGCGAAAAGGGAATGGCGCAGCGCTGGATCTTCTGACTGGAGAGGTACAGTGGGGACGGTGAGTAGCACTGGCCCCGTAAAGCTACGGACGCCGGTGGGACAGGGTTTGTCCTTCTACAGTAGGCAGACCCGAACCGCCACGGCGTCCCAAAGAAAGAGGAGGAATCGGAGGAAGAAAGCCGAGTCCTCCAATATGGGAGGATGTGTTGCTGGGTGCACACGTCCCAAGAGAGGCTCCAGAGGGAAAACCCGCAACATGAGAGGAGAAGAGCGAGTGTGCTCCCATTGGCGGTCCCGTGGCAGGGATCACGGAGGACTCGGTTGGGGAGGCCGAGAAAGAGAGTATCGGGGTGCTGGTCGGAGCGGAGAGCGTTGGCCCAAATTTGGAGGAAGCGTGCCGAGGGGCCGCATCAGGGCAACGTCTCCGCCCCCTGTTTTTCTGTTTATTCTATAGGACTGGGCCCTAGGTTGGAACGTGTCGGCTTGCCGCCGATGAAAACCTGCCCTCGCGGGACGGGCCGCTGGCCCCTAGGGGTCTCAGCTTGCGGGGGAGTATTGTGGCAGGTGGCCGGGTGTGGTCATCAGCCGCCTGCCTATTTAAGGAGCCGCCTTCCCTCACTTAGGGCTGGAGTCGGGTGAGGAGAAGGACGAGGTCGGAGAGGAGGCGGCAACGAAAGGCCTGAGAGAGAAAGAGAAGTGGCTTAAAGAGGAGCCTGGACTTTGGGAGACTGCTGGGGTTTGTATGTGTGGTGGTGCACTTATAGAGACATTGTAAATATTGTGTAAATAAACGTGTGGTGATGGCTTTAGTCGTGTCTGCCTGTCTATGTCCGGGCCGTCCAATTCACAGTATGCAGCGTGTAAAACAGTTTGTTTGTCGCGGATAATTTGCCTTTTACTTTTACACGAAGACAATTTCCTGTTAGATTGGCCTTTGCTATGACAATTAATAAGGAACAGGGCCAAACTTTCAAAAAGATATGCATGTATCTGCCAAAACCAGTTTTCAGTCATGGACAGTTGTATGTTGCTCTCTCCAGAGTTCCATCTTTTCATTCACTTACTGTTGTATCCTCAAACCCACCCCTTTTAGACAACTGTGTCTTTCCGGAAGTGTTCAGCCATCAATAAATAATTATGCGGCGTATGCCTGCAGGAACATGTGTGGCGAGCAAGCAAGCCAGTGAGAGAGAGAGAGCGAGCGACACACACACACATACAGGCGAGCGCGAGAGAGAGAGAGCGCTGGACGCATAAGAATAATAATACTTCATTACATTGATATACCAGTGTTTTCAGTATTCAAAGCGCTATCCACACAGGGATGAACCGGGAAGCGAACCCAAAATCTTCCACATTCTCCTTACTGCAACGCAGCAACACTACCACTGCGCTACAAGGCAATTAAAGAATGCACTGATTTTGTTTTCACTTCTGTTTACAGCGATCGGGTCGTAGCGTGCATTATTGCAATATTACTTTTCTTGGTGGCTTATTACATTACGGATGTTTCACATGTTCATTTTTTTCCTTGTGCTTAAAAGACATTAAAAAAAGTGTTTCTCAACTGTGACTCCGGAACAACTCAGTACGCAAGCTATATTAAGCGTCAACAACGAACACTCACTACACCTTAATGAACAAGTGCTGAAACTTATCCCTACCGACGAAGTAACTTTCACCAGCGTGGCCTCCATTGTCACAGACGATCCCGCTTTCAGTCACGGACAATTGTATGTTGCTCTCTCCAGAGGTCCATCTTTTCATTCACTCACAGTGGTATCCTCAAACCCACCCCATCATGACAACTATGTCGTTCAGCAAGTGTTCACCCATCGCGTAGTTGGCTAGTTAGATCTTCATGCAAAATGCATACAGATGAAGATGATAATCTTCAGCAAATGAGAGATAAAATTAGCATGATGTATTCATTCTTATAATATAAAATGAACAAAAATGAAGATTTGTTATTACATTTTTTCACTACTTCAGATCCATAAAACTAGAAAAGTCTAAGTTCTAAAAAGTTCTAAAACTAGAACAAGGACTTTGTTAAATGGTGCGACTTAAACCACCTACAACTGAACACCAGCAAAACCAAGGAACTGGTGGTGGATTTTAGGAGACCCAGGCCCCTCATGGACCCCGTGATCATCAGAGGTGACTGTGTGCAGAGGGTACAGACCTATAAATACCTGGGAGTGCAGCTGGACGATAAATTGGACTGGACTGCCAATACTGATTCTCTGTGCAAGAAAGGACAGAGCCGCCTGTACTTCCTTAGAAGACTGGCATCCTTCAACATCTGCAGTAAGATGCTGCAGATGTTCTATCAGATGGTTGTGGCGAGTGCCCTCTTCTACGCAGTGGTGTGCTGGGGAGGCAGCATTAAGAAGAAGGACGCCTCACGTCTGGACAAACTGGTGAGGAAGGCAGGCTCTATTGTTGGCATGGAGCTGGACGGTTTGACATCCGTAGCAGAGCAACGGGCACTCAAGAGGCTCCTATCAATTATGGAGAATCCACTACATCCATTAAACAATGTCATCTCCAGACAGAGGAGCAGTTTCAGCGATAGACTGCTGTCACTGTCCTGCTCCACTGACAGACTGAGATCATTCCTCCCCCAAACTATGCGACTCTTCAATTCCACCAGAGGGGGTAAACGTTGAACATTATTCAAGTTATTGTCTGTTTTTTACCTACATTTTTTATTACTCTTTAATTTAATATTTTTTGCTGCTGGAGTATGTGAATTTCCCCCTGGGATTAATAAAGTATCTATCTATCTATCTATCTATCTATCTATCTATCTATCTATCTATCTATCTAGAATGATGTGTTTCAGCTTAGGTGCCAAAAATTAGAACTACCTTAGTGATTATGCCTGTGGAACCCGTCTTATTTAAACCACAGATCTCTAGGGTCTGGTGTTTTTGATTTTTTTTTTTTGCTATTGACATGTGTGGTGTCATCATGCAAAGATCAAAAGAGCACTCTAAAGCCCTCGTAAAGAAGGTTCTAGGTGTCAATGTGTGTGGAAAGGGATTTAAATTGATTGTCAAATTAAAATTAATCGCTCCACTGTAAGAAAAGTGATCCAAGTGGTATAGATTTCAAATGATTGCTAATTTGTCCAGCACTGCCCACCCAGCAAATGCAGCCTAAGAAATTACCATTTGATACTAAAAGAAGACTACAAGAACCCAAAAAGACAAAGCCGTGATTTACTTTCCTTGAAATGTTGGTAGGGGATTTGAAATGGGCAGTACTTGCAAGAAAACCCAGAAACATTTTGCAACTGAAAAAATTTAGCATTGACTAACTGTCAGGACTTTCACAGAGTCAGTGTCAGAGATTGCTGGGTAGTTATGCAATATGCCTACTAGAAGTCATTTCTGCTAAAGGGAGCACTGGCTGCTTCTGAGGCTAAGACTGTACGTAGTTTTTCCCCAGTAGATTGTTCATCTGTTCATCCATTTTTTTTTTGAATGATTGAATAGGTGAATTTCCCTTTTGTTTTAAGTCAGTAGGCACTGTTGCATGAAGATCTACTGTTTTCCTGTACAAATACATTGAAAAAGTCAACAATTTCCATCCATACAGTATATAAGTGTGTTTGTGTGCATATATATGTATGATAATCTCGTGTGTGGTATTATATGTGTGATTTATATTGACAGATAGAGATGTATGTGTGTGTGTATATATATGTATATCACACATGTTAGCTCTGCCCCTTCTAGACTGGAAGAATAAGAAGTTGTATGACTGACAGGATGACTGTCATTTTACCAAGATTAGAAGGTGAGAGAAGATTACGCTCATGTAGCTTTCTTATTTCACAGTACTGTGTCTCTAGAGGGCACCACAACACTATCTTCATCATTTTTTTATTGCTCTTTTTAGCTCCACAACTATCCAATTAAACAAGGCCTCCACGCAACAGGCCCAAAACTGCTCAGATATCTTGCTCTTTCTTTACTATACAGTATATACATATTTATGCACGTATATGCACTGTGTTTTGTGATTTATTTCATAGAGTTATGTGAATTTCTAATATATATATATGTATATAATATATATAAATGCAAATATATATATATATATATTTTTTTTAAATGCAACCAGCAATCTAAATATACATGTTGGCAGTGTACTTTATGCCAATTCATTAAAAATGAGTAGTTTTATGAATAGAATCTCACCAGGTGTGATGTAGAGTATATCATTTCAACAATGCTGAATGCACATGGGAAGCAGTCAAAGGGCTTAACTGAGGGTAAGTTATCAGCTCAAGGGTTGATAAAGTGCACTAACCTTTCTTCTTCCTCTTCTTCAGATCCACAGAAGGGAAACCCATGTAAACCAGCACCAACGTCCACCCTCCTGTCCAGACCATGCCCTCCTACTAACCTCACTTCCACTATTCCCCACACGGACCCACCTCTTCCTCTACAACAACTATAAAAGCCAGTACCTTCCCTCCTCAGTTAGTCTTTTTTTAATTACTTATTGTAATTGTTTTTATGTTTCCTGCCATTATAAAGGGTGGACTCCCCAAACCTATATACAGGGTGAATCAAAATTAAGTTAACATTTGAATGGCGAAAACAATTTATTCACAAAACATACTTCATATGTGCAAGATGATTTACAGGAATGTCTCAACCTGTTCACCATCATGTTCAACACATGTTCCATATGTGGCTCATAAACTGTCCACAAAAATTGTATATAAGCATATGCATAGCAGTACCATTATTGTTAACATAATTTTGACACACCCTGTATATATCTTTATAAAATGTTTTTTTAGTTACTATGCGCAAATTATTAATACCTTTTCTGATGATTATCAGTTGTATATTTGCATCAGTCTCAGATGTGACACATGGGTGGACTAGTGGTCAGTCACAGTGCCACTTTCAATAGTATTAGCAGTGGTTAAAAATGCTGCTGCTAGATTCCTGATTTATAAAAGACTAGGCGTCCAAAAAAAATTTAGTTGATTAGATTACATTGCATTCCTAACTATTTTTTTACATTTCTTTCAAAGCACTCACAGTCACATACAAATATGTAAATCACAAGATATTTGCATACCTAGATTGTCTTCCTACTTATTTTAACATAGTGTAGGAATATGGCACAAATTGTACATCTTCTTCCAC
Organism: Erpetoichthys calabaricus; assembly: GCF_900747795.2. Classification (NCBI taxonomy): domain Eukaryota; kingdom Metazoa; phylum Chordata; class Cladistia; order Polypteriformes; family Polypteridae; genus Erpetoichthys; species Erpetoichthys calabaricus. The sequence continues at coordinate 217,595,326 of NC_041395.2, forward strand.
AGGACATTCTTTTATTTAGGACTGCTCAGCCCTGATTGGACCAGGACTGCAGATTCTGTATTTTACCTACATATGAATTTGTCCTTATCAGAAAGTTTTTCATGCAAATAAGAATGTTTCAGCAAAGTATAACAGAAAAAGAAAGAAATTGTCTCACACCCTGTTGAACTAATAGTGGCGTTATTAGCACTGGTTAGGAATTTTGGGCTTTCACTTCAAAAAACAGTTAAAAAGAATGGCAATAGTCAAACAGCTGTAAAGGGCAAACTATATATATAAAGAAAGGGCAAGAAAAGAACATTATGAAGAAAGAAACTGAATGAAGAAAGAGAGGAAAAAGTTGAAAGGCAATCAAGCTTTGTAATCCTGCACTTTGTAAAGTATTAAATGGCGTGACAGCAGAAACACTCTTGCTTTCTCATTAGCTAGAAACCTATATTCACACCTTTCAGCAAATTTTTATTAGCCTTGTGGCAGATGTTCTCTATAGCACTCTCTGTCTCTCCATGAAATTCCTTTCTTCTTAGCTTTTAAATTCAGGTTACCAACTCACCAGCTACCAATTTGCATTACAATTAAATATTTTCTCCCGATTTAATTTTGCTTTTTGTTATACAGATATACTGTATTTTTTCATTGACTCCTATGTGTAAGTCGTTATGTGTCTTAGCCTTCTGTAACTCTGCTTACATCTGGATTTTTTCATTATTTTATAGCCTCATTTATCTAAATTACCAGCATGTGTGAACCATTAACAACACCTTCCCGTATATAATATTCTATAATTGCAAGTAGCCACCATCGTGTCTTCCTGGTACCACACAACTAGCTTTTTTTTCCTGCCTGTGTTCTAATTCAAAAACCAAAAGTAATGTTGTAAGTAGCCTAGGATAAAGGTGTCAGCCAAATAAGTAAATGTTCTCAAAACATTGTACTCCACCATTTGCCCAAATAAGACTGAAATATACTTAGTGAAATATCCAGTGACAATAATGATGGAAATAAATATAGCAATATAGCGTAACATTGATAGACTGTTGCTACAGAAGAGGAATGTTTATGGACACTATAATTTATATGGTATATAGGGTCATTATTGTCACATATACTGAGTACAGTGACATTCCTGTTTGCCTGTACTAATCAACATAATATGTGTAACTAAAATTTATAGGGTTTTAGAGGAACCGAGACATTGCACATCCTCAGTAGTGACCAAAGCTCTACCCCTCCCAGTCAAGATTATTTAAAAAGGAAGCACCATCAGAAAGAGAGTCACTATGACCATCTTGAAGAAGGAGCACACAGCTAACCTGAGAACCTTCTCTTTAGAGATTACAGTTATTATTTTGCCAGTACCAGATATGGCAGTTAAACAGAGTATTTAGACATGAAACCACGCCCTTCATTTTTCTGTCTATTTCACAATAGAGAAAAATGTATCAGTACTTTATTTTATGCTGCATTCCTTCAGAACTGCCTATCTTAAAATGCCAATATTTTATTTTTCCATACAATAAACAAAATATTTTATATGTGAAGGTCAAAATATATTCAAAGGTTGTATACTATTTGAAGATCATAGAAATTAATCATAAAATGTACATAACATTTTTTATTGTATAAAATTGATTTTTATTCACTCCTAGTTTGTGATTTATTTGACTTTGAAGGTTATTTGACATGTTTCAGGTATCCATAACAATTTTGTTCTGTAGAACCCAGAAATGACCAGAGTTGTTTCCTGATTTGCACCCAGTGCTGCCAGGATGGACTCTAGCTCCCCATAACCCTAAACTGGATTAAGTGGGACTGAGAATATTATGTTATGCAATCTTTAATAGTTTTCTGTTCTGCAACAGTTAACAGTGAAAGAAAAAAAACAATTGAGATATAGAAGTAATGACCCTACGTTTATGAGTGAGAGCAATCTGTGTATAATTCAAACCTCAACTGAACAGAATAACAAGAAAAAGCCCCATGTTTAGGCTTCAAGGAGCCTCAGGAGCAGAAACAGATCCTGTTGGTTGCTGGAAAAACAAGGAAGCTGAGAAGTAGCCTTAGGTGCTTGCCCCATTATATGCGTTTGAGGATCAGGGGCAACATCATCAGGGTACAATGGTGGGTACATTGACCTAGTGACATTAGTAATTCATGGACTAGTACCGATCTTGGATGAGACTCAGGTACTGATGCAAAGTGAACTTTAAAGGTTGTTTAAAAGGTCGTACCCTTCAAAAATGACTAAATTTAGATTAGATGGTAGCACCAATGAAGCAACTAAAAAAAGGGGGCAAGTGAGTGGTGAGTGGGTGGCATGGTGTCATGAAAGAATATAACTTCACTTTTAGAGAGGATTTTTTTAAGTTGTTTTGCATGCTTTGTCATGTGTGGACATCAGTTTACTATTTGAATAAAGAATAAACATCAGCATAATATTTTAATAAAGAAAAGCCGTTGTTTTTATATTCTACTCATCTGGTACATTTATGTCCATGTCATGTTGGCACATGGAGGTGCCTATTGTTATCCCAAATATACAGTAAGTTTATAAAGACTAACAACAATGTAGTTATTCAAGTAGTTACTTAATAATTATATGTCACTATTCCATTGACGCAATACATGTAAAAAATTTTGGATACATTATGAAAGAAAATACTGAGTAAATAATGACAGGCACTAATGCACTGTAAAATGTTAAGTCACACCATTAACTTGTGCTTTTTTGTCATTTTAACATGTCATATGGAGTAACAGTTTTCTGTCCCTGGTTTCTTCTAATAGATGTTTTGAATGAAATTTTCTTTTTTAATGTGTGGTTTCTATACTAAGTTTTGTCATTATTGAATATTGGGATTATTGGACTGTGTTACTGGATAAACCCTCATAAAATTTCATTGTAAAGTAAGCTACCTTAATATAATTAACTGAAGTTTGATACAGACTTACATCCTGCTCTGGGTCAGTGACCAATCTGTACACATTGTCCTTTTAAACCCTATTGATAAAATATAAGTATGAATAATGAATAGGGTGATTCAGGCTATGTGTTAAACACTAGCCAGATTAACTTTGTAACTTATTTCATACCAATAACACTTTGCTGACAACCATAAAGACCCTTTAGATCCTAACTGAAGTGGATCTAAGTGCTCAATTATTTGGTATATACAGTATGTTTCATTACATCATCATCATTTGAAACATCATTCCTTGAAACATATACTGATTGTTTTTTACACACTGGCTTCAGGCATTGGCAACAGCTTTTCTGCTTTAGACATTACCATTGAAATGGGAATGGAAAATGTTTCACAACTCCTTGAGGCAAATATTTTGCATTAGTATACTAAACAAAAATCAGAATTACATCTAATACAGTTATTTTAAGGCTGACATTAACTAGTGGAACCTGAACCACTATAAGCTTGACTGGCAAAATACTGAAAATATATTTAGTTCATTTTCTTCTGGCTATAGTATTAATGATATTGAGTTACAAAAAGATTCTGGAAACTATTACAGAGGAAGGCAACAGAGGCAACACAGCAGGATACTCATTAGCACAGTAAGTATGCATGCATGTCTGCAAAAAGAACGGGTGTTTTCAGTGGCACCAGCAAGCTGTCTCCAATGTATACTTTGTCTGGGAGCAAGGAATTTATGATATGTCTTCTCAAGAATTTCCTTCCCATTCTTCCTTAGGCAGAATCTATAGGAAAAGAAAATAAAGGGTTTAGTAAAGGGCCTGATGGCGTCAAAGCCCGTCTTTTAGGACATTTCTTATTATGCATACCTGGTGCTTTTAAACACACACAGATCAATTTGCTGTTGAAGTTTCTTTCAGGCTATTTAATTGCCTATTTAATTTATTTCACTTCATATCTCCACAATGTTTTAGAATTTAGCAACTGTAATGCCATTATTTAAGTACACTGTAATAAATGGTGGGTTGTAGTGTTAGTGATTATGGTTGATGGTCACTTGATGTGTAAAAATACTGTTCGAGGCATGATCAATAAATGTATATTGAATGTATATTTAATCCATATATACATTTCTTACAAGGAGCTGCTTCCCAATGATTGAAAAGCTCTGATGTGCATAATTCTTAGCAACATTCAACTTGTGTGACAATATGTGAGCACACATGATTTCAACAGTCTGCCAATGCATGGTGAAGAGCATACCTGGCTGTGATTTAGAAAACAAACTACATGAGATACTGGGACAGCTTTTCTATCAGTTAACCAAACAAGCCAGATAGACTTATTACAATTTTGTTTTTAACATACTATACCTGTACTCGTATTGGAGTCGGCTGCGGTGGTCAGTTTTGCTTCATTAAAGTTTCAAGAGATCGAGTTTAAAACCCTTTGGGGTTAATTGACTGTATGGACTTTGCACTTGACTATGTAGATTTAAGTACTCCTGTTTTCATCCCACTTCTCAAAGACTTGCTTATTGGCTTAGCTGGCAGTTCCAAACTGGCCTGGCATTATTTGTAGGGTTAGTTTTGTAGTATGTGCCTAGTTTTATTTTAATAAGTATTGACTCTCCATGATCCCTTATCAAATAAGCATGTCCAAAAATGAGGGGATAGATTGATACAAATACGCACACAACAGAGTCTGAACAGAGGATAAAAATCACACTATATCGAAGGGATTATTAATGGCAGGGTGACAGTGCCCTGAATTATTGTAAGGTACAGAAGTAAGAGATAAAAAAATGGTAATTTAAGGTACCAGACAAAACTATTGTCTTTCAGCTGGCAAAAGTCAAACTTAGAGATTCAAAAAGGAAAAAAAAACAATTGTCAGAAACACAAAACTATACTCAATGTCATAAAGGCAAAATATCTTGTAATTAAAAAAAAAATAGCACTATCTTAGAAGTTGTCCCTTTACTACAATAATGTTGAGTCTTTTAATATGTCTCTGCAGTTCACTGAGGAATACAAGTGAGCCAGGATTTTACCAATTTATAGATGAACAGCCAGTGACATCACACATGTAATGAATTCACATATAGTTGCTAAAAGAATATGGCAGCGTCTAGAAAAAAATGGGAACCAAAACTTAAAGATACAATATTTGACTAATGTCAAAAATAATATCAACAATTCTTAAGAACAAGAAGGAACAAACAAAGGAACCAAGATTATAACAAGAACAATAAAATGTTCCTGATGTAAGTTCTTAAAGCAGCTTGGCCATACCAAATCAAAGATGCTCTCTGCAGGCCTTTTAATTTCTAGCCACGCTCTTTGAATAGCCTGCTGACAAAATAAGAGAGATAGAAACCGCTGACTGGGAGAAGCACAGGGTTTTCATGACAGAAACTAGAACAAGTACATTTCTAAATAGGCTCCTGGATTACTATCATAAACTAGAGAGCCTACCATCATCAAAATCAACCAAGAATTGCCAGGAACTTTTAACAAGAGCACAATAATTCAACTGGAAAAAACATTGGGAATTGGGGCTGGGAATTGGACAGAGACATCGAAGGCTTTGTGTCATTACCAGAACATCAGAACCTAAATCACTAAAGCAATATTTGTTTACATTTCAGTTCCATAATTTCAGACAAAGAACTAATGGTGTTGCACTGGAATTTATAAGCTTGTTTTCATGAAGTGAATCCTTGCATGTCCTTGGAGGCAGTCTTTTGAAACCATGCTGTGCTTCCTAGCATCCCATCACCTAGCTGGTGAAATTCTAAAATGGTGGAACAACACACTTAAGAATAAACAAAAATTAAAAATAAAAACACTCACATGAAAATGGGATTTGAAATATAAAAGTTCCACAATAAGGCAAAATAGAGTTACAGCAAAAAAAAAAAAATACTAGCAAGAACATAAAGATTCTTAACACAAAGACAGAACACCCTTTGTGAAATTTCTGATTTTGTTGATGCAGTGGTTGAAATCAAGCCTTTTTTACTTTTCCTAAGACATTGTAACCAGCAATGTTTAAGTGAAAACCAAACATGTGTATGTGCTTTATAATGGGAGTGGATACACCTGAAAAGTGCTGTTTGCAGGAGATATTCCCACATTTTAGCTGACTGGTACTTTTCTATAAGCAACATTGGAATGATATTGTAAAATCTAAGTGCACTACATACATAAGAACCAGTGTAGGGGGCACCGTATTACTTTTTAAAGTATAAAGTAACCTAATACAATGCTTATTTTATTGAAATAAAAATGCTTGTTATTTAAAAAATACAGTTAACATTACTGCGGTACTACAAATGCTTATTACTGTCACTCTAAAAAAAAAAAAGATTCTGTCTTACTTCACAGAAGTATTGTCTTTTTTCACAAAAGATATTGCCTGCTGCTGAGTGTGTGCATCATCATGCACAAGCACGCTCTGGACATCTGGTGACAGCTGAGGAAGAAGTTAAGCACAACCATAGCACACAACCAAGTAAAAAGAACTGAACAAAAGTTATAGGTATATATTCAGTCCTGTATGTGCTGAGGGGTAAATATAATCTCCTCAGTTAAGAGTCACAGGATGCTAGTGATAATCTCCGTAGCACCAGTATAAGGCAAGCAGCAAACATAGTGGATGGTACATGCAGTCATTGGCAGGGCTTAATCGCACATTCAAACAGAAAACAGTGTGCTGAAGGCAATCCAGTAAAAGAAAACTATAAATAAAGTGTTAATTTTAATGCAGTTATTTGCTACTGTCTGTTCTACCCATGTAAGTAAATCTAAGTAATCAATGAAGACCTCAGAGTTTGTAGTGCACCATGCAATGCATATGCCCCTGTTATATGCCATTTTGGTGTATGATTTATAAAAGCAATGTTAATGTTTGTGTTGCGTCATATATTGGATAAACAAATTAAATGCTTTTTATTACTGAAAATGTGTGTAATGATCCATTATTTGGAATGACCGAGACAAAGCAACTGCACAGACACACATATACTTATCCTTTTATTTAAGTGGATAGATATTTTGATACAGTGTGATCAGGTGGCAGAGCGGCCAGTGTTCACACCATGAAACATTGGGGATTCGCATTGAGGATGGAAAAAGAGGATGGATGTTATTTACTTCACAGCACATAAAGGACTAAATGTAAATATAAAGTACAAGAAAATGATCAAATTTGGCTGTGCTTCTGGTCACTTTCATGAAGGTTTATATATAGTTTTAGGATTTAGGAATAAATGCTGGTCAGTGAAATGTGCAGTTTTTCATGCTAAAGGTGAAAAAGTAACACAAAATTAATGTACTGTTTGAAATACATTATCTTTTATAATAAGTAACTATATAACATATTTAGTTTACCTTTTTTTGTAAGCAATATGTAATGTAATCAAGTTACTTTTAAAAGCAACGTTCCCTAACACTAATAACCATCCAAACTGATTTATTGCTATAATCGAGGCAAAACGAGGCTCAGGAAAATACAGACAACAATGTACACAACAATGCAAGGAAGGTATTCAGTTTTTTTAATTAATTTTGTACAATTTTGCAATCGTAATAAACTATACACCATTTACCATCCTGTCAATGATACTTTATTTTAATACATTTTGCTAAATTTTAAACTATTAAACAAAACAATTTTTTGTTTTATACATTTCTCACCTCGCATTCTCTCTCTCTCTTTATTTAACTCACAACCCTAGCTTCTCTTTCTCTTGTCTGTTGAACCTTCACCCCAACTCGCCTTTCAGCTCTAGACAAAGATGCCCTGAACATGAGGTAGTTTTAAACTCCATCCTAGGGTCATATCAAGCCAAGTCTGGAAACCAGCTCTGAAGTCAAGGTTGGCCCTACATTGGATATGAGGTTAAAACTCCTTCTGGCAGCTCCTGATCTCTCTGTAACATTAAGACCTCACATATTCCCAAATGGCTGGTCTTTAAAGCAAGTAAATTCTAACAAAATAACTGACTGGTGTTTTTTGGATGTGGCCATGTTTAGTATGTTATTTTTACATTTGTGACTGAGGCATTCATGCTTTTAATTTATTTTGATTTATTTCTCGGCCAGGTGATTATTACAAATAGAAATAGTGAACAACTGACATTCCTGTTGGAATATTGTAAAAATAAATCCTTTAAATCAGTGGTCCCCAACCTTTTTGACAACAAGGACCACGTTACTAGAAGCTAATTTTTCTACGGACCGGTGGGGAGGTTGAGGATTCGGGGCGGGTTCGTAGGGCAGTTTTATACACAATGTACATTTCGATTATTATTAAGTTATTAAGCAGTTCGCATACGTTTGCAACCCAAGATTTTTCTTCTTTTTTTGCATATAACAAAGACATATGCATTGCATTTGTCATTCCAACAGATTGCACATCACAAACATTAACACTGTTATCGTTTTTTTGTCTCTGCTGTTTCTATAGGAGGGTAACAATGAATTAAATTCCAATGGATGTTTTTCAAATGTTGACAAGCAATAAACCAAAGGTATCACTGAAAACCACAGAAAACAAAAACAGCAAAAAAAAAACAGTACGAGGAAAGTTTGAAGAAAGAAATTTTTTTTACAATGTTTCTGTTTGGGGATCGTTGTGCAAATGTGCCCAACTGCTCTGCGGATGATTCGTTCAGGCATTTCAAGGTCACTTTGTTGTAATGAAAGTATCTGCTCAATGTATTTCGTAGTAACAAGATTTCTATAGACTCGTGTCATATAGGGAAACTGTCAGGACCATAAAAATACTTTGTTGTAATACTCTCTCACCTCTCCTCTCTCTGTGCCACTGCAAAGCCCCACCCACCAAGCGTTCTGAAAAGTCTGAGTGAGTCTCCGTTGCCGGCAGTTCTCTTGCGGCCCGGCTGTCAGACGGCTGCGGCCCGGTAGTGGGCCGTGGACCGGGGGTTGGGGACCCCTGCTTTAAATCATTACAATCATTGTTTCAAATTATTTAATAATTTTCCAAATAAGTACATGAAGAATAAATTAGTTAATTTTTAAGTAACCTGATAGGTATCTGTAATTTAAAAATACTCGGGGACATAATAAGACAGTTGAAATTAACAAATTAGATTTATTTCAAAATAATTTAATTTCAAGAAAACTGCAAGAAGAGAAATACAGTAATCTCTCCTCCATCGCGGGGGTTGCGTTCCAGAGCCACCCGCGAAATAAGAAAATCCGCGAAGTAGAAACCATATGTTTATATGGTTATTTTTATATTGTCATGCTTGGGTCACAGATTTGCGCAGAAACACAGGAGGTTGTAGAGAGACAGGAACGTTATTCAAACACTGCAAACAAACATTTGTCTCTTTTTCAAAAGTTTAAACTGTGCTCCATGACAAGACAGAGATGACAGTTCAGTCTCACAATTAAAAGAATGCAAACATATCTTCCTCTTCAAAGGAGCAAACAAATCAATAGGGCTGTTTGGCTTGTAAGTATGCGAAGCACCGCGGCACAAAGCTGTTGAAGGCGGCAGCTCACACCCCCTCCGTCAGGAGCAGAGAGAGAGATGGAGAGAGACGGATAAAAAAATCAATACGTGCCCTTTGAGCTTTTAAGTATGCGAAGCACTGTGCAGCATACTTAAAAGCTGCACACAGAAGGTAGCAACGTGAAGATAATCTTTCAGCATTTTTTGACGAGCGTCCGTATCGTCTAGGTGTGCGAACAGCCCCCCTGCTCACACCCCCTATGTCAGGATCACAGATAGTCAGCGCAAGAGAGAGAGAAAGAAAAGTAAGTTGGGTAGCTTCTCAGCCATCTGCCAATAGCGTCCCTTGTATGAAATCAACTGGGCAAACCAACTGAGGAAGCATGTACCAGAAATTAAAAGACCCATTGTCCTCAGAAACCCGCGAAGCAGCGAAAAATCCGCGATATATATTTAAATATGCTTACATATAAAATCCGCGATGGAGTGAAGCCGCGAAAGGCGAAGCGCGATATAGCGAGGGATTACTGTAATTCACATTCAAATGTGGTCTAATACCTGCAAAACATTAACACTAATGAGTAGGTTTTGGGGATGAATGCAAAATCACACCATTTTACATTGAGGAAATTTAGAGAGAGCTGTTTCCACTGTCCATAGATGATGGGTTTCGGGGGTCTGTGAGGGTCAGATAAAAATTCACATATCCACTATACAGCCTGGTACTGTTGATTTAGAGTAGATGATGTAGTAGTAGTAGTAACGGTAGTAGAAAACATAGTAGTAGTAGATCTGTTTTAATTTGCACAATAGGATTGCATTTCATAATTATAATGAGTGGTCATTACTTTTTGCATAAAAAGGAGTGTTTTTTTAAGATTGTTTACTTTAAAGTTTAATAATACTTTGTGTATGTCGTATATGTATGAGACAATCAAATCTCGATAAATAAAGTATATTATATTCATTGCATGCAAAGTGGTGTTTATGTGAATATTTCTGGTGAAGGGGGTCCACAGCTTTCATCAGATTCTTAAAGGGGCCTGTGACTCAAAAAAGGTTAAGAATCACTGGTCTGGAGGAAAACAGCATTTTCCCCATAACACAACGAGCACAGAAAAGACAGGCAATTCCACCAATAACGTATGGAAATAAATAGTTTTAGTTATTGAAAATGTTTATTAATGTATCTTTTTCCATATTTAACTAATTTAATTAGTCATCAAGAATACTTTTTTTGTTCTGCTTCACTCTTGGATGGATTGTAAAGTAGTATTCAGTAAAAAAAATCACTGCTACCTACCACTGCTTCACCGTTGTTTCCCAACTATCACTGAGGTTCTCTCTAAACATAAGCCTTTCTGTATCATGTTGTCAACTTAAACCAACAGCTCATTCTAGCACAACTTATACACAAAGCCAAGTACCTCAGTAATGTTAGAACCATTACAAATGTATTTGAGAGACTCTGAATCAGTGTAACTGAAGCAAGTGTACTTCTGTTTAAAAGACTGGACTTCAGGAATCTAAATTTCCAATCTATAGACCACAACCAGAATCCACTTGACCACTGCCATTTACACAAAACAAATAAATAAAAAAAAAAAACTAAAAGGCCAAAGTAAATGATTTCAATATAGTAGCTTATTTAATTCTTTGCAAGAGGTTTCTTACCCATGTTGTCATAAATGTCTATAGCTGGTCCTCCAGTTGTCAGCAAGGGACTCCATTCTGGAGCTTCAATTGCATCAAGAAGAATGGACACTTCACTTTCAAGCTTACCCACTGCATCCTCAACACGCTGAAGATAATGAAGAAACCCAGAGAGATAAAAAGGTTGAAATGAGTGATCTATAGCGATCTAAATCCAATTATAACTGAATCTACTTAATCTAATTCTGATAGCTCCCATGATCAATACATTTTTTTAGCTCTGTGTACTTTTGGATATTTCATTAAGCAGCAAAGAACTCTGTTTTAACACATACCAATACAAGGTTGAGCCTTCCAAATGAAGAAACATCCAAAGAAATGACACTTAATTCTGTTTCTTAATCATTGAACAATGTAAGCATACAGGCCAACATTCATTCAGGTTCAACATTTTTATTTGCCAGAGGAACATCAGTTGAGTCTTCAGTTAAGCAGAAATAACTGATCTGTTTCATACCTTCTCAATGACGTCTAGTCTGTGGTGGAGGGTATTGTGCTTCTGGCAGACATTTTCCCTAACTGCTCTGGGTACCACACCAGGATCAGGACCTAAAAGCATATTATGAAAGTTCAATAAGATAACTGTAATGGCATTTTCGGTATAAGGCACTGGGATAAGATTTAGAAAACATTGAAGCTGATTATGACTGCAATAAGAACATGTTTATAGTATATCATTAATGATGTGTGCCTCATGATATATGGCATCAAATAAATTGTACTTAAGTGGTTCACATATTATGCATACATACTCACACTAGTACAATTTAGACTCCTATGAACTTGATAGGGATGTTTTTTTGCGAAAAACTTAAGACTCCAAAGAGTAAATTAACACAAACATTCAGACAAACATGCAATCTCCATTTGCAAATATTTAATCTTAAAACCTGGGACCCAGAAACTGAAATCCAAGAATGCTAGCTGTTATGATGAAAGTTATACTTGTGATAAACTGTATATGCACTGGTGACCCAAAAAGGAAAGCTTACAGAGTTGAACAAAGCACCAACACATGGTGTTTTAAATGATGTTTCCTGCAAAGCTGCACTTTTACAAACATGCATTATTATTATTATTGTTGTTATTATTATTATTATTATATGCTAATAATAAAACTGAAACACAGCCAAAGACAATTTTCTTTATACATATATCTTTAAGGATATGTGTTGTTGTAAGTTATTTTAACCAATGCACCATATAAAAAAGAGAAAAATCTTAACAGCTTATTTGTCTGTAGTGACTAAAAGGCAAAATACAGTAATGCTATACTGTAAGCAATTTGAAATCATAAATACATTCTTTAAAAAACAACATTTTGAAGTGGTGCTTCAAATAACACACAGACTATAAAGGTTTTTAATTTGAAAACAAATATTGCATTATCCAGCCAAAAGATATATCGCCATGTTAGCCTGTGTGCTAGTTAACCAATTCATGCTTCTTAAAGGTAGTGAGTATGTCAAATGGTCAACAAATTTACTACTCACTTCATTATGGTCCAATATATGACATTTTTACATCCCATGCAAGACTGGTAGAACTATTAGAAAATAAGCTGGCTTCTTAAAGTATCACATGTGGCCCTGTTGGTGGCTCTATAAACATTTTGGAATAGTAAATTCCTACAAGTGAGTAAAAGAGATCATGAATATTATATTGTAATAAATGAAGACTGGCTGATACCTCAACATAAAATATGCTTTAACATTTTCAAAATACTCTTTGAAGGTGAGTGTATGTTAGCACTATTGACTAATTAAATTCTGTTTGATTTTAACACTAAGTTAAAAAGTAAGAGAGTTTGCTATATGTTTGATCTACCCTTATATAATAATAATAATAATAATAATAATTCATTACATTTATATAGCGCTTTTCTCAGTACTCATATATGTGTGAGTTTCTTCTGAATTTAAAAACAAAATGCTGCTAGGTCCATTGCCAATACTGTATTACCCAATATGTGTTAGTTTGCGTGTGTGTAGAGGTGATTGTGTCCAACAGTTGATTGGTGTCAAGTCCAGGAATGACCACTGATTTTTACTGATTGCTAGTAGGATATGCTCTGGCCATCTGCAGAAAAAAGGAGGACTAGAAAGTGAGTGGATGGGTGGATATGAATGGATGGATGAAAAAAATGACATACTTAAAGTTATGTTTTCTAATGTAGTCTTTTTCTATCCATTCATCTGTTTTGTCCATTTACTTTTACCTGTACAGAATTAATATTCATCCATCAAAAAAACACACACCCACTCATTAAAACTAGTACAACTTGATGTTTATTTGAGTAATCCAAAACCAAATTAACAAACTTAAAAAGTATGGTTGTATTAACTGTCTTATTATTGAGAATAATAAAATGAAAAATCAATCTGTACATATAGTAGATGATGACACAGCAAATCAGATGTTCAAAATTCATCTTCCCTCACTTTGCCTTAATCAGGTTACGTCCCGATTATTATTAGAATCCTCTTAGACCATTCACTAAAACATAGGGAGGCTAGAAAATCCAAGAATGCTCTTGATGTATGGAAAATGGATGTTCATAGCTTACATCTATTTATTCTCTGTAATGATATGAAAAATGTAACAACTAGAACATCACATTAAACACATACAAAAAGCAAAAATAGTTTTTGAGATAATTAGGAAAAAGCAACATATAAACTTACAAATGGGCATACATATTAGGAACCCCCTCCTCACTCACTGTCAACATTGCATACAGATGCCTATACTTGTCCAACCCCTAGCCTAATTGTACAATTCAAAATTCTACAGACAGGTGGTACATTTTGGCTTAAGCTTAGAAGTGATATATTGTAGCTTAAAAAATGGTAACCCTAAGATCAATGTCCCATTCTTTGTTAAACACTTGATTTATATTACACATAAACATAAAAAACAATAGCTGCCTTGTGGTGGTTGGTTGTTTTGTTAGTTCTTTCTTGCTTCTTGCTTTTATATGCATTGGTACGGTAATTTTTATTTGCCACAAATGTTTAGTTGAATCACTGTTTTACTTTTTACAGCCTCAGATTTGCCAGCATCAACAAGTTTTTTTAGTTACCAGTAAAACAGCCATTGCAAGTTCAGTATACAAGAGATACACACTGTCCATCTGTATTTCATTTAAAAACCATTTGTTAAATATGTGGAATTTACATAATTTTAATTATATTATAAATACTTAATCCCGCTGGCTAACAAAGCACATGTTTTTGTCCCTGTGCAGTGGAGAAAGTGAAGCCCAGTCCCCTACAAAGCACAAAAGATTAGTTTAGATCTGTGCTGTTCCAACTGAGGCCCATATATTCTCAAGTATATTACTGTAGTTTTTGTCTTTTTCTTTTTGTCAGTAGAACATTTGAAGGTGATCTTTAAATGATTTGTACTGGTAAATGAAGTTCTAGTCTTTGTAAAATATATTAACCCTTCATATGACATTACGCCCTGTCCACACGGGCCTTCAAATCTTGGTTAAATGAATGAGCTCTGAGCGATCTAGGCATTTAAGTTGTGTTTTTTAGCGGCGCTTAATTGACTTCAATATGACGTTACAATTGCATTCATTTTCCTGTGGTAAATCCCAACCTGCAGCTCAGATTTTTTGTGTGTTTACCCATGGGGGCCAGTTATCAGGCAGTCCAGAGTGTTTATAACCTGTGGGGTTTGAGGGTCATCCTTCACTGGATTTGTGAAATATGGATCAGTTGCCTTTATTAGACCAACATTGACCTACTTGTGTTAAAAATCCTCCTGATACGGTGATAAAGGCAGAGAAAACATTGCCACTGCTACAGGGTTCACTCTCTGACTGCACAGCATTTGTGTAATCTATGAAGAAAGACAAGGATTTCCACATTAGTTCTTCAAATACTGTTGGGTGTCAGTTTTGAGTTTTGTTTGCCTGCTGAAAGTGGTGCAATGAAATATTCCACGCTTGTCAATCTATATGAGAGTCAGTGTTAGCACTGAGGAGTGGCTACTTGTCACCTTGAAATAAACAAATATAAAAACAGTACTCACATATGCATTAACCCACTGGCATTAATAATCCATTAGTTGCTAAAATTATGTCATTAGTAGAAACCTACAAACTGTTTCAAATTCTCCATTATCATCAACTGCTCAAAAAAATTAAAGGAACACTTTGAAAACACATTAGATCTCAATGAGAAAAAAAATCCTGCTCGATATCTATACTGATATGGACTGGGAAATGTGTTAGGAATGAAAGGATGCCACATCGTTTGATGGAAATGAAAATTATCAACCTACACAGGGTTGAATTCAAAGACACTCCAAAAATCAAAGTGAAAAAATGATGCGGCAGGATAGTCCATTTTGCCGAAATTCCATTGCAGCAACTCAAAATCGTACTCAGTAGTTTATATGGCCTCCACTTGCTTGTATGCATGCCTGACAACGTCAGGACAGGCTCCAAATGAGTCGACGGATGGTGGCCCTGGGAGATCTCCTCCCAGATCTGGACCAGTGCATCACTGAGCTCCTGGACAGTCTGAGGTGCAACCTGGCAGCGTCGGATGGACCGAAACATAATGTCCCAGAGGTGTTCTATTGGATTTAGGTCAGGCGAGCGTGGGGGCCAGTCAATGGTATCAATTCCTACATCATACAGGTGGCACAGTGGTAGTGCTGCTGCTTTGCAGTAAGGAGACTGTGGAAGATTGTGGGTTCGCTTCCCGGTTCCTCCCTGTGTGGACAGCGCTTTGAGTACTGAGAAAAGCGCTATATAAATGTAATGAATTATTATCCTCCAGGAACTGCCTGCATACTCTCGCCACATGAGGCCGGGCATTTTCATGCACCAGGAGGAACCCAGAACCCTCTGCACCAGCGTAGGGTCTGACAATGGGTCCAAGAATTTCATCCCGATACCTAATGGCAGTCAAGATGCCATTGTCTAGCCTGTAGAGGTCTATGCGTCCCTCCATGGATATGCCTCCCCAGATCATGACTGACCCACCACCAAACCGGTCATGCTGAACGATGTTACAGGCAGCATAACATTCTCCACGGCTTCTCCAGACCCTTTCACAACTGTCATATGTGCTCAGTGTGAACCTGCTCTCATCTGTGAAAAGCACAAGATGCCAGTGGTGGACATGCCAATTCTGGTATTCTGTGGCAAATGCCAATCAAGCTCCACGGTGCCAGGCAGTGAGCACAGGGCCCAGTAGAGGACGTCAGGCCCTGAGACCACCCTCATGAAGTCTGTTTCTGATTGTTTGGTCAGAGACATTCACACCAGTGGCCTGCTGGAGGCCATTTTGTAGGGCTCCAGCAGGATCATCCTGTTCCTCCTTGCCCAAAGAGTAACTGCCTGGAATCTCCTCCATGCCCTTGAGACTGTGCTGGGAAACACAGCAAACCTTCTGGCTATGGCACTTATTGATGTACCATCCCGGAGAAGTTGGACTACCTGTGCAACCTCTGTAGGGTCCAGGTATCGCCTCATGCTACCAGTAGTGACACTGACCATAGCCAAATGCAAAACTAGTGAAAAAACAGTCAGAAAAGATGAGGAGGGAAAAATGTCAGTGGCTTCCACCTGTTAAACCATTCCTGTTTTGGGGGTCGTCTCATTGTTGCCCCTCTAGTGCACCTGTTGTTAATTTCATTAACACCAAAGCAGATGAAATTGTTTAACAACCCCATTTGCTACTTAACTGACCAGATCAATATCCCAGAAGTTTCATTGACTTGATGCTATACTCTGATTAAAAACTGTTCCTTTAATTTTTTTGAGCAGTATATATACAGTGGAACCTCGGTTCACGACCATAATTCGTTCCAAAACTCTGGTAGTAAACCAATTTGGTCGTGAACCAAAGCAATTTCCCCCATAGGATTGTACGTAAATACAATTAATCCGTTCCAGACCATACAAACTGTATATAAATATATTTTTATAAGTTTTTTTATAAGTATAAAAGTTTTTAAGCACAAATATAGTTAAGTAAACCATAGAATGCACAGCGTAATAGTAAACTAAATGTAAAAACATTGAATAACACTGAGAAAACCTTGAACAACAGAGAAAACTAACACTGCAATAGTTTGCGCTATAGCGCTACCAACCGCTGGCTAAAAACACTTTTTTTTAATGAGTTTAAAGCACAGGGAAAAAAATAAACATTTGAAAAAATCCGTAATTTAATAAACCACCAAGAAAAGTAACATTGCAACAATGCACGCTACGAAACGATCGCTGTAAACAGAAGTTATAACAAAATCAAGCCTAGTGCATTCTTTAACTGCCTTCCTACCTTATGCGTCCAGTTCTCTCTCTCACGCTGCCTGTGAGTGCGTCTCTCTGTCTCTTTCTCGCGCTGCCTCTGTGTGTGTGTGTCTGTGTGTCGCGCTCTCTCTCTCTCTCTTGCTCGCTGCACAGGAAATGCACAGGGAGAGACTGAACATGTCCAAACCGAAAGGGAAACTGGCTTGTTCGTATACCGAGTGTGTGGTCGTGAACCGAGACAAAAGTTTGGCGAACTTTTTGGTCGTAAACTGATTTGTACATGTACCGAGACGTTCGTGAACTGAGGTTCCACTGTATGTATATATATATATATATATATATATATATATATATATATATATATATATATATATATTCATTGCATTCGTAGTCTGTGTCACAATCTGATTGTATGGGTGGTTACCTACCAGGTAACGCTTGTGGTTGGTCAGCAAGTCGGCTAACATCTGCCACGGTGCCCTCCTTCAGTTGCGAGAAGCAGATCATAGAATGGTTGAAATAGTTTACTGTCAAATAATGCAAAGAATACGCGACACGTGTTTCGCCCTAATTCTGGGCTCATCAGGCGTACACACTCACTGCACTCCCTTACGGGAATCGAACCTTGGACGTCAGCGCTAGAGGCGAAGCCCCTAACATTGCGCCACGGCGTTTTATATATATATATATATATATATATATATATATATATATATATATATATATATTGTCAAAGGTGGCTGGGGGTGGTACCCAGCCGGGATGCCCAGGAGGAACGGAGGAGGGCTTAAACCTCCCCCAGACCATGTGGGGGAGACCGCCCTGGTGGCTTTGGAGACCACGGGAACGGAGCTTGGAAGCTCAACCCTATAGGGGCCCGTGGTCACCGCCAGCGAGCGCCCCAATGCCTTTGGAGCCCTAGCCCTCAGCGCTTCTGCCACACCCAGAAGTGCTGGGGGGAAGAGGATTGGGGACACCCGGAGTGCTTCCAGGTGCACAGCCTGCACTTCTGCCACACTGGGGAGTGCTTTTTGTCAGGAGGCACCTGGAGCACATCCAGGTGATTATAAAAGGGTCCGCCTCCCTCCATTCGATGGCTGGAGTCGGGTGGAAGAGGACGGAGCTCCGAGGAGAGGAGTGGAGGCGGTCAGGAGAAGAGAAAGGCATTGTGAAAGGGCCTGGACTTTGGGGTGATTGGTGCTGCGGCACTGGGTTGTGTGTGTCATACTTGTACATATTGTTCTAAATAAACATGAGTTGGGTGACAAAATGATGTCTGCCTGTCTGTGTCCGGGCTGTTCCCCACAATACATATATACGATATATATATATATATATATATATATTGTGAGATATGGCCAGCCATTCATCCCGGCCAACACCCCCAGGCCGCAAGATAGAGCCCTCCCTGCAGAATGGAGGTGCCCCTGATGCCAGCAGGGAATCATGGACAATGCAGTTTTAATACACAACCCTGCTGGATACCATGGGGGCCACCAGGAGTCGCTACAGGGAGGCCCAGGGACTGTTATTTTCACTACACCCCGGAAGTACATCCCAGGCACATGGACAGAGGAAATGACATACTTCTGGGATGAAAAAAGAAGAGTTTTGATCTGACCCAGAAGTGCTAAGAAGTCACGTGGACTGAGGGTTCAGAAACATCATGGACTATAAAGGATTGTGGGAGATCCCAGACAGACGAGCTGAGCTGGGTGGAAGGGTGGCAACGCGTCTGGGAGAGTGGAGGATTGTGTATTTGTAATTATTGATTTATTATTGAGTATTGTGGAGTGGAGGGTGCTTTGTGCACATTTATTATTATTAATAAAGTCATTTTGGACTTTTATCTGGTGTCTGGCGTTTGATCTGAGGGTTCAAGGGAGCGATAGCGCCCCTCTCTGTCACAATATATATATAATCATGGAACATATTTGGTCCTCCAGGACATTAAATGAGCGACATGTAAACACAATAGAGACGTTCTTTTCGTGTTCATCAAGATTTTGGCAGAAATTGATGCCAAGAAAAAGCCGCATGCGACGTCTGAATGCGCATCTGACCGAACACAAGTGGTGAAATCTCATGTGGACGTTCTTATTCGCTGGAATGAGCAGAAAAACGCTCGCGGTTCAATCCACCTGACACTACAGATGGCAGAAAAATGCTCAGTTCAGACATCCGTGTGGACAGGGCCTTAAATCCCAACCCAGCTACGGTCTGTGCAGCCATTCTGTACATTTGCATGGGTATTACCTAGGTTCTCCATTTTCCTCCTATGTTTCAAACATGTATATTTGTATATTAACTGGGGACTCTAAATTGTCTTTTGTATTAGTGAGTGGGGGTGAGTGTGTGTGTAAGAAGAGGGATAAATAGATTGATTAACCTGTGTAGGTTCTGTTAAGCACGAATCACATTACTATTTTTATTCATATACATCTCAATGTCCTCGGCCATCTTCTCTTCTGTATTTATATGCTTCCCCTTGGCCATATTATTTGTAGCTATGGACTGGGTTATCATTTTTATGCAGATGACACACAACTCTATTTCAATGTCAAAAGTGCAACTTCATCACAGTTTTCTCAGCTCACAACTTGCCTCAGTGCAATTAAAACCTGGATGGAGCAGAACTCTTTAAAATTAAATTGCAACAAAACTGAATTCCTGCAAATTGACACTAAAGCACTACTTAAGAAAATTAGCTCCTTTTCAGTCACTCTTGACAGTGATCTCATCAGACCTTCTTCTGATTCAAGGAATCTTGGTGTCATTTTTGATTCCTCCCTTTCTTATTCCGCCCACATAAACCACATTAAGAAACTTTCTTACTTTCACCTCCATAACATATCCCGTGTTCGCTCATTCCTTTCTTTTTCTAATGCTGAGAAACTTGTCCACGCTTTTATCACATCCTGCATTGATTATTGAAACTCGCTGCTGACAGGTGCCCCTTCTAATATTCTATCACAGTTCCAGTTGATTCAAAACTCTGCTGCAAGAGTCCTTACTCGAACCAGCAACAGTGAGCACATCACACCCATCCTGCTTCACCTTCATTGGCTCCCTGTGTCTTACAGGATTGAATATAAAATTCTATTAATAACCTACAAAACTTTAAATGGCCTTGCACCGGACTCCATCAGTGACCTTCTAAATCACTATGCTCCTGTTCACCTACTAATGTCCTCTGATTGTGGTAATCTTGTTGTGCCTCACACTAACCTGCACTCTATGGGTGACAGTGCCTTCAGCTCCATAGCACCCAGACTTTGGAATGACATCCCAAAATTAATTAGCTCAGCTGACTCCATTCATTCTTTTAAAAAACAACTTAAAACTCATCTATTTAGGAAGGCTTTTAACTTAACTTAACATTCTACCCTTTTTTTCAGTTTACCTCTCTGTCCAGGTGCTCAGGATAATTTGTGTGTCTGTTATATCACAAATTAGGCTATTTGTTAGGTTTTTCTTTTAGTATTGAATTTAGTATTTTACTCTGGTTTATTTAAGACTCCGTGGAGTGTCTTGAGCATGGGAATGGCGCTATATAAATAAAATGTATTATTATTATTAATATACACTGAATTGTTGACCTACTTGATGAATATGAACAAATTAAGTCACATAAGATCAAAACAGCAGAGATAATGAAATATATTTTACAACACAAAGACAGAAAACTGCATGCTTTTATCCTAATGTAGTTTTTTCAATCGATCCACCCATCCATCCATTTTCAAACATCAAAATATAGGCCACAAGGTATTTTAAAACAAATGATTTTAAATGAATTATATTTTTTCTAAAAGCATAGATGTCAAAATGATTGAATCGCACACTTTGATAAGAATATGAAAAAGGAGTAATACACAAGTAAATTGTGTATCTTCCATCACTCAGAAGAAATGTAAAGAACTGAAAATCAAAAGACAAATGGTTGGTGGTTCTATAAATCAAATCCACAATGTTGGAGAACATGCTGCAGGGCTGGTGTGGTGGTCGTTATCTTTAAAAAGTGGAACAAGAGTGTGAGTACTGTGGAAGAATAATTTTGGGTAACATTCATCTTTAAGAAATAGCATAAAGGGTTAAAAAATGTTGGAAACCAGATAAAGGTCAAGTGAATAACAAAATATACACTGAAATACAAGAATTGGTTTAGGAAAAATACTGAGATGGTCAAGTAAATAAAGAATATACCAGAAGAAAGGTTGATGTAATATACAAAATGTACTGAAGGATGACTAAGAGACAACTAAGAAATCGGCAGATGTTCTATAAACGAGAATGGACAATTGATACATGCACAGAAATTTCAAGGGTGGTGGCACAAATCAAAGGTATAAGAAGAACCAGAATATAATATAATTGACTTTTATTTTATATAAATCATTTGGGTGTAAACCAATAAACTAACCAGAGTAAAATATAAACATTGATTGACACTGTATGTAAATTCAGTAGTTTATAAAATGAACCTCTATTCTTTGTTTCTAGGATTATTCTGATCATTCTGACCATGCTGTAACAGACTGCTTTTGAAGAATACTCCCTCCAAGGCATTTTGCCAAGGAGTAATTAAAAGATACAATGAACAGCTTTTCTCCTGCCTGATTACTGAATTGTCCTGTTAGAGGATGTTTCTTTCTTTAATAAAATGTAGAGAAAAGCCAAGCAAAATTACACCTTTTATTGGCTAACTAAAAAGATTACAATATGCAAGCTTTCGAGGCAACTCGGGCCCCTTCTTCAGGCAAGATGCAATCATGAGCATAAGACTCTGCCAAATGTTTGTGTCCCCTCATTTCTGCTCCTGTTCTTTTACTACGATAATCATGACAATATCCATTTTGGGGATCTCTGAATTGCATTTCTGCCATTTGTGGGAGACATTGCCTTTTTGGCCTGAACCAACTGTTATCTTCAGTGGCCTCAGGCTTGAACAGCAAACCAACTGTGATGAGGTTAGGGTGACAATTAACAGATTTACATGTGAAAAAATAAGTACACCCCATGAAATGTTTTTTTTTTCGTAATATGCAGTATGTGAATATATGTTGCTCTCCTGGACTTCAGATAGGTTTGGAGATTTTTCAAGAGTAAGGGTAAAGATGATCATGAGATCAACTAATGCACCCTTTTAGCAGCAGATGTTTGACAAATATTGTATCTGACTCTGGTGGAAGCGTGTTGCTCTCCTGGGCTTCAGATAGGTTTGGAGCTTTTTCAAGAGTAAGGGTAAAGATGATCATGAGATCAACTAATGCACCCTTTTAGCAGCAGATGTTTGGCAAATATTGTATTTGACTCTGGTGGAAGCCTCGGTCAATTTACTAACCAACCTATATTTCCTATCTTCTCCTATGTTCACAAACTCTATGAAGATGACATTACATCGCAAGTACAAGAGACTGAAACAAAGTTCCAGTGCATTATTGCTGTTATGTTCTACAAGAGAATGGCACACAACAACTCAGACTTCAAAGTAAAACTGCTAATTCTATGGATTAAAAGCAGCCATTTAAAGTGTTTTGGAATGCAGTAATAGTATCCTTAAGTGACTCCCACAAACACTACACAAGGCAATGCCAACTGGGAGAAGACATAACGGAGAATATCATGGAGCACTTACTGTATATTTATTTGCTGAACATGGAAATTCTAAGAAGTATGTGAAGACTGTTTCTATGGATAGGATAGCTTGATCTGTCTAATTTAGTATATTGGTATTGCAACTCTCATCAGAGCAAGCAAAGATGAATGAAGTAAAGTGAACTGAACTATTTGGTCACTCAAGCCATCAGCAGGGAAATGTTTATATGAGAAAAACCCTGTGAAATATGGCAATGGATTATTGATTTTGCACTGCTGTTTTTCTATCAAGTGCCTAGAGTTGTTTTCAAGATCACTGGCATAATGAACTTCATTAAATATTAGGGTACTCTGGCCAAACATCTGACATCTTCTCCAACCTTAATTGCTTATTTCAATCTTAAACTGCTGCATTCAGTGTTTTAATTGCTCCTTATTAGCAATAAGATGTAAAACAGGGGTAGGCAATGTCGGTCCTGGTGAGCCGCAGTGGCTACAGGTTTTCATTCAACCCAATTGCTTAATTAGAAACCAATCATTGCCAGTCTCAGACCTTATTTAATTTTATGGCTTGTTAGTCTGTGCAATGTAAGGCTTTTATATCGTAGATTTTTTTCCTTTCCAAGGATATCATCCAAATGATTTGAAGCCTAAAACAGATCATTTTCAGTCTGTCACATTTTTCTATTAAGTGTTTTATTAAATCAAACCGTGCATGATGAACACACACAGATGTAATTGGAAAAAAGCTAGCTGGAGAACTGCTGGCTGCTTTGTCTTTTACATCTTATTGCTAATAAGGAGCAATTGAAACACTGAATGCAGCAGTTTAAGATTGAAATAAGCAATTAAGGTTGGAGAACCTTAACAAGCGAGACCACTAAAATGAAGCATTAAAATGTCACTTAAGCAATATGTGCTTCATCAGCAATAATTGAGTTCTTGTTAAGGAACTGGGTTGGAACAAAAACCTGCACATACTGTGGCACTCCAGGACCGACGTTGCCTACCCCTGCTCTAGGTAATACTATTAAAGGGGTAGTCTCAGTATTACACACAGCTCACATACAAGTCCATACAAAAAACATTTCCATTAAGACACGGACACATCAACACATTTTCACTTTCCTTGTGTCAGAATGTTGTGCGTTTAATTGTATTTGCAACTTTTGCACTACTTTTTAGCCCACTACTTGGATCAGCAGTATACAGTTGAGACTATCCTATCCAACATTGACTGATATAGCTCTGTGATGTCACACTGGCCTTGCAAAGGGGAAAAATGTTTGTCTTATCCGGCTGCATTGGGAATTTCCAGGAAAATATTCAGCAAACAAGGTCACTTACAAATACAGCATATTCACTGTGAAAAATGCGTTGGCAAATTTTCCAATTAACACTACCCAAAAACAACCAGCATTTAATTAAAAATCATTTTGAAAAAGTTTGTAAAGGTCAATTCATCCTGTAGGGGTGAAATTAACTGATAACCAGTATACATAAATAAAAATCCATAATCTCAGACTAAACACTAAGGATACCAAGAAATATTTCTGCATAAAGTAAAGTCCCAATATTCCTCTTGGCATCTTTTACAACTTTATTAAACATTTGAAAAAAGTGTTTGTCCATCCAGGGTTAGTGCCCAGTGCTGAGGGGATAAGGTTCTGGCTTCCATTACCCCAAAATTATTTTAAGCAGGTGCTGTTCAAGGATAAATGGATGGATTAAAGAATAGTTATTTTAAAATAACTGTATTATTTTATATTGCTTTTTTGTTAATCTCTTTTAAGGGTAGCAATAATTCTTGAACCGTTTAATAATGCATACATTCTATATAAAGATGCTATATAAATAAATGTATTATTATACAAATAAATCATAAATAGTGGAGTGTATTTAATAAAAATGTTATTTCTGGTAAAATACTTAGTAACATATAATGAATATATTTGTCAATATCTGTGTTATCTAGCTTATATGTTTTTTCACCTATTTGCCAGTGTTGCACTTTAATTGAAGCACAGTGGAAAGAAAACAGCATGATTTATTCTGGAGCCCTAAAGCACCAAGAATGAGCTAATAAAAGATTGCAAAATTCTGCTCAAATCAAGAACAAAATATCATCTGCAGATTTCTGGAACTTATTTCTGCACCAATCATGTAATTAAAAGCAGATTTTGAATAGACTGTGTGAGTAAAGACTGACCTAAGGGGTGCTTCTAACAAAGCATAGCCTGGCTCATGTCATGGGGAGTTGGAGAAAAACTAAAACATATTTTGCATTTTTGTTATGAAAAATTGAGAAGCAGTTTTTTTATGAATTTTTGGTACTATAGTTCTTTCAAGTCTCCATTCTCTGCATTAATATTGTATTTATTTTTAAGAGCACAATTTTACTTGAATTTACCGCATTACTAAGGTAGTTATAACAGGTCAGACAAAAAAGAAAGAAAGAAAGAAAGAAAGAAAGAAAGAAAGAAAGAAAGAAAGAAAGAAAGAAAGAAAGAAAGAAAGAAAGAAAGAAAGAAAGAAAGAAAGAATAAGTTCTGTATTTTTCAAGCCAATATTATATCTTAACATATATGTCAGTCAGTCATTTTCCAACCCGCTATATCCAAATCAGGGTCACGGCGGTCTGCTGGAGCCAATCCCAGCCAACACAGGGTGCAAGGCAGGAACAAACCCTGGGCAGGGCGCCAGCCCACCGCAGGACACACACACACACACACACCAAGCACATACTAAGGACAATTTAGGATCGCCAATGCACCTAACCTGCATGTCTTTGGACTGTGGTTGGAAACTAGAGGAAATCCACACAGACACGGGGAGAACATGCAAACTCCATGCAGGGAGGACTCGGAAGCGAACCCAGGTCTCCTTACTGCAAGGCAGCAGCGCTACCACTGCACCACCATGCCACCCTTTGACATATATGGTGTATATGTATTTGCCATACAAAATGATGTTTTAAAGTTAAGTTTTCCATAAATTTAAAAAATATCTTGCCCACACTGGCAAAATGGAGGCTATGGGGAAGGGACCACCACTGGAAAATAACCCTAAAAATGTATGGAATACGGCAAAAGTTTCAGTATAAGAAAACATGTCTTTTGTGCTTCTGATGCATGTTTGTGACATCAAAAGGGATCTGAAAATAATCATTTTATTGCATATCCCTGGTACAATATTTGTTGAGGTAAGGATACATTTTCAATTTCCTTGTACAATAGCAGGCAGAGTTCTCATAGATATGGAAGTAAATCAACACGATACCAATCAGGTGGCAGACAGCGTTTACTGTGATTTTGTCTTTCGAGATGAAACCATTGTCCTGGGGGTGAAAAACTGCTACAAATGAAAACAAAACACTTAGGGAGAGTGCACAGCTGGTCTTCTTTTAAAATGGCTGCATCTCATAATATTGGTGTTTTTTGTTCAAAACTTATCAGCATAAACTATTTTGAAATATATGTGTAATCGCAAGACACATATCAATGCCTGACAACTTTCTTAGCTTGAAAAATGGGCATTTTCGTTAGGTTTTTAAGTCTTATTTTCCAGTGGTGCTCCATGCCCCATAACCACCTTTATAAAATGCCAAGGTGGGTAATTATTTATTTTTAATTTACAAACAATGCTTAACTTTACAACACAATTTCTTGTGGCAAATGCATATGTACCTCATCATGTTTGTGAAGAAAAACCTTTGGCTTAATAAATACAGAATTTATCCTGTACCTAAAGTTATTACTCAAAAATATTACAGTGCCCAAAAGTTCAGCATTTTTAATTAATTGTAACATCATTAATAAATGTATGCCTGATTGTAAAGAACTTTTCCAATGCTGAATTATTTCTTATAAGGAAAATAGAGCAACCTTTCCCATTGTGCTATGCTAATTAGGTTAAGGTTATTCCAGCTGAGCCAGATAAAATGGTGTGCTAACACAATATGCTGTTTGTTAAGCAATAATTAACTCAAAAACTGTGTTGTACATAGGTTTGAGATTATTGTGGTTCCAAAATTGTCTGATATAGAAATGTCTGTGTGGGTGTGATGGAACATATAAAACATTGTGATGATATGACTGTTATTTTAATTTTATCCCAATGATAATTTTTTTAATCTGATGCTGCATGTCAACTATGTTCACTTAGAGAAGTGCCTTAAAATGCATGCTTTTAATTATCCATTATCCAACCTGCTATATCCTAACACAGG
Source organism: Erpetoichthys calabaricus (assembly GCF_900747795.2). Lineage (NCBI taxonomy): Eukaryota > Metazoa > Chordata > Cladistia > Polypteriformes > Polypteridae > Erpetoichthys > Erpetoichthys calabaricus. Next base: position 217,622,558 of record NC_041395.2, read on the forward strand.
GTCACAGGGGTCTGCTGGAGCCAATCCCAGCCAACACAGGGCGCAAGGCAGGAACAAATCCTGGGCAGGGCTCCAGCCCACCGCAGGGCACACAAACACACACACCCACACACCAAGCACACACTAGGGACAATTTAGGATCGCCAATGCACCTAATCTGCATGTCTTTGGACTGTGGGAGGAAACCGGAGTACCCGGAGGAAACCCACTCAGACACAAGGAAAACATGCACACTCCACGCAGGGAAGACCCGGGAAGTGAACCCAGGTCTCCTTACTGCGAGGCAGCAGCGCTACCACTGGCTTTTAATTATCCATCCATCCATCCATCCATCCATTGTCTCCCGCTTATCCGAGGTCGGGTTGCGGGGGCAGCAGCTTGAGCAGAGATGCCCAGACTTCCCTCTCCCCGGCCACTTCTTCTAGCTCTTCCGGGAGAATCCCAAGGCATTCCCAGGCCAGTCAAGAGACATAGTCCCTCGAGCGTGTCCTGGGTCTTCCCCGGGGCTTCCTCCCGGTTGGACGTGCCCGGAACACCTCACCAGGGAGGCGTCCAGGAGGCATCCTGATCAGATGTCCGAGCCACCTCATCTGACTCCTCTCGATGCGGAGGAGCAGCGGCTCTACTCTGAGCCCCTCCCGGATGACTGAGCTTCTCACCCTATCTTTAAGGGAAAGCCCAGACACCCTGCGGAGGAAACTCATTTCAGTCGCTTGTATTCGCGATCTCGTTCTTTCGGTCACTACCCATAGCTCATGACCATAGGTGAGGGTAGGAACATAGATCGACTGGTAAATTGAGAGCTTCGCCTTGCGGCTCAGCTCCTTTTTCACCACGACAGACCGATGCAATGCCCGCATTACTGCGGATGCCGCACCGATCCGCCTGTCGATCTCACACTCCATTCTTCCCTCACTCGTGAACAAGACCCCGAGATACTTGAACTCCTCCACTTGGGGCAGGATCTCGCTACCAACCCTGAGAGGGCACTCCACCCTTTTCCGGCTGAGGACCATGGTCTCGGATTTGGAGGTGCTGATTCTCATCCCAGCCGCTTCACACTCGGCTGCGAACCGATCCAGAGAGAGCTGAAGATCACGGCCTGATGAAGCAAACAGGACAACATCATCTGCAAAAAGCAGTGACCCAATCCTGAGCCCACCAAACTGGACCCCCTCAACACCCTGGCTGCGCCTAGAAATTCTGTCCATAAAAGATATGAACAGAATCGGTGACAAAGGGCAGCCCAGGCGGAGTCCAACTCTCACTGGAAACAGGTTCGACTTACTGCCGGCAATGCGGACCAAGCTCTGGCACCGATCGTACAGGGACTGAACAGCCCTTATCAGGGGGGCCGGTACCCCATACTCTCGGAGTACCCCCCACAGGATTCCCCGAGGGACACGGTCGAATGCCTTTTCTAAGTCCACAAAACACATGTAGACTGGTTGGGCAAACTCCCATGTACCCTCCAGGACCCTGCTAAGGGTATAGAGCTGGTCCACTGTTCCGCGACCAGGACGAAAACCACACTGTTCCTCCTGAATCCGAGGCTCGACTATCCGACGGACCCTCCTCTCCAGGACCCCTGAATAGACTTTTCCAGGGAGGCTGAGGAGTGTGATCCCTCTGTAGTTGGAACACACCCTCCGATCCCCCTTCTTAAAGAGGGGGACCACCACCCCGGTCTGCCAATCCAGAGGCACTGTCCCTGATGTCCATGCGATGTTGCAGAGGCGTGTCAGCCAAGACAGTCCTACAACATCCAGAGCCTTGAGGAACTCCGGGCGTATCTCATCCACCCCCGGGGCCCTACCACCAAGGAGTTTTTTGACCACCTCGGTGACCTCAGTCCCAGAGATGGGGGAGTCCACCTCTGAGTCCCCAGGCTCTGCTTCCTCATTGGAAGGCATGTTAATGGGATTGAGGAGGTCTTCGAAGTATTCCCCCCACCGACCCACAACATCCCGAGTCGAGGTCAGCAGCGCACCATCCCCACCATATACAGTGTTGACACTGCACTGCTTCCCCTTCCTGAGACGCCGGATGGTGGACCAGAATCTCCTCGAAGCCGTCCGAAAGTCATTCTCCATGGCCTCCCCAAACTCCTCCCACGCCCGAGTTTTTGCCTCAGCAACCACCAAAGCCGCATTCCGCTTGGCCTGCCGGTACCTATCAGCTGCCTCCGGGGTCCCACAGGACAAAAGGGTCCCGTAGGACTCCTTCTTCAGCTTGACGGCATCCTTCACCGCCGGTGTCCACCAGCGGGTTCGGGGATTGCCGCCACGACAGGCACCGACCACCTTACGGCCACAGCTCCGGTCAGCTGCCTCAACAATAGAGGCACGGAACATGGCCCATTCGGACTCAATGTCCCCCACCTCCCTCGGGATGTGGTCGAAGTTCTGCCGGAGGTGGGAGTTGAAGCTACTTCTGACAGGGGGCTCTGCCAGACGTTCCCAGCAGACCCTCACAACACGTTTGGGCCTACCACGCCTGACCGGCATCCTCCCCCACCATCGAAGCCAACTCACCACCAGGTGGTGATCAGTTGACAGCTCCGCCCCTCTCTTCACCCGAGTGTCCAAGACATGTGGCCGCAGGTCCGACGACACGACCACAAAGTCGATCATCGAACTGAGGCCTAGGGTGTCCTGGTGCCAAGTGCACATATGAACACCCCTATGCTTGAACATGGTGTTCGTTATGGACAATCCGTTCATATGATGTGCATGGCATAATTTACAGAAGCCTCTAGCTTGCAAAATACATATGCATCTCCAAACAAACTAGTGCCATACTGCCCGCTTGTACAGTCACTATCTACAGACGTGCACCACAGGTGTTTTCACTCTAATTCTAAAAATGGGGTGAGGGTTTTGAACACTACAGTTATTATTATTGCTGGCACTTTGTGTGCTGTCTGACTCAAGTAATGAGTTGGAGTCTGGCCAACGTTCTGGGAGTTAATGTAATGTTCCCATGTTACAACATTTTGCAACAGAAATTCCTTATATAATTTTTTGAAACTCTGCTGCTTTTAGTAAACTTTTTTATGAAAAAGAAAAACTCTCAGTTCTTTAGTGCATTTAAAAAGAGAGAACAAGTTGCCAAGAATGTATAACCAAAAGGCAAGATATGAAGAGGAACAAAGAAAGGGGACTCAGATGTGAATAATAGAGAACCTGAATACTTTAGGTACAAATATAATGTAGTACTAAATGTCAAGCATATAGGCACTGAGAGCAAGTTGCTCTAATATCAGAAAGCTAAACTCAGCAGAAAATTGTAAAATGTGTGAAATCCACTGTATAAGCTCTATGAAATTAAAGTACTGTATATTAAAGATACAAGAATAAGTCAGGGAAAGAATAATATAGCTATAATAAGGTGTTCCACGGGTTAAACATTTCTGCCCCCATATTTCTTCTTTTACTGTATGAAATCTATCCATCTAACAATTTTCTAACCATTTCCCCACATATTACAATATAAGGTTGATGGAGGCTGGAGCTTATCCTGGCCACTGTTAGGTTAAAGCAGAAACCAAACCTACATGACCCACCAGTTGATCTACAGGCACATTCACTCACACATGTATATGGCCAATTCTGATTTAATAAACAAGCTAACCTTAACAATTTTAATATGCTGGTGGAAACTGGAGTATATGGAGAACAACCACTGGAAGAACATGCAACCTTCATTAAAACTGTCAGGTCAGGATTCAGACCCAATCTTATGCAGCTATAAGGCATCAGCACTAGCCACTATACTTATTCTTATTTTCATACATTTTTTTAAATAATTGTATTTTAATATAGGTTTCATCTGCAATGAACTGGCTTCACCTCCTGGGCCAGTGCCTGGTTTATGCCAGTTGCTGATGGAATAGGTTCTATCTCTTCGAATACGTAAATTAAAAATGAATGGATGGACATTTGCTTTAATATTCCATGTTATTATTATTAAATCATTTAGTTTTTAAAGCATATTAAGGGTAAAAAGTTTAAAAATATGACTATATGAGAAGTACTGATATAACAGAAAGGTGAATGTGGCAATATCTGAGCTGAAGTACAGCAAAACTGCTGAATATACGGTAAAACAAAAACAAAGCATTAACTAATAAAAGCTAATAAAAGAATTCACACTCAACCTTTAAATCCATCTTCAGATTCATCTGAATAGAGATGGTAGCATTTACATACGTATCATTAAATGCTTCCCTGCTCTTATCTGCATAAAGATTCTTGGTGCAGGTATTCATTCATACAACATGCTTCTCTGGATTCATCAGCTGCCATTCTTATTCATCCCACTCAACACCACACCAGGATGCTTTGGTGGAGTTGTCTGGCATTTGCACAAGCCACCCTTTTCCAGGAGAGAACTAAGACCTATTATTTGGAAGTGACAATTATACACTACTTTGCAAACTGTTTGATTACATCCAAAAGACCGCAATCTGATGAAGCCAAGAGGACTATATCATCTGCAAAGAACAGAGATGCAACCCTTAGGTTTCCAAACAAGACATTCTTCAACCCTCGGATGCAAATTTGAAATCTTGTCCATGAAAATCATGAACAGGAGACAAAATGTATCCTTGGCGTAGTTCAAAGCTCACATTGAATGAACTCAACATATTGTCAAGTATGTGAGCTCACTATACAAATACAAGAACCAAACATCACACAGTAAGCCCGGAATTCAGTACTCTTGAAGCATATGTTATATGATACTACAAGTTACAGGGTCTACTACTTTTTCTAAGCTTACAAAGCACATGTGATAAAATTGGCATATTCCCTTATCTCTCAAATACCTGACAAAAAGTTGGTCAACTATACCAAGGCCTGAACAGGCCTCCCTCTAGATGTAAGTGTCAGAGAAGGAGAATATGTTTTAGTAACACAGCTAAGACTTTCCCAAGAAGACTGAAGAGTATGATCACTATAACTACAGAAGGCCTTTTTGACCTGTGAATTTCTTCTCTCACTGATCTCTAGCAAAGTGTTTAGAAATCACATTCTTTTCTGACTTATATATTTGAAAATGCTATTAGAAATCATGTCAGTAAACTCATCTGCCCAAAAAGGGCTGTAGATTGTCTTTAAATGAATAATAAACTAATTTTCTGTTTCCAACAATGTAGAATTTGCTGGAATTGATTTTTAAGTTTGCTTTTTTTAATATTTTATTTTATTTCATTTCAATGGCATGTTCTCAATCGAACAAATAATAATAACATAACAGATACAATCATTTACTTCAAAATCAATACAGAGAATACAAAGGAAAAAAGAAATACAAAGAAAAAAAACACAACATGATTCAACCTCCACCCAATAGAAAGAGAAAAAGAAGACAGTCACAAGCAAACAAAAAACTGACTTTTTAACTAAAACAATTAAAAGCATAAAAGAGTTGATCACAGGCCAAGCATACTTATTCTAAAATAACATTTAAGAATTTTTGTCATGTTTTAATAAAGATTTGGACATATCATTTAAGAGAGAATTTAATATTTTTTTAATACTAGGGGGCTTTGCCCCCTGCTCGTTTTACTCGCCAACCCCCAGGGCCTGTGCTACGTGCCAGCCACTTTGCATCTCTCCTGCTCGCGTATTTGGATTTCACTTTCACCAAACAACAAATCTTTTACTTCTCGCGGATACGCCTCTTCATTAGGAAGAAACACTACTTTTTCCCTGATGGCAACACGAATTAGACAATCTACAAGTCTCCGAATTAAAGTTTAAATCCATCCATCCATCCATATCCTAACACAGGGTCACTGGGGTCTGCTGCAGCCAATCCCAGCCAGCACAGGGCAGGACACAAACCCCGGGCAGGGCACCAGCCCACCGCAGGGCACACACACACACACACCCCTATCACACACTAGGGACAATTTAGGATCGCCAATGCACCTAACCTGCATGTCTTTGGACTGTGGGAGGAAACCGGAGTACCCAGAGGAAACACACACAGACACGGGGAGAACATGCAAACTCCACGCAGGGAGGATCCGGGAAGCGAACCCTTACAGTCTACTTACTGCGAGGCAGCAGTGCTACCACTGCGCCACCGTGCCGCCCTAAGTTTAAATCCGAACAATATATTCGATCTCTTTTCACATGTTCCGTTATTTCACCGAGTAATAATTTCCATTTGTTTGCACTAATGCAATCTTTACTGTCATTTTTTTGAGACTTTCGAATTTTAGTACTTTCATTATCTCTAACCTACTCTGCATGTGTATCGTGCCAAAGTTTTTGAATTCTTTACAAAGTTCTATTTTGTCATGTACTCTTTGTCTTTTATTTCCAGCCTGGGATGTGGTTAATTCTCTTGGCACAAAGTCTCTTCTCGCAGGAGGTGAAAGTATCTCTCTGAAAGAGTCCCGTCTTGTCCCTGCATTTTTTTATTATAATAGAGAGATAAGATAATATACAACATTGGTTAATCACTGATTTTAGAAAGTGGGTTGGGATTCTTTCAGATGAGCAAGATATAGTGCCTTCATGCTAGTAGGATACAACAAATACCACTGTTGAGGAATCAGGAGTGATCGTGACACCAAGGCTGTCTGAGAAATACTGTGGGTAAAAGAATTTTCTACAAAACACTTCATTTAGTGTATTCCCGAAACATATGGTCTAGTGATGCTTGAACTAGGTGGCAACACTGGCAGGTTGGATCTTGCCCTGGGTACATTTTTTGGTTGAATAACAGAATGTTTGGCGTACATAGAACTCGAGTGAATTCTATGTTTGGCTTAAAGCTTTAAAAGCACTCTCATGCTTAAGCGAGTCGGGCTTCTGGCATTCACTTTCACTCCACTTCGCGCATCTTCGGACTCATCTGCACGAAATGGCTGGCATTTCCATTTTCCTCCGCCACTCTGGACCAATCTGATACAATACGTTACTTCACTTCACACTTGGTAGTACGAGGTGCCCTTATAAAATCATCACTGTGAATGCGGCTGATATTCACTCTCACCTGTAAACGACTTTTTAGACACATCTGTGTGGAACTGATGATTTTAAGTGTGTCGAATTGAAAACGCCTCTCCAGGCTGATCTTCACCGAGCTGCTGACGTCCACTGCTAACACCACTTCAGAGTAATCAGTGTGGTACTGCTGGCACTGACGGTAATTCCCAACCCCACTCCGAGTTGGCTGCTGTTAACATTTCACTTCTAAATGCCTCTTCAAACTCGCTTGAGTGGATCTGCCTGACACTGAACTTAAGCCCACAAAAGTGCCTCTCTGGGTCAGTTGCATGGAGCTGCTGGCATTGATAGCCGTGCCTCGAAAGTCACTTAAAGTTTGTCATCTTTTCGGTTGCATTTTTCAGGCGGGTACTTACCTGCTTCCGCCTGGCTGGCGAGCAGCAAAAGAATCCCGAGAAATGATACGACGCCTCTCATATCCCCTCCGAGTGAGGCGCAGAATCAGGGTGGTTGAAGTTGCGGCAAGCGCGTCCGTTCGAGTGCGCGCGCAGCGAGCTACTCCGCTAAGTGCAGCTTTGGAGTGCAAGAGGAAATTGTAGCGAGCTGAGCCAAACCACGAGCGGTCGCTTCCCCCTCGGCCTCTCTCGCTTTCCTTCGAAAAACATTAAAGTAAGAACAAAGGGTTCCCGTTATTGCGGAGAGAATTAGGAGGCTGGGATAAAGGGGGCGGGGGTGCTGGCTATGGTGTCTTTCAGATGGAATCTGATTTTTTTTCCAAGTTGTGAGTGAGTTAAAAGTCAGAACCCCTAGAGCTTCAACCCAGAATCACTGGCAAAGCTTTCAGTGCATTTTATACTGTTTTGCCAGTAATTATGTCACAACCACTCACTTCAGGTTAACACGAAAAGCTATGCTTTTAACCTTTTAAGCACTCCATTTTATTTTAGGTTACTTATTCTTTCCAGACTTCACTAGTCTTTAAAGGCTTTTAGATTCTTAAAAAAACGCAATTATATCCCCCGTACACATAAAAATACAATAACAACAAAAACCACTACTACTATTAGTTTGACATCCCGAAGCAAGCCACATCTGGAAATGTTCCGCAAGAGAAATGATTCAGTAAAGGTGAGGATTCATTTTTTTCTCCGAAAGATTTCTTCAGTCCTACACAATCACGCCCTTAAATTCTCGAGAATTCATGCTATTTACACTTAAGGTCTACAGTTCTCAGTTTCTTTTATGCTGGGCTTTAGAATGCAGTACGACGTGGCAGCGATGTGGAAATGAAATGTAACCCCCTTCTGAGATTTCCCCAGATTAATTGCTGTTTTCTGTTCTCGCCCTCTCTTTCCTTCGCTCTGTCTCTTGTCTCTCTCTCTCTCTCTCTGAAATTACATTTCCAAAACAGGACTTGCAATACTGTAAGATTAATTTTGCTAAAAGGTTGAAAATGCATTATTATTATTATTATTATTATTATACACAGTGAAATCCTCCAATCTTCAGATCCACTTAATCTAATTCAGGGTCACAAGGAGACCATAGCCTATCCTGGCAGCATCAGCACAAGACATACACCAGCTACACTAAAGGCACCTGTTGATTATGGGTGAACACTCCCTCACATCATGTTAATGTTGAGATGCCGTTTGTTTTATTACATTACCAGATCACATGAGATGTGCACCTAACATTACTAACCTACCAACTAACATCTAAGGTTCCCTTCTTAATTGGTTATAGGAAGACATGTCAAACGTTGTTATATTCCTCTTATCTGTAACCTCATCACTGTCCTAATTCTACCCCATGTATTCAACCCTAGGGACCTCTAATGACATGCTAGTTGCTGATTGGAACTGTCTTTTTTTCATTCTTTACTTCAACCCAGTTTACCACCCATAGAGGAATCTATAATGTGTCCTTCATACCCTTTGGGGACTGCAGCCAGAAAAGGAATTAATAATCGTAGCCTTTCAGCAATGCTAGTGATCCATAATCGGACAGAGACACAAAGTGTAAGTTTTTACCTAAAGAATACATTTATTTGCATAATGCCTAATACAAGCAATTATAAGCAATACAAAGAATTGTACAGCCTGGGTTGGTCCATGCAGTACTCATTCAGTCCTAAATGACAGTTCCCATATGTCCCAGTTCCTTAGTTAGAGATGATATATCCTTAATTGAAGAATCAAAAGATGGGTTTCATGCCAGAGACAGAGCTCCTTTGCAGATGTCCATCAGCTAAACAACAATATCCATTTAAATGTCTCTGACCCCTTGCAAAGTGTCAGAAAGTCAGCAAATGAACCAACCACTCTGTTCTTGCAGCATAGCGCCAGCTGAACTAAATTAAACTGAAAAAACTGAACTGTTTTTGGAAAAATTTCTAATAAAATAGCAGCCACTCTCTTACCCCCTTCTAGTTCAAATTAAGGGCACACTCCTGGTTTACTGTGCACCAGAGTGGCTAACATGTTTACAGTTTCCACAGAAGTAACCACACAAGCTCAAAGTCAGTTGATATGGGAATTAAAAGCTGTTCAAAGCTGCAAACAGATTGGCTGTGCAACATAATTTAGGGTCCTTCATTGCCTTTGAGGTTTCCCAGGATAAACTTCACTCCTATTCAGTTTTACAATTCTCTCAGGCCTTGACTGTTTACTTTAACTCCATCAGTTGAAAAGGTTAAAGCTTTCCCTGATACACTAGTCAACCAAAAATGCACACCTTTGGAATGTGGCAAGAAAACTGGGATACTCCACCACCACCACCAGAAAATATAAGAAAACATACAGTGACTACACCAGGAAGGTAAAAGAACTATCCACTGTGTCACTAGACTGCCACCAAGCAAAAAAGGTGACTAAGGTTTATCTTTAAAGACAACTGAAGACTTTTCCTCTTCAGTTTGAAATGTCTACCTGTTCTCCCTCCAACTATTGTTGGCATACACACATATTGTATTGAGATGCAAGATTAGTATTCTTAATACTAAGTATTCTTAATACTAAGTTTTAATACTAAGTTTTTATTGGGTTTGTTTCTGTATTATTTACTTTAGTGAAAGGTGAAATAATTGCATAAATTTAGGCAAGTAATTGTTCCTGATTTCTTGCTAAACGGTACAAGAAAAATGAAATATATTTATACTTCTATTTTTTTCTACTGATTTATTTCTGATTTAGATACTTGATTATACTGTTTAATTCCAATCTCAGCATGACAATATTTTGAAAACATTAGGTTAATAGGAAATTGCAGGGTTTATTAGATTAGATTGAATGGCCTTTCATCATGGAAAAAAACTGTAATGTTCTTTTTCGACTTCTAAACTGTTAAATGTAATGAAAGAGTAATAAACACGATTTCAAGAAGAATTTCTACACTTTTGTTTTCTCAGTGTTGTTATATTGGTATCTGTTTTTCAGATTTTTAATCTCTACTGAGTCTTGTTATTGCTAATTTGAGCAATTTACAGTGGTGTTTCACAGATGACACTGAAGTAGAAGGGAAATATGAATAAGACAGCACAAGCAAGTATTCAAAACTGGGCAACTATTTGTAACATTCAACTTAATGTTAATGAGTAAAAAGGACTACAGGCAGGAAAATGAACATTAATTATAAACGTTAGAATGGTGATAAGAACTACATAACAGGTACAAAAGAGGGATATCTCAAGACAAGCGTGTTTGTCCTGCTCTGTAAGAATAAGGGAAAATAATCTTTTTAGTAATGAACAGACAATGCTATGTGAAGGGATTAGTCCAGTGTTCTCAAATCTTTTGTTTGTTCTTATCATCCGTCCAGTGCTGTAAACATTGCTCTGTGGCACAAGGTGAAGTGTCACTTCACCATACTTAACTTATGGAATGAGAAGTATTAAGAGAAGAATTCAGTAAGGCTACGGAGGCACATCATAACATGAGAGTCATGATGAAATCAAAAGTCAAAAATCAAGTAAAATAGAATATTTATTGAGAAAGCAGCTCTGAGGCACCAGGGTCAAGCTAGATAAAATAACACAGTACAGAAAAAGGCTTTATGGAATAAAAAAAAAACTATAACCCACTGTAAATATGACAAATGAGGTAAAATCCAACAATGAAAACATTCAGTACACTAATACATTACAAGGGTGTGCTGCTCTTCTTTATTGCCCCTCCCATCTTGTGAGTGACCCATACTTAAGAGCAACATAGCAAGGTGGGGCCTGTGGTAGAAGCCAGGTCCATAACTCAAGCACAAGTTAATCTATTTGTTACAGCCAAAATATTTCCTTTCATTGTCTGGAACTACTGTTTCAAGAACATGGTTATGAACTATCTTAGCAGCAATGGGTATAAGGCAAAAAAGCTGTCTTTGTGGAAGTATTTTTCCATTGCATTCTAATAAAATCGAAGAAGTCAGGCACATCCTCCAATGGTAATCTAATTAAACTGTCAAATCATGTAGCACATATGCTGATAATTTTTAAGTGCTCCTGGAAGAGATTTTTCCAGGTAACTTACCTATTATAGACCCAAGCAATCTTGATAGGCTAAATAGTCTTCTGATATTTCTGATTTTTTTTATTTTCTGTATTATTCTTCCACCCATTCAAGATTCAGTACTTTACTTAATTTCTACAGAGCCTATCTCTAAAATGCTTTACCACTGTCCAGTTTCAATGAATGTAATGTGGTGTCCTAGAGCAGATGGAAGCTGTAATTCTATTAGACTGCCAATCTCCACTACTGATCAAGAACACTAAACTGCAGTGACAATAGAGCTCTCTGTACTTCATTTTTAGATATACTACATAATGGCAACTAAAACCAAAACCTATGTTTTCTCTCACCAATTGTCATTTATACCATAGCCTTATTTCTTTTTGTACAGGGGAGGAGGATATGTGGCTACAAGGACTTCATCAATTACTAAGAATGTTTTTTCTTCTTTTAGCAGTGAGGGTACACAATACATTTGTTTTTAAACTAAGGCCTACATGTAATAATTTGACAGGATGAAATGCTGATAAGCAATACAAGCTTTTTTTTATAAGCACATTGCCACAATTTCAGATCCTACCACTGAATCATTGGGTGAGTTGAGTCGATCCTTAACCCTACACTATTGGAAGAAGATAATTTAGAATGCTCCATTGTGTTTTTATGTGGCATAGTTTGAAGTGACTTTGGACTGTAAGGCTAAAAGTACAAACACCCCTTCATTAATTTAGTGTGTGAAAGTCATTCTGTAAGAGACAGAGCTTTTGGCTATAGTGCAACCAAGCTTTGGAATGATTTGCCTACAAATATTAGGAAGCTACATTAGTGTTAGCATTCAAATTAAAATTACACACTCACTAATTTAGCATTGCATACACTTCCTGGAGCTTTTCATATAACACTATAATTAATTAATTGTCTTGATTGATCATTATTAAGACTAAGATATGGAAGAAGATGATTCACTGTGGCAACCCCTAATGGAAGCACATGAAAGAAGAAGAGGTCATTATTAGGACTCTCCCATTATTTCTATTCTTGGCATCTGTGATGGCATTTGGTTTGGAGTGTACTGTATATGTCATCACAAATGATAGTCATATTTTCAGATTCCTTGCCAGTAGATTGATTAATTTCAGAATGTAAAATTTAGAATTAAAACTACCCTGTGCATGCATGTGTGTGTACATTTCTTTCTATATTTTTGCATGATGCTATGTTTATTTCAAGTTTTGTGTTTATGTTGAATTTCCTCTACATAACATAACATTCTCAAAGCCACTTTATCCAATTTAAAGTTGCAGAGGGACCACAAGGCATTAAACAGGTCTGGACAGAGAACCTGTCCATTACAGGGCCCACTTGTGTGCACACCCATACTCACACAGGGTTAATTTGAAATTTCCAGCATGGACACTAGGTGGCACTATAGCCCCTTTCACCCAACAGACAGACACTCAGGACACCAGGTAAAAGCACCAAGAAGATCTTTAATTTCTTTTCCTTCTTGAACACTGCCGTCCAAGCACCACAGCCACAATAACACAAGAAAATATAACAATAAGCACAATATTCTCTCTCTCTTTCTCCTCCACACCTCCTAGCAAGCTTTGTCCACCTCCACCCGACACTGGCTCTCTGCAGAGTATTCCGCAGTCCTTTATATAGCTCCTGACCCGGATGGAAAACTTGAGTTTTCTTCATCCTGGAAGTGCTTCTGGATTTCTGTTCTCATAACTCACTAGTACTTCTGGGCTATGAGAGCAGTATGACTCTCCAGGTCCTTCCACAGCACCCCCTGGCAGCACCCACGGCACCCAACAGGGCTGCGATACCGAACTCCAAGTCCCAGGAAGCTCTGTGGGAATCCGGGGCACCGCTACTCTCCAAGGCAGCTGCCATCTAGTGTCTTGGGGGAGGCAGTGTTCTAAAAAAGCTGCCTTCCCCCATCTTTCCATATCAGGGGCGTCCCGGCTGGGCTGAGCTGCTGGCCATCTCTTACACCAGTCACCCTAACCAACATGTGTTTGGGAATGTGATAGGGAAATCAGAGTATCTGGAGTACACATAGGAAGAACATACTAATTTGACATGTGTAATGACCAGGCATTAGACACTGGATCCATGAAGTGGCTATCCTTCCCGGGCCTGATGCTTGACACGATACAGAAGTTATGTGCTCTTGAAAGAGTCTTTATCTTTAACCAGCTAACTGGTGTCCAGACTTTTGTTTTTGGCCTGGAACCTTGAGTCTGAGCATTAGAGCTTTTTGTGTGCCCAAAAGACATTGTTTTGAGATCAAGTCTCACTTTTGTGTAGTACACCCAAAAGAAACAGCACAATAATCCACTATCATAACACACTAAAAGATTATTGTTATGATTTTTAGAAAGATCTTTTTTATTACTGACAGGTATAAATTAGGTTGGCATTAACATAAGCCAACATTTTAGCAGTGGTGCAAATGTGGACTGCATGCACCTGGGTGTGTAGCTACTGACTGGCATAGGTGTCAAAAAGTGATCTTATACCATCATTTCTCTTCCTTACACTGTAAGATCGTGCACCTAAGTTAAGAATTAATTCTCTAATTCCTTAATGAGTCTGAACGCTGCACGTCAGCTTCATCTAATCCAGGCTGAGGCAAGAATAGACACTGGGGTGTGTGGTTTGGCTGCTAATCCCATCTTAAATAGCCGCTAATCAGGATGAAGCAAACTTTAGAGGGGAAAGCCAGATAGGTAAGAGAAGTATCTGCTGCCACTAGACAGTGTACCACAGCTCTGGGAATTCAAGATGAACTTTGCAGCTCAGTTCTTCTACTCACATTCAAAGAACAGAGCTTCTAGAAGAAGGTCTGGTGTGGAGGAGGAATATGATCCCTTTTGGCAGAGGTAATACTTTACACTTTCTACATCCCTCCTTTTTTATCAATGAACAAGATAGATTAGTCTAAAAAGTGATTGTGCCTATCTCTTTATTCTTGACATCTTCACCTATATTGTTTTATCTCCTCTTCATTGCAAAAACCCTCTCCATCAACCTAAATGGTAAAACAGAGGGTGTCATGGCCACAAAGTATTTGTATAGGATACAAAAATGGCTGACAAGAAAGGAGAAATCATAGACTAGATACTAAAGAGACACATTGAGTGCACAAAAACAGACAGAGACAAGGATAATTTAGGGCAAAGTTTAGTTGACAGTGTTAGCTTTCTTTATGCAAGGTATTTGATATGTATATCTGGAATCTTTTGCTGTATCTGGTTTGTGTGTCCTTTCCTCTTCCATGTTTAAAATGGAGGCAAATGTTCATCTGATATGTGTGGTATACTAAAGCAGACATTTTTTTAATTCTTATTTTATCTCTCTTCTTTCAAGTCTTTGATTTTCAGTTATCATCTATATCACTTATTTTTTACAATAAATATATTTTGGGCATCTCATACATGTAACATCTTGATGAAGTGCTTTGTGATAATTAGAAAAGTTGTTATATACAGTAAACTTTTTGATTGACTCTATTCAAAGTGGAAAATGTTTGACTTCTAGCAGGTCTAATTCTTCAGTGGCTGCTTTTCCTGAACGTTCTGGAGGATCCATCTTTGAAAAGTGGAGCCCTCCACTCTTTACCCTTAAAGACTTCTTAGGATTTAGTGCACAAACAGTTCAAGGTCAGATTAGCCAATCAGGCTGAGAATAGCTTTGTATCTACATTAGAATAATCCAGGCTGAGCTGCAGTGTCCTGCTCACTACTCCCACAACTCTTTACTATTTTGTTTTCTTTTCTCTCTGTATATTTATTACCTTTCTCAGCAATGGCAAGCATGGATCAAGCAGCCATCAGGGGTCACAGCGCTGCGTTAGCAAGTGTCCTCAAAGCAGGTCTGTCAGGAATGGAGGCATATCACCCCGACCTACTCCAATTCACCCAGAGAGGTTAAAGGATTTTGGTGAAGAGGAATACCTCAATGGAGATGTGAGGACCTGGGAAATGAAGATTATAGGCTCTCCTGAGACTCAGCTTGGAGACATGGCAGATTCTCAAAAAAGACAAGAGTTCAAGTCTGGCATAAAAATTCCTGGCGAATATATCCGCTTTGAAGACATAAGTGCAGCAGCCTTTAAAATACAAGGAGGAGTGCAGAAAACACCCTGCGTGGTAATGCTGTCCACTTTATTCTTCACTTCCTTACCTCCTCCCTCCCTTATCATCTTCATCTAACCACTTATACATTCTCCTGCTTCTCACACTGTTTGCTCACACTTCTTTTTCTTTTTAACTTCTTAGTCCATAATTTATCATTGTTTTGTGTCTCTGTCTTTAATTCACTGATAATACTCAGAACAAATCTTTGTTTTACTGATGTATGTCTGTCCTGAAAATCTGTTTTGGCATTTTGTGAGAGTTGGATTTTTATGTTCAAAGTGTTTTCATGTGGCAATCCTGAGTATACCATTTCTCATTAAGTGTCTTGGCTGGAAGTAATATTGTGTAGTTTGGATGATTCAGTCACCTTGATAAAAATAAGTTGAGTGAGACTTAGATTCAGTCTTCTGCATTCAAATCAAACTTGTTTCACATTTAGGCAGTTTGTCATGAATGGATAAACTTGACTCAATCTTACATGGTCTGGTTTAAAACAAGACTTAAGCATGACTGGATATGATAAGAATGTTATACTTGAACTAGGATTGAGTTAACTATCACACACAAGTTCTTCTCATGTGTTCTAGATAAGGACGCTGGCACCACCATGACTGGCTAAACTGAAGACTTCAGTATGCAGCCCTGATTAGGCCTTGTGTGTCTCTGACTGAATCGAGTTTGAGTTTTATTATGATTTATGCCATGTTCACCACTTACGAATCAAACTTGGTTTGTGAGACATGTGACATTTTTGTTATTTGACCACATCTTAAATATTTACGGTATATGCAAACAGTATGAGTCATTACTGTACCCAATATTTCTCTATTTAGAACACCTGCATCACCTGTCATCTTGTATATGTTACCGGCAATGTGTGAAAAGCAGGTATTGTGTAGAATGCCTAGGCATTCTGTAAGAATGCGTGACATTTCTAGGCAAAGCATGAAATGTCTGTGTTAGTATATACTTTCCCTAGGCATTGTATATAATACCTAGGCATTATACAGAATGACTTGCCAGTTTGCCTTTTGGCATTGCATAGAATGCCTAGAAAATGTTTGAAGTTTTAATCGTTTCATATTTTGATGTCCCATTTTCTGCATTGTATTGGTTTCCTATGTATTCTACATATTGACGGTAACATATTTTAATAGGAATATACAGTATGTACATTCCAGTGCTGCCAATACTGTAGATTAAGGTAATCAGATCTAATAAATAACACTGAAATGTTGCTCCATACACTAATTCAGTCAACAAATATGAACAGAAATGCAATTTCCTACTTATTACAGTTTGCCAATTCGAGCACCAGACTAGGTGCAAAATATCAGCAAAATGTAGTATAACCTACATTACTAAAAGATGACACACTTGTTTTAGTTTGGTCTTTAATAATAGCAGTAAAACACAAATTTGCATGTGTCTAGGAGTTTTGCAGAGTACTTTCACTGGAATATATGGTTAGTCATTACAGATAATTAAGGATTATATTCAAATAAAGAAAACCCAAGATCCCTGGCACCCTTACAAAGATCAGATCGTGCCATGCACTGGCCAAAAAATCATCAAAGAAGTGTCTAAGAACTTCAAAAATCTTAAGATATTTCTTGTCACAATCAGTTTCAAATAACATGAGCCAGCTGTCAGAAAGAGATTTCGTATATGGTTAACATGGCAAGACTGAAAAGAGGTGGTGTTTGAATTGGTTTTATATTCAAAAAAGAATATAAATGGGCATCTGAAATAGCAAGAAATTATTTGGATGCAGAAAAAACCTCTGGAGCAATGTACTTTTGACAGACAGACAAGTCACAGCTAGGATGATTTTGTCATAGTATTAGACTACTTGTTTAATGTATTCAAAAACTTTTTGAATCAGGGAGTATTATGAATGTTACAATGCATTAGGAAATATCTGAGTAGAATATGAGACCATCTATCAAACAGATTAATGTAAATAGAAAATGAATCTTACAACAGGAATGGATTATGGTTTAAATACTCAAGCAAATCTGCAACTGAATGGCTTGAAAAGAAGTCTGTACGCTTTTACAATGTGTGAGTTGAGGCCAACATTTACAGTATATCCTATTGAAATGTTAGGAGAAAGGTGTGCAAGAAAGTCACTGAACATCCTAAAGCTGAAACAGATCTGTGCAGATGAGTTAGCAACCATTTTATCACAGCTGATGGAAGTATTTAATAGATAGTTACAAAAAGACATATACTGTATGCAATAACGTCTGCCAAAATGGCAACACCAATTGACAGGTACAGAATTTAAAAGTGGAATTACTTTGAAAGTCCCAGAAAAATTAATATAAATGTTATTTACTAAATTAACTCAAATCTACTAATAATATTGAAATGATGATTATATTTACATATATTAGCATATTTTAAATGATACAATATTTTTCATATCCATAAACAGTACTTTCTCACATAAATGTACATAGAGACTGCAATATTTATGATGTAACATTTATTTGTTGTCCCATCTGTGTTATGACATTAATTTTCTTGTGATCGACAGGAAATGAAATGAGGGTGGCAGACTATTACAAATAACTAAATATATAGCTAGCCAATTAATCATTCGTTACTTACAAATTATATAGTGGACATTATAATGAGTACAATACACCAAACACATTGCTACCCTGTATAATCTGATTAATTTTACCAATTCTGATTGTTTCATTTTGTACTTTTTACACCATTTGGACTATGATCTGGGTGACGCAGTGGTAGCGCTGCTGCCTCACAGTTAGGAGACCTGGGTTTGCTTCCTGAGTCGTCCCTGCGTGGAGTTTGCATGTTCTCCCCATGTCTGCACAAAGTTACAAAGACATTATTTTGTACCATGGTCTGGCTGGTACTGCCAGGGTAGATTCACTTTTCTGGATCAATTCTTAAATAATGTTACTGTTGTTGTATACTCAAGAACAGTCCTCAAGATTAACATAGGTTAATCTTGAAAACTAAAGAGGAGATGCAGATCTGCTATTGGCTAGATTCAGTGTGCAGTGACTTAATAAATATTCTCTTAAAGAACTAGGGTCCACTGTGCTCCTCCAGTCAAATCTCGAGCTCCACATACTAAGATGTAGATATTTATGATTTAATTTAACATGGACCATTTTGCAGAATGTGATATTTATTATACTTTATTTATTAAGCTCATATTTTTCATTGGCATAGTGATGTAAATAACTTTTTCACTGCAGAGTAGTTCATATTTGGAAAATTCAAAGTAATGAATTCCTCTGTTCTTCTTCTATATAAACTTTCTTCTGTTCGGAGTAGCTAGGAACCAGAGTCTGTCACTGAAGTAATGACCTCAAAGCAGTAGGAATCACACTAAACCAACACTCATTCAGACCATATAATTTACATGTGTGTTTTGATCTCACAGTTTGTCTTTGGACTGTAAAAGGGAACCTTGAGCTCTGCAAAGTAAATTCAGACAATATCAAGGGCCCACCAACCTTAAATCCAGCTTGGGCTGCTGTCATGAAGAAGCCAGACTCTAGAACAAAAACGTGGTGTGTTACCCTGGAAAGAATATCTTACAGCACACTCCTTAGTGTGCAGATCTAAATGAACTGACATAAAGAATGGCACATAATATAAAAGTTACTATTTATTATTTGAAATATTGTCAAAAGCAGGCAGGTTGTGGTCATACACAAATAGGCTACACAGGAACAGGCAAAGAAATATTAAAATCGGACAAAGATCATAAATCACAATAGTCACAACAGTACATAAAGATGTTTAACAAACATTTTTGCTAGAGCAAAGTGACTCTGCCAAGCTCCCTTTTTCCCCTTGGTCAACCTATCACATGACCTAATTTTGTATGACAACAGAAATAGGTGAATAATGGTTAATTTATAGATCAACCTAGTGGCTATAGGTGGAGCTAAACTCAATGGACATTACAAAGATGTGTAAGTAAACTCCAGCAAAAACCAAGAGAAATGTGTTGTTGCCTTGAAATAAAATAGAAATTTAAGGAATAGAACTGCTAAGTCATTTATAAAAAGTAGTGGAAACAATCATACAAAAAGTGCTGGAAATAATCATTTTTGTTTATGTGCCATTCTAATTTTCAATATTTCATTTAGTGGTTACATTTTTATTTGTATTATTTTGCAAATTATTCATTTTACTCTCTGTCTAAACATTATTAGATGGTAAAGGGCTTTCTATGAAGGCATATTTCAGACTTTAAGTAAATGTTATTGTTATGAACTAGAGAGTCCCAAAGCATTAAGTCCTAATGACTCAAAATATCCACTAGAAGGGAAAACTGTCAACACTGGCTTGTCACGCAAAAAGGGTAATGAAGAATTTTGTATAAATAAAAGATTTCTTTTTCAAAAAAAGCTCTGTTAAACAGTGAAACTCCTAAAAGCACAAAAGGCATAGTGGGAATGTTGAAATAGCATAGTCGATCCACAGCAAACAAGTCCCAATCACAAATCCAAAGAAGGGTTGAAAAACACAGCACAGAGGTCAAAACTCCAGTAATACACAAACAAAACCTTTACAGGGCTGAGGGCAATCCCCTGCAGTGTTAGGCAGGTGGCCCTGCCTCTTGGGGAACGACCCACATAACACAAGCAACACAACAGAAAACACATTGACATAAAGTAAATAATGAACACTGTTAATAAAAAATAAACAAACAAGTTGCCTAGCTGTCTTATTGATAAGCATTTTCCTTGTTTCTTTTTATCTTCTGATATTGGAAACACTCTGTGGCTATTCTTTGTGTATGATATAACTATCCTCTTTAATAAAATCCCTATGTGCGTCCATGTGTCCGTGTGTGTGTGTCTTCTGGTGAAGTGCGCATGTGCGGGGCACGGTGCGATGCTTCAAAGGCCGCCTGACGCGTCACACAAGACAGAGAGGGCGGGACCTGTAAAATATCACGCGGCCGATCCAATCGGATTTCGGTAAATGAGGTAAGACCTAAAACATAACGCACGAAAAATCCAATCGGTTACTGAGACGTGGAGACCAGCTTCCCCAAAGAGGTGGGATTAGTGTTTGTTGTTCACTCTGAGGATGTCAGATTTGCGTTTAAGAAACTTGGCCCGGTAAAGTGTAAAGTGTTTTCCTAAATATACGAATTTTCATGATATTACAATCGGATGACTTTTAAAAGTAGATTTATTTTCGCACACATAAAATCCGTTGCTGGGGAGATGCCATACATACAATAATCAGCTGCACGCCAGCACAGATTAAAATACTTGCTGGAGAGATGTATTACTGTGAGAGAAAATTAAAGGCACACAATACAGTGACGCATATTACAGCCACATACAAGCCAGTATTACTGTAACAGAAAATAGACGGTCCTTTGCCATTTAATATAGACTGTTCCTACTAATGTTTATGCACTACTATTCTAGCACCCGTTATTGTAACGGGCTTAATGTCTAGTATTTAAATAAAAGTGCAGTAAGTGGCAACTCTTCAATTTGCTTTCACTCAGCACTCTAACAAGCCATTCCAGAATCCTGCACAGATTGTTCAACAAGTTTCAGTTTGTTTAAAATGTTAAGGTCAGTGGAACTCCTTCCAAATAACTAGCAGACCAGTCTAAATATTAGGCATTACTATTACAGCACTCTTTTCTCCAAGTTAAGTTCTTTCATTTAGGGACATGCTTCTGTAGGCATATTGGATGTTCTTTCTGAGCTACCATATGCTAAAAATAATTCCTTAACAGAAAGGACAAAACTGTAAAACCTTCACAAAACATATACAACTGGTGAAGATTTACTTAATATTTACAAAGAAATAATGTTAGATAATAAAACTCAAGTGAAAACCAAAAAACAATGTTCTTTCTTATACAGTGGAAATTTAAGTTAAAATAGTAATACTGTATAACTAAACTCTAACCTTGACCAAAACAGAAGAACTAAGGTGAATCCCTCAAAACCAAAAAACAAACCAAAAAAATCAGTACTAAGCATTATGCTTATAACTGAAGAGAGTCCTACACAGAAAGAGAAGAGAGTTGATAACTCTAAATGCCACAGTTACAAATTAACACCAGCTCTTCAATCTCGCTCAGGTGACTGCATTACTAATTGCCGCAATACTTAGGGAAGATTGACTAATTAAAAATCCCACCTATTTAAAAAAAATAAAAATAAAACAAGACATAGAAATGAAATCCAGGGTTCATGAAAAAAAGACAAAACCCAAAAAAGAGAAAAAAGTTGGCATCAGGTAAGGAGAGAATGCCAAACCATGGCAACTTGGGGATTCTTTTTCGATTATGACTAAATTCCACAGTTCCACAATACAATGTTGGACCAATTAGTGACAGCAAATTCATAGATGATGTGTGATCTTCCAGTCAGGGTGAGTTCCAGCACTTTGATCATTGGTGTTTCACTTACTGTATACTTTATATGAGACTAGCAAAATACCCGCGCTTCGCAGCGGAGAAGTAATGTGTTAAAGAGGTTATGAAAAAAAAAGGAAACATTTTAAAAATAACGTAACATGATTGTCAATGTAATTGTGTTGTCATTGTTATGAGTGTTGCTGTCTTTTATATATATAATATGCACACACACACACATAAACATATATATACATAAACATATATATATACATATCTACATATACACATATCTACATATACATACGTATATACACATCCACATAAACATATATATACATATACAAATTTACATATCTACATATATATATATATAGACATAGATATATACATACATACATTCACATATATATATATATATATATATACTATATATATACATATCTACTTATTGGCTCCTGTATTTAGGATATGGCAGGTTGGATAATGGATGGATGGACATTTGTATGCATAGCCCTATTTGCCCATTTTCGTTTTTTTTCTTTCTTCAGTAATATTTCAGCAAACCCGGAGCTTGTCAGTTCAAATCCTGGTACTGACACCACTGTGTGACCCTGAGGAAGTCACTTCACCTGCCTGTGCTGCAAAAAACAAAAGTAATGTAACAAATTGTATTTCAGATGTTGTAAGTTGGTGGAATAAAGGCATAAGTCAAATAGATAAATATGTATTATACACATAGGAACTATTCATTTATTTTCAGTTAAGTCATCTGCAGCAAACTTTTATAAATGAGGGTTTCTCCTTTTTAGATAGTGCAAACTGTTTCTTCTTCATTGACGTTTTCTCTTGGAGAGCTTTTTTCATTTCATTGAAAATGAAAGCAGCAGCTGCCAAAATATGTAGCTTTCTTATTAATTTTTCAGCATTGTGTAAAATAAATGTATAAAATAACATAAAAGGTTTAAATACTGGTTATTCTTTTACACTAAAATATTACTACACAGATACAAAAAAAGTAAAATGGATATGTTCTTTTTCTTTAAGGAGATTAAATATTACTGAAGAAAGAAAAAAAAAATTAAACAGCCAAATGGGGCTATGCATATGAACTTAAAAGGTTTAAATAAAACAGAAATATATATTTTATTTTTACTTGGTTAACTTGTGGAGGGTGTATCCTGTAGCAAAGCCCTAACTGTTTTCGTGAAAGCTCGTTTCAGTCAATAAGTCTTATGTGTGTTTTTATGTATGTGTGTATATATATGTAGATATGTGTATATGTAGATATGTATATATATGTATATGTATATAAATGTTCATGTGTGTGTGTATATTATATATATAATATATATATATATATATATATAAAAGACAGCAACACTTATAACAATGACAACACAATTAAATTGACAATCATGTTACGTTATTTTTAAAATGTTTCCTTTTTTTTTCATAACCTCTTTAACACAGTACTTCTCTGCTGCGAAGCGCGGGTATTTTGCTAGTATATATATATATATATATATATATATATATATATATATATATATATACATACATATACACACATACATGCAGTTTCAATAACATAGAAATCAATATAAATATTAACATCATTATCATATGTATCTATCTATCTATCTATCTATCTATCTATCTATCTATCTATCTATCTATCTATCTATATGAGAATATGAAGTAATATATAAGAAGCACATTTCATATAAATATAAATTATTAAACAGTAAAATCTTCTTCTGTAATTTGCTACCATGGCAATTTGTGTGTCTGTCCAGGATTTTAAATCACCTGTAGCTCGCAAACCGTTTCACCTATTGACTTGAAATCTGGTACACATATAGTACGTCACGTCTACTATCCGCTTTATGGGTGATGATTGTATTACTCTTTTTATGTTTATTTTATTTTATTGTAGAATCAACTCCTATCTGCGCACACCAGGGCGGCCGTGGGCGGATGCGTATGGTGTATTCACTCCATGTTATCGTGCATTGCGCTGTCACTGGTATTTTGATAAAAGAATTTGAACAACATATAAGAAGCGTATAAATTATTAAACAGTAAAACATTAACATTTAAGAAGTAAAGTTACATTAAGTACTACTGCAGTGCCCTCGGGTATACCTCATTTTTTGTTTGTCCATTACATGCTTAAATGTATACATTTTTTGGTGTACCTACCCGAGAACACGCGACATATAACCGAGCGTGGGAGAAGCATGGATTTTAAACATGCGTTGAGTTCATCTGCTGGTCTCCCTCGTGGAATAACTGGTAATGTTTGAATAAAATCTACAGCGAGTAAAACGACATTACCTCCTATTTTTTTTTTTACGATCTCTGAGATGTTGCTTTTTTTGGTTCAAGGCTTCATAAGCTCTTTTATGTTGTATGGTGTACTTATCCCAAACCATCATCTTTGAATGTTGCAAGACTTTCGGCTTGTATGTAGATCGGGGTAATTACATTCATTCCATTCCTAGTCTGAATCACAATCTGATTGTATGGGTGGTTACCTGGCACTGTAGGGTTGCCACCCGTCCTTTAAAATACGGAATCGTGCCGCATTTCAGAATGAAATTGCGCGTCCCGTTTTGAATCAATACTGGACGGGATTTATCCCGTATTTTTTTAATCATTTTTTTTAAAGCAGCGTCTCATGCAAATCATCCCACACGCATTTTATGAAGATGCCTCCTTTCCTACTTTTGATTGGGTAATACTTGATGTCATCGTTAGTTTGATTGGTCTTTTTAACTGTCCAGTGAGGAGGGCGTGTGTTTTAAGTAGAGTCTGGAAAGTGTTGGCACTGAGATGTGGCGTCAGCGCCAGAGTTGAAGCCCCTAATGTTGCGGTCAGCAAGTCGGCTAACATCCGCCATGTGCCGTCTTTCAGTTGCGAGAAGCAGATCATAGAATGGTTGAAACTGTTGCCCCTAACGTTGCGCCACGGCGTGTGGTTCGTTTATACCTCGCGTCTTCTCATTAAACTTTTATCTCGCGAATATGTTATTGCAATCCGCAGCGGGAGCGTTTCTATAAACTTAATTTAAACTTACGTTTTACACCGTGCTTTGTTTCCCTTATGAGCATGCTTGAATGCTTCACTCGCTCCGTTCTCAATTGTTTAATTAATTTTTTGCTCTTCGCTGTTTGCGGCTCTTCCGTCATTTCCCCCTACTTCGTTCTTATCTCGCGAATATGTTATTGCAATCCTTAACGGGAGCGTTTCATTAAACTGATTGAAAATAGTTTTGCATTTACCTTTTTAGTAAAAGGCGAGCTTTTAAGCCTGAGAAATCACCCCGTAAATGCACACGTTTAATTGCACATGTGTTAATATGTATGGTTACACAGTATTAAAAGACAGTGAACAACGTCAATTACCTTTGTTCCCGCGTTTGATAAAAGGCGAGCTTTTAAGCCTGAGAAATCACCCCGTAAATGCACACGTTTAATTGCACATGTGTTAATATGTATGCTTACACAGTATTAAAAGACAGTCAAAAATTAACGTCATTTACCTTCGTTCCTGCGTTTGACTCGTGCTGTAAATCTCTTCCTTGTTTTTAGTTCACGTGATTACGTAGGAGGCGTGATGACGCGATACGTGACTCCGCCTCCTCCATTACAGTGTATGGACAAAAAATATGTTCCAGTTATGACCATTACGCGTAGAATTTCGAAATGAAACCTGCCTAACTTTTGTAAGTAAGCTGTAAGGAATGAGCCTGCCAAATTTCAGCCTTCCACCTACACGGGAAGTTGGAGAATTAGTGATGAGTGAGTCAGTCAGTCAGTGAGTGAGTGAGTCAGTCAGTCAGTCAGTGAGGGCTTTGCCTTTTATTAGTATAGATAGACTTGGCTAAAGCCAAGTACAAATAAATAAACTGAACATGTTTAAAATTACAAAAAAATAAGTATCCTAAATAAAGAATAGTTTAAATCTTTTTCAGAATTTGGTAATTATTAATACTGTTCAAAAATTTGGGCCAACTTTTAGTTGTCTCAAAATTTATGAACAAATAATAATAATATTAGTAATTCATTTTATTTACATAGCATCTTTTCCATGCTCAAAGTGCTTCACAGAAATTCAAAATGAACAACAGTGCATATACAACATTGGAAATAATTAATATCCACATAAAACATTAAATAAAGATAAATACAAGAAATAGAAATTAAATTAGAATAAGAGACCATAAACCATGAACAAATAGTATAATTTGTGACACAAATGCAAATCATCTTGAGCGCCTGGACAGAGGGGTTAAACTGAAAAAAGGATCAGCATGTCAGGGTAAGTTAAAAATGCCTCTCTGAACAAATGAGTTTTAAGTTGTTATTATCTTATTTAATTTTTGGAGGTCGTTCCAAAATCTGGGCACTATAGAGTTGAATGCTCTGTCACCCATAGAACACAGGTTAGTTTGGGGCAGAAGATCTTAGTGGCTAAATAAGAACATAGTAATGAAGCAGGTTATTGAAGTAGTCCAGTGCCAGGCTATTTAAAGCTTTATAGGTGATTAATAGAATTTTATACTCTTACCATATAAGACACAGGAAGCCAGTGAAGGCAAATCAGAGTGGGTGCTGTTTTCTGGCTGTTGTGAATCTATGTAAAGAGTCTTGGCACCACAGCTTTGAACCAACTGGAGCTGTGATAAAGATTTGCAGAGACACCTGCCAGTAGTGAGTTACGGTAGTCAATAGGGATGTAATAAAAGTATGGAAAAGCATTAGAGAAGGAAAGGAATGAGCGAACATGGGATATGTTATAGAGGTAGAAGTAAAAAAGTTTCTAAATGGTTTATGTGAGTAGAATAAGAAAGGGAGGAATAAAAAATGACACCAAGATTCCTTGAAGTAGAAAAAGGTTTGATGACATCATCACCAAGCGTAATTGAAAAAGAGTCATTTTCTTAAGCTGAGCTTTAGTGCCGATAGACATGACTTCAGTTTTGTTGCAGTTTGATATTAAAGAGTTATGTTCCATCCAGCTTTTTATTTCATTTAGGCATGTTGTGACCTGAGAAAACTCTGAGGAAGTTAATAATAAGTCAGTCCAAAGTTACAAATAATAAGGCCAAGGGGAAGCATGTAGATACAGAACAGCAGAAGACTCCTTGAGTGACTGTTGCTGAGCTGGACTTGCTTTTGCTTTTCGGTCAGATAGGATTTAAACCACTGGATGGGAGTGCCAGAAATCCCTAGAATGTTCTCCATTCTGAACAGTAGAATATCATACTTACTTTATATTAACTTCTTTGATCACATAGCACTTTGAATTGGGTAGGAGAGGAGAGCTGATGTGAATTGATTGATAAGAAACAAAATGGCAGGTATGTACTATTGAGGGCAGCACGGTGGCGCAGCAGTGATTTGTTCCTGCCTTGCGCCCTATGTTGGCTGGGATTGGCTCCAGCAGACCCCCATAACCCTGTAGTTAGGATATAGCGGGTTGGATAATGGATGGATGGATGTACTATTGATTGTATCCTTGTTTCATTTGCGTCTTACTCATTGTAATGTGGTGCATAAAATTAGTACCATGAAATCAATAAATAGATTGAATGGGCATATTCTGTAATAAACAAGTTCTCAGTCTTCTCTGTACAACTTAATATTTTCTGTGTGTCTCATTCTGGCTTTTACAGTATTCCAGACTTTCTAAACAGTATGGTATGGAGATTTATGTTAAAAAAGAACACTTACAGTATACAGGAACAGTAAAGGAACGTGGAGTGCTCTACCTACTGATGTCACTGCGCCAGGTGTGTATAAGGTGCCAATTGAAGACTTAATAAAAGTACAGTATTATATTCCAAAAAATGTATTTTCTATCAATTTTATTAAAAGCAAGTAACATTCCATATAATTAAGTCAAGCTTAACAAAACCCCCACAGCCGGAGTAAAAAGTTAAAAGTAGAAAAGAGGGAAGATAATCCCTTTTCCCCAATATAAATGTTTATTGTAAAATGTTATTGTTTAGATCCTGCCAGGTTTTAAAAAAGTTTTTAACAGATCTTCTAAGTGAGAATTAGATTTTTTCAAATTTCAAATAGTATATGACATCAGTTACCCACTGACTTAAAAGAGGTGGGCTAGGATTCTTCCAGTTGAGCAAGATAAGCCTACATGCTAGTAGTGCGGTAAAGGCAATTACAGTTTGTTTGTCCTTCTCCTTCTAAAAGGTCAATAGTGATATTTTCAGAAGCAAGTGAAGATAAAAATTGTAGTAAAGCCAAATGGGTAAATATATTCAATTAGAGTACTGAATGAGAATATTACACAGGGTGGTCCAGATCTAATTATGCAATTATTGTATTGCATTGCATTAAAAGTTGCATAGTTAGATCTGGACCACCCTATATTATTTAGAACCAGGACTGACTGTTCCTGGGCGGCACGGTGGCGCAGTGGTAGCGCTGCTGCCTCGCAGTTAGGAGACCCGGGTTCGCTTCCCGGGTCCTCCCTGCGTGGAGTTTGCATGTTCTCCCCGTGTCTGCGTGGGTTTCCTCCGGGCGCTCCGGTTTCCTCCCACAGTCCAAAATCATGCAGGTTAGGTGGATTGGCGATTCTAAATTGGCCTTAGTGTGTGCTTGGTGTGTGGGTGTGTTTGTGTGTGTCCTGCGGTGGGTTGGCACCCTGCCCAGGATTGTTTCCTGCCTTGTGCCCTGTGTTGGCTGGGATTGGCTCCAGCAGACCCCCGTGACCCTGTGTTCGGATTCAGCGGGTTAGAAAATGGATGGATGGATGACTGTTCCTACTTTTAAAAATGTTAATTAGAACTATTTTGAATGCCTCTTTTCACAAATATGTATAAATTGAGATTAATAGAAAAATTAGATTTCACAAACATGATTTATCAGAAGACCAGTAATATGAGGCAGAGGCTGTGCCATATTCATTCATTTTCAGCAAGAAAGAATACTAAGGAAACAATCACCAGTTGGGTTTGAATAAGATACCAACATGTTTTCCTTTTCTTACAAATCTTATAACAAATTCATTACACTGCCAACAGCCAAGAATTAGGTGTTATCTGCCAAATCAGTGTTACTATGAAATATGGTGCTAAGCAAGCTATGTAATACTATTGTCATTTTACAGCATTTGCTATTTAAAGAAACATTGTTCACTTTGATTTACAAGTAGGGAAAGAATGCTTAATACCAATCCACTTTTGTTCCAGGTAAACATATTTAATGTAACATCTGCTTGTGGTAGGATTTAGTTGTACTTCATATGTGCTAAGTCTTGTAAGCTTTTATTGCCACAAAATTTCCTTAGAATATTCACATGAGACTTACCACCATGAGCTCCAACATACTGTAAACAATGAGGTCTATAAAGAAAAGACAAGCAAAGGTGTTCATAGCCTTTACAAAGACAGAAACAGAATTTTGAGATTGGCTCTAAATTTAACTGGAGATTTAAGAAGTGGATCTAGTATTTCCCTGCGGTGGGTTGGCACCCTGCCCAGGATTGGTTCCTGCCTTGTGCCCTGTGTTGGCTGGGATTGGCTCCAGCAGACCCCCGTGACCCTGTGTTCGGATTCAGCGGGTTGGAAAATGGATGGCTGAATGGATGGATGGATCTAGTATTTCCCAGTGTCACAAACTCGACCAAAATCCATAGCAAGGTTTGGGGCAGCCACCCGTATATTGTTTCCTGGCTGCAAAATTGCAAAAATGATAGCACTGAAGTGCACGATTCAAAATCCAAAATAGAACTGAAGAGATAGGAGAAAAGTGGTGGCTTTTAAAGGCCAATACAGGAAATAACATCAGGGGGTCAGAACCAGAATGGTCTTCCTCTATAGGCTCGAGACCGGAAATGACATCAGCAGGGCCAGACCCAGAAGGGTCTTCGTCCATAGGCTCGAACCTGGAAGTGACGTCAAAGGGGTCGGAAGCAGGCTTGATGTCATCAGGACCAGGCGGGATTTCCCGTGAACGTTTCTGTAGATAAGCGAGAAAAAGAGTCAGTGCACTCTGATACATTCCGGTCTGGCTCAGAATTACCCTCATTCAAGCCCTTTAGCTGCCTCCCATGCACACGTGTGCAATACCAGTTATGATTCTTCCAGCAGAATTCTTAATTAATTGTAGGCTAATAATCGAAACGTTTGAAGAGACTGACAGTAAAGCAGCAGATTGATCAGTTTTGCCTGATAGAAATGAATGAACTACCCTTACCTTACCTATTAAGAAATCAGTGCATTTAATAAGATAAAAATGTTTAATATCCATTGTATATGCAGTGAAATCTATACATCTTTTAAAAGTATCATATTTTTTTACCAGGACCAGCAAAAGAAGGGTGTTATTGTTGCATCTGACAGCAACTTTTCAATGGCAGTGGCTTATCATGGTTCAGAGCTGCGCATTCCTGTCTTTGTCATCATGGCTGCTAGCACATCACCAACACGGCTGAAGATTTGTCGTGAGTATGGTGCTATGGTGATTTCATATGGCAGCACCCCTATGGACTCACAGAGCCATGCACGCCGTCTAGCACAAGAAAATGGATATCTTTATTTGGAGGAGTAAGTACTTAGTTGTGTCAGCTTAGTATTTCCACTGTTATTACTGTATTTCACTGACAGAGTTTTCACAAAGACTGCATGCAAACAGTAGACTTCAGGAAAATCATCATACAAAAATCACAGATGTCTTTCATATAAAAGAAAGGTAGACAAATATGCAAGTACCATTTTCACTATACTCTGTACACCAATAAGACCTGCCAGCTCATAGTGACCCTTTACAGTTTAGTTTAAATTGCCTATGGTAGCTTACTTTATTACCTGGCTTATCACTTTCCTAGCACCATTTTTTAACTATGAATTAGCCCAAAGTTCCACCTGATAACATCTTTACTCATGTGTATAATGTTTCCTGTTATTTACTCTTTTTAGCATGTCCTACTTTGTAGCCACTAAGTGTTTGCTTGCTTAACATGCTTATATAATAAATTGCAGATCAGTCTGTAAGTTTAAATTTTATACAGAATCACTGAAAGTACACACTGAGGACAACATTTCTGACCACCTTTATGACTTTATGACTAGTTTTAAGTCTTTATGACTTAAAATTAGCTCCACAACCTATTACAATGATAATTCCAAAATAATTGTAGTAAAAAAAATCACTAATGGATACACTTTTAGTTTAATTTTTTTATCACGTCTTTACATAAAAATGTGTTGCTCTCATGAGTGTTAATGTCAAAATTGGAATAAAAAGTAAAAAGTATAGGCATCTAAAAACTTCACAAACTAATCACTGATATAAATTTTTATACATGCAGTTCCTTTCATAGTTAGTATCATCACAAAGTTGTTTATGGTGTAATTACAGTCCATGTGCACAACATGATCTAAGAATTTAAATAGTCATCCTTTGTATTTATTAATTAACCACCATTCCAAAGCTCCTTGTCTGTACACTACAGGCACCTAATAGTCAGACATTCATAAAGATTTAGTCAGTGACACTTTGACAGTGCCAGATTTAGACTTGGTTAGGCCTTAAGCTATACAAAGCTTGGAGGCCTGTTAGTAAAATGTAACACCAGAAGGTCTCACAAAGTTGCATACCAAAACAGGACCTTAGGTTGCCACAAAAAAACTGAAAACATATACAGTATATGCCTTTTAAGTATTTAATAGTAAGGTATTTCAAGTGAAAAATACAAATTATTTTCAAAAAATGTATTTACTGATTATATATTTGAAACTACAGTACGCATAAAAAGCCACATAAAATTTTAAAAGCCAAAAAAAAATTCTGCATTTTTGTGAGGCCCCTGCAGATTGTGAATCCTAAGATGTAGCTTGCTTACTTTACACCTAAATCAACAACACTGCATTTTGGGAATTCTCAAAGCACCATTGTTAAGATTTCAAATTCTGTTCTATGTCATTTTAAATTAAAATCCCTACCTACTACACTGTACTACCAACCTAAATAAATATTACTCTAAAATGATTATTATTTTTAATAGGGAGGAAAGTTCAATATATTTAGCTGGTCTGGGCACTATGGGCCTTGAAATGTACGAACAAATACCCAGACTGGATGCTGTGATCCTTCCAGCAGGGGGCCTCTGTGGACTACTGGCAGGGACTGCAGCTGCTCTGAAACAGCTTAACCCAAACATCACCATCATTGTGAGTATTCCAGAAAATGCATGGTCTTGATAATATTTGCAAGGACATAAATCTCAAAAAGGCAAACTTTTATACTGTAAAACTGTTGAACATCCTATTTAGGCAGTTTTCCTAATGAGTGTGAGTGCCTGTTAGTTTTCATTTATTAATCATATTGTCAGTGTGTATGACAATTTACATGATGAACACAATCTCAGTGCAGTCCTCAAGTGCAATATAACTTGTGGAGGTATGTTATACTTGCATATAGATAAGATGTGTTTGCCTATAGAAAGAGGACAAACAGGTGAAATAAAGTGCATTGTTCATGGACAAAAAGGTGAAGTTGCATTTGAACATATTATTAGGACAGTATCGTGTTATAACATTATGTGGTCTCTTGCTGCAATGGGTCTTTATTTCTGATACAAAGAATTTCAGATAAATACTAATGAAGTGCATAAAGACCTAAAATACTACCAAATGCTCAGTTACAGCATTGTACTGATTTATTCTTATTCCCCATGTGTATAATTTGGACAAAATGGATGCTTTACACTACAAATTAAGTTTCTGATTGACTTGCTATCCATGATAGCATAAGATTAATAAGTAAATGTCAAAACCTCCTTCATTCCAACAGGCGATCCTGAAAAAATCGGTGAGAAATTATAAACATGTCTAACTTGCGTGTTTAAAACTTATCAGGTCTGGCAGCACTTGTGCTGGATTAGTCCTTCTGCAAACAGTATCTCATTCTAAGTGGGGAAAACGTCAGGACATTAAACAATGCATAGACTATCCCATACATTCATATTCATTTTGCATGTTCTCTTCCAAAGGGTGTGGAACCTGAAGATTTTCCACTGCTACAGCAGTCTATAAAACTTGGATACCCTGTTAAGGATTTCCACAGCAATCCTAATCGCAAACTTTATGGAGGTACTGTATATTAATCTCTCCCATTTGTAAAAGTGTGTATATTTTTGTATCTATTTCTGCAAAAGATAATGGTATGAGTTATTGTAACTCTGTATCAACTTTTTGGTCAACCTTTCTTTTACTGGCTAATGTGGCTGACACTGCTCTTTCCTAGCTCACTGGTTTCTGTGCTTGTACCTGTTTTTTTTGTGTTACCTGCTTGCTTGATTGTGAATGTTGGACCCAGTCTTGACATCTATGTATTTTCCAGTTAAAGGCCGGGGGGGGGGGGGGGGGGGGGGGGGGTTTGGAAGACATACAGCCCCAAAAAACAAACAAGCAAAACAGCCCTGGGTTCAAGTAAAGGGTGTTTATTATACACAAATTCCTCTGTACAATCAGATACACCAATTGTTGTCTCTTCTTCTCTCGCTCTCTTTATCGCATTGCTCTCCTCCATTCAAGTGTCTGCCTTCCTCTCAGTTCCGACTTGCCAGGAAAAATCAGTGTGGTCCCTTTTTATTAAGGACTCTGGAGTACTTCTGGTGCTAGGACTCTGGCCCATTGGAAGCACTTCCGGGTCATACAGAAGTCTCAAATAACAGGGAGTGCATCTTCCTGCACTGCCATCTTGTGGCACCCACGGACCCCCATCAGGGCTGTGTTACCTATACTACAATTCTCTGCATTTCCTGCTGGTTTCAGAATGGGTACTGATATCCAGTGCTGCTGCCATCTAGCGTCCAAGGGGAATAAACATCCCCCAGAGACAGTCCTTCCCTTTTATTCCGGTCAAGGAAGGTACAGTAATCCCTCGCTATATCGTGCTTCGACTTTCGCGGCTTCACTCTATCGCGGATTTTATATGTAAGAATTTTTAAATATACAGTACTTTGCAAAAGTTTTAGGCAGGTGTGAAAAAATGCTGTAAACAAAGAATGCTTTCAGAAATATAAATAATGATTGTTTATTGTTATCAATTTACAAAATACAAAGTGAGCGAACAAAAGAAAAATCTAAATCAAATCAATATTTGGTGTTACTACCTTTTGCCTTCAAACCAGCATCAATTCTTATAGGTACACTTGCACAAAGTGAGGGATTTTGTAGGATTATACTCAGGTGTATGATCAACCAATTATACCAAACAGGTGCTAATGATCATCAATGTCACACATAGGTTGAAACACAGTCATTAACTGAAACAGAAACAGCTGTGTAGGAGGCTTAAAACTGGGTGAGGAACAGCCAAACTCTGCTACCAAGGTGAGGTTGTGGAAGACAGTTTCATGTCATGGCAAGATTGTGCACAGCAACAAGACACAAGGTAGTTATACTGCATCAGCAAGGTCTCTCCCAGACAAAGATATTACCCTTCAAAATCGGAAGATGTCCAGCAGTGCCATCAGCTCAGAACTGGCAGAAACCAGTGAGACCCAGGTACACCCATCTACTGTCCGGAGAAGTCTGGCCAGAAGTGGTCTTCATGGAAGAGTTGTAGCCAAAAAGCCATACCTCCGATGTGGAAACAAGGCCAAGCAACTCAAGTATGCACGAAAACATAGGAACTGGGGTGAAGAAAAATGGCAGCAGGTGTTCTGGACTGATGAGTCAAAATTTGAAATATTTGGCTGTAGCAGAAGGCAGTTTGTTCGTCAAAGGGCTGCAATAATGAGTGTCTGCAGGCAACAGTGAAGCATGGTGGAGGTTCCTTGAACGTTTGGGGCTGCATTTCTGCAAATGGATTTGGTCAGGATTAATGGTGTTCTCAATGCTGAGAAATACAGGCAGATACTTATCCATTATGCAATACCATCAGGGAGGCGTATGATTGACCCCAGCAGGACAACGACCCCAAACATACAGCCAAAGTCATTAAGAACTATCTTCAGCATAAAGAAGAACGAGAAGCCCTGGAAGTGATGGTATGGCTCCCACAGAGCCCTGATCTCAACATCATCGAGTATGTCTGGGATTACATGAAGAGACAGAAGGATGTGAGGAAGCCTACATCCACAGAAGATCTGTGGTTAGTTCTCCAAGATGTTTGGAACAACCTACCAGCCGAGTTCCTTCAAAAACTGTGTGCAAGTGTACCTAGAAGAATTGATGCTGTTTTGAAGGCAATGGGTGGTCACACCAAATATTGATTTGATTTAGATTTCTCTTTTGTTCATTCACTGCATTTTGTTAATTGATAAAAATAAATGATTAACACTTCCATTTTTGAAAGCATTCTTTGTTTACAGCATTTTTTCACACCTACCTAAAACTTTTGCACAGTACTGTATATCGTGGATTTTTCACTGGTTCATGGGTTTCAGTGGACAATGGGTCTTTTAATTTCTGGTACATGCTTCCTCAGTTGGTTTTTCCAGTTGATTTCATACAAGGAACGCTATTGGCAGATGGCTGAGAAGTTACTCAATCAGAGCATGTATTACGTATTAAATAAAACTCCTCAAATATATTGTGAGCAGGGGGGCTGTTCGCACCCCTAGAGGATACGGACACTCCTCAAAAAATGCTGAAAGACTACCTTCACATTGCTCCCTTCCTTGCTGGGCTTACTTGTTACGCGATATGCTTCCTGCACGGTGCTTCGCATACTTAAAAGCCCAAACAGCACCTACTGATTTTTGATTGTTTGCTTTTCTCTCTCTCTCGCTCTGACATTCTCTGCTCCTAACGGAGGGGGTGTGAGCAGGGGGGCTGTTCGCACCCCTAGAGGATACGGACGATCGTCTAAAAAATGCTGAAAGACAACCTTCAAATTGCTCCATTCCTTGCTGGGCTTACTTGTGGCTGCTTTGTCAAGCTATATGCTTCCTGCACGGTGCTTCACATACTTAAAAAGCTCGAACGGCACCTATCGGTTTTTGATTGTTTGCTTCTCTCTCTCTCTCTCTCTGACATTCATACTTAAAAGCCCAAACAGCCCTATTGATTTATGATTGTTTTCTTTTTTCTCTCTCTCTCTCTCTCTCTCTGACATTCTCTTCTCCTGAGACGCAGTCCTTTGAAAAGGAAGATATGTTTGCATTCATTTAATTGTGAGACAGAACTGTCATCTCTGTCTTGTCATGGAGCACGATTAAACTTTTGAAAAAGAGACAAATGTTTGTTTGCAGTGTTTGAATAAAGTTCCTGTCTCTCTACAACCTCCTGTGTTTCTGTGCAAATCTGTGACCCAAGCATGACAATATAAAAATAACCATATAAACATATGGTTTTTACTTCACGGATTTTCACCTTTCGCGGGGGGTTCTGAAACGCAACCCCTGCGATTGAGGAGGGATCACTGTACTATACATATGTCCGGTCTAGGCGCCTGTCTATCTGCCTGGGGCTTCCCATCCGGGTAAGGAATCTTGTTCTTCTTTGGCTGGAATGTTCAACAGTCCACCAGGGAGAGTCTTGTACGAGTAGGTCACCTTTTTCTCTCTTGGCCGGGATGCCTGTCTGTCCACTTGGAGCCTCCCATTTGGGTAAGGAACTATCCCCTATCCTGGTTGGGATGCCTGTCCATCCTGTGTGGCACTTGCAGGCATTATTTAAGTTATTTTACTTATTTTATTTCTCTCTCTGACCATGGTTACAGTTTCTCTGAGGACTTGAATCCCAAGCAGTTGTCCTTATTTATCTTTGCCTTCACCTGAATAGCACATGTAAGCTTTCCCTATGAATGTGCACAATGAGCCACCCTGTCAACTTGTTTCTGTTCAGCAAACCAATTTGTCATCAATGACTGAATGTTTATAATCAGTTTTTCACTGTTGTTTCTGTATAAATGAGTCAGATGGTCCCTGCTGGATGGTTCAATGAGTTTGTTATAAACAATGTAATGAGTCCTAATTACACTCAAGCATGCATAAGACTGCATATTAGCGTAAACAGCATACACAACTGCAGGGTAATGTGTATTTCATTTAGAAGGATGATCAGCAGAAATAATGCACATACAATTTAGAAGACTTTAAAAGGCATTGGGGTATTTTACAGAATATTGATTATTTAGCTATGAAAGGATATGTATTTTGTTATACACTATAATGTAAAATATAACACATTGTCCAGGGATAGCTGTGCTACAAAATAAAAAGCATTACAATTTGTAATGTACATTAAAGGCAAGTGCTCACTGTTCATCAGTTGCTTATTATAAACCTAGTTTTATAAGTTGACAGTAAGCTCTGCAGGTACCATCTAGGAAGAAGAGAATTCATAATTCTCTGCTTGATTACATACAGAAAGGATTTTTTGTTTAGCATCTGCATAAACGACATGTGCCGATTTGTTTTCAGTGTTTTTGCCTTTGAAAACAGGTTGATGACCTTTTCTTTATTCCTAAACATCAAACACTTGATGCTGTTTTAGGTTTTCGCAGTAGCTACATGATTGTCCCATTTCCATTTATAATCGTATTTTACCTGTTTAGCTTGCAAGGTTTTCTTGTGCCTTTTCTTGACTAATCTGTTTGTCTTTGATTTGCTTATGAAGTATGTACAAGTAGTATTTGTGGAGTAGATGCCATACCAAGATGTGTACATATTACAATTATTTACATATATTTTTTAAAATTGGAGCACAGGCTGGCAAAGTGATTTACGCAAGGTCACACATTGTGCTGCAGAAGAATATTGAACTGAGAAGTATCTGGGTTAAAGTCCAATGCTCTAGCCACTAGACCACTCAAACTGCCTAAAAAAGTACACAAGACTTTTTGCCCAAATTTGGTAATGTCATCACCATCAGGATTATCATCTTGTTCAGTCGCATAATGACTCATTGGTGGGTGTTGAGCAAACAGCCTCAAGATATGAAGTCCAGGTCCACAGCACCAGCCATAGTGCCTGATGGCATACACCTGGTGGAAAACTGTGTACTCTTCTCTTAATATGCCTTCAAAGCCATCCATAGTTGCCCATTTATATTTTAACTTGGTTGGAAATGGAAATAAGCAACAAATACTGTAATGAACAGCTAAAAATGAATGACAATTAAGCAACGTGAATAATGTGCTAAAAATTTACTTTACTGATAATTTACCATCTGCGTTGACATATCATTAATAAAATTTCAGAGTGTTTTCAGGGAAAATGCTTACAGAAATTAGTATACTGTAATATGACATTGACAGGATTTAATTGAACTGATTATTCCTCTTGCCTTTTTAGATCTTGTGGGACCCCCATTTGGTAATAACACATACCAGATTGCAAAGAAACTGGTGGACAAAGTTGTGGCTGTCAGGTAGAAGAATACTATAATCTTATTTGTACCTAAAGATTACATTATTATATAGTACATTACTGAAGATGCTGAAAGCCACAAGACACTTGTATGTGGACTGAACATATAGTTCTCTTCTACACCTGTTAGTTTATTATGTATACCTGTCTTTGTCTTTGATTATATTGAGCAAGCAAAATGACACCTTTTATTGGCTAACTAAAAAGATTACAATATGCAAGTTTTTGAAGGCAACTCAGGCCCCTTCTTCAGGCAAGAAACTCTTGTACTAATTACTTCATCATTTATAAGTTTGAATATATTCTAAAAGATAAAAGTAACACAGCATTTTCTAGAATGAGACAACTATAATTACAGGTTGTATATTTTCGCAAAAAGTTGTCAATTTGTTTTAGACCTCTACCGGCAATTCGGTTTATGCTGTGGAGCATTGCAAATTGCCAAATGCTAATTAAGTGTACTTTTACATAAGGAGGTCCAAATGGAACAATGCAGGATGAGATCACCTTAATTCAAAGCTTACATCATGGAACGTCAAAGGCCACGCTTAATTGGTTAAATAAAGCGTTAAAATAATCAGAGGCAAGGGAGATGGCCCTTAAATCCACACAAGTGGCACAGCGGTAGCACTACTGCTTTGCAGTAAGGAGGTTGCGTGTTTGCTTCCCTGGTCGTCCCTGCGTGAACAGCGCTTTCAGTAGTGAGAAAAGCGCTATATAAATGTAAAGAATTATTATTATTATTATTGCGGTCAGACATACCATGTGCCAGAGTAGCCAGACAATATGGATTAAGCTGCTCCACTGTGTACCGACTGCTGGCAAGGTTTCAGTAGACTGGCCAAGAGCAGGACTGACATATCAGACTGGCCCATCTCAGAGATTGCTTCACATCTGCCCTACATACTCCTTCTGAAATAGCCAGTGAACAAAATGCCCACATCAGTGACAGCACAGTGAAAGACAGGCTTCGTGCTTAGAACAAGGTGACCTGTCAGAGGTCCCTTACTTATACCTTATACCCAACCTCACTGTACAGCAGGCCATACAAAGTTGTTGTAGTCAGCAGCTAATTGGTTCTATCTACTGGAGGTGGTTGCAAGAGGCGGTCACACAAGATACTGAAGCACTGCAAGACAATTGTTAATGTTAATAGTTGTTATTGTTTTCTTGTTGTTTTTATTGTTGTAGATTTGTTTAAATTAATTTTTTTCCATCTGTAATGTAAAATAACATAACATTCTTAAACCTTACACTTTACAGACAAAAAACTGAAATTACCACAAACTGAAACAGAATCAAAACAAGAAATTAAATCAGACATATAATATCTGCTATCTTGTTTCAGTATTTTGAAACAGATAATTAAAACAAAATATGTCTTGAAATTGTGAAATTCATTAAACAAGCAAAATATGGCATTCTCAAAAGCTAGGACACCTAAATATATCAAATATATATTGTGGAAGGTAGCTTGGACACAGACAGGCAGACACCAATGGTTCAGTCACCAACACAAGTTTATTCATAATTATATTTACAAAGTGCCACGCCCAATCCAGTGCCCCAGCACCAGTCACCCTTAGTCCAGGCCTCTTTCCTCTATGCCTTTCTTCCTGGCCGCCTCCACTCCTCTCCACCAAGCTCTGTCCTCTTCCACCTGACTCCAGCCACTGAATGGAGGGAGGCGGCCCCTTTTATGTTCACCCGGACGTGCTCCAGGTGCCTCCCGATGAACTTCCGCCAGCACTCCCTGGTGTGGCAGAAGTCCCGGCTGTGCACCCGGAAGCACTCCGGGTGTCCCTGGTCTTCGTCCCTCCAGCACTTCCGGGTGTGGCGGAAGTGCTGACGACCAGGGCTCTCCAGGCATTTTGGCGCCCCCGGCGGTGACCACGGGCCCCTGTAGGGTTGAGCTTCCATGCTCCTTTCCCGTGGTCCCCATAGCCACCAGGGAGGTCGCCCCCTCATGGTCCGGAGGAGGCATAATCCCTCCTCTGGTCCTTCCGGGCGTCCTGGCTGGGTACCGCCCCCAGCCACTCGCCACAATATATATATATATATATATATAT
The DNA here is from genome assembly GCF_900747795.2 of Erpetoichthys calabaricus. Taxonomy (NCBI): domain Eukaryota; kingdom Metazoa; phylum Chordata; class Cladistia; order Polypteriformes; family Polypteridae; genus Erpetoichthys; species Erpetoichthys calabaricus. The sequence continues at coordinate 217,662,983 of NC_041395.2, forward strand.
ATATATATATATATATATATATATCGACTATTCTCATACTCTGTAAACACCAAGCTATAAAATCTAAATCATAAAATCTACTATTCTGGCATTTCTCCCAGGGAGGAAGATGTCCTTGTTTCAATGCTAAGGATTCAGGAGTATGAACGAGTCCTTGTGGATACTGAAGGAGCCATTGGGCTTGCTGCAGTCATTTCAGGAAAGTTGCCGGAGCTACGAGGAAAGAGGTAAGAGGAGAAGAAGTGCAGTTTTGAACACCATATGCTTTAACTGAGTATCTTCTAAGCAAATTATGAATGTTGACATAGCTAATTCTATAAAGAGGTTTTGAAAAAAAGATTCTCATGAAATTCTTCAGTCTTCATTTTGCATACAATACTCCATTTCATGAAGAGCGCCATCTCAAAGTATTTCATATAGACAGTAGGAGACAAAAATAATGGCACTTTTGGTGGTTGAACATAGTAGAGATTACAACTGTTCACTCTTGATTGACTAGCCATACTAGTTAGACACTAAAACATATTAGAGAATTAACTGCATGCTTTGTATGTATACGAGAAAGATTGCTGATTCCATGGTAAAAGTCCTAAAGAATGCCTTTTGAAAACAAGCAGTGTAACAGTTTGTGTCTGAACTTCATTAGCAAAGCTCAAAAAAATGGTTTAATAAGCATCTGTGGTCTGTACATTGTTGTGCTACCTCAGCATCTGATCTTAAAGCCACAGCACATATGCAGTCTACCCAGATGATTTAAATTCTGCATGTGTGTAGTCCATTAGATCACTGTTTATTCATACTAAGTGTCCATGGAGAGCCAAGTGGCTGTCAGGATATGAGAGTGTTGTCATTCCTTTGGAGAACAACTTGAATGCTTGCCAACTTCCTTGGCCATGTGCCTCAGTAAGGTTCAAATGAACACAATCTGCTACTCTCCGTGTTCTGAAGTGAGAGAGAAAGGTCAAATAATGACATTTCTGGTAATTTATAAATATGGTGAAAAGTCAGACATCTGTACTACACGTGTGGGATATAAGAGATTCTAAAGTAGAAAACTGAAGCTGAGATTATGAAAGAAAGTACTCTAATTGTTACAACACACGCAAATACTGATAAACTACTGTCACTAACCTGACACCACATTCAGTAATTACCAGACTGCTGCAAGTGTTTTGACGTTCATAGGACACCTAGTCACCAACAGTCCCATTATTTTTCTGGACTTAAACTAGGGATGAACCAAAATGTATTTGTTACAAAATTAAATATTTTTGTAAGTGACATTTAAATGATAGTCTACCATGCCCAAATGGAAACATTATTTTTTCCAGGGTTGCTATAGCTGTATGCAGTGCTAATATGGAGCTGCCCTTGATACGCCATTGTGTGGATAGGGCTCTAGCAATTGATGACAGAGTTGGAAAGTTTTCAGTCCAACTAGGAGAAGGACCGGGAGACGTTGGTAAACTCCTTGATCTCCTAGCAAGGCAGGATGCAAGGTAAGTCACTAAAAGACCCACAAGCAATCATGGGTATTTAAGAAAAAATGTACAAGTACACATATGTATGTTAATTATTAGTACTGTATGTACTGCACAGAATATGTACAGACAGAGTAAGCAATGTTGACCAGTTGCTTAAAGAAGTGACCATAATTGTCTTCATTCTCATGCGCTCTCTCTATAGAAATACTTTTCAAACCAGTATTTAGAAGTATGAATATTGTAAATGGTTTCCTGCTGCATAACGGGCAGCAGGTTGGCATAGGACAAGGGAAGACCCAACATAGTTTTTGTGTTTATAAAAACTTTTGTCTTTGCACTTTCTGTGGTCAGGCATGGATATTTCAGGACAGCATTTTCTGTAAGGCATTGTCTGGCTGTCCAGGAATTAGTGTTGCTCCCTTACAACTCAAGGGGCACCCAGATTCATTTTTTAGATTGTTTCTGTGAAGTCTGAATGCTGTTCCTGTGTCTGAGTTTTGCATATAATCTGGCTACGCTTAATCATGTATTGGATGAAATTGTCCAGGAAAATGAAATGATTTTTTTTCTTGGGAAGCAATACATACCAACTGTATGTTGTAATTGTATACAAACTTGTTGTTTTCAAGAACAATGTTAATTTTAAAAGGACCCCCCAATAAAATATTCAAATCAGCATCTGATTTAGAGATTACCTACAAGGCAAACCAGCAGCAATTTTGATTTTGTATAAGGTGCATTCATTCAGTAGCCAATGGCTGTCATTTAAAGGTGACTCTATTTCACTTACAGTATATTGGCTGATGTCCTATAATAAGCCTGCATTTCAAGTGTTTCTGCATCCTAATAGATTTTAAAACAGTCGCTCAGCTAAGGTCCATAATGGTGTCATTACGGTACCACCAGAAAGTACCATTTTCCTCCCATTTACTTTTACATTTGCACTGCACACTGCACCCTGCCTGCCATGTCTCCAGCACTGGTTTTTGCTGGGGACTCTCTACTAAACATTATCGTTACTTCAGTTCAGAACAGCCCCCTATTGAGTATTCCCCTTTATCCTATGCCATTTTAATGTTTTATCTGTCTTTAGCATCCTACTTTTAGCACCTTGGTAAAATATATAGTAATAGTGTATACATTTCAGATATGTGTATGCATGTTTATATTTTTAAATTCATTTAATTTATCAAAGTACAAATAATTATGTGGTTGTAAAAGATGAACTGAAAGTTTTCACCTGTCTATGTAGGAATTATATATATATATATATATATATATATATATATATATATATATATATATATATATATATATATATATATATACAGTTGAACCTCTAGATACGAGTTTAATTCGTTCCAGCACTGAGCTTGTATAGCGAATTTCTCGTATCTAGAACAAACTTCCCCATTGAAAATAATGGGAATCCAGTTAATCCGTTCCGCACCCCAAATATATTAACATAAAAATCAATTTTCCTAACAAATAACACTGATAAATTATATATACTGTAGTCTACCTTTAATAAATAACACTGGTAAATAATATAACTGATTATTAAAAGACTCAAAACAGGTGTCAAAAGTGCAGTAGAGCATTCAATAAATCTTTAAATAAATAATCCTTAAAACAGTTGTGAAGTGGAGGTTTAAAATACACAAGAATAACAATCCTTTAACACGAGGTTAAAACGTCAAAAGGATGCAGTCTTTAAAAAACAGATGACAATCCCCGGTGCTTCTTCTCTGTTAGCGTCTCACCTGCGGGCTCTGCAACAGGCGAGACACTCTTAATGCAGCTGACCTTCTCTACACCGTCCTGCTTCAGCTGTTTGGCTCGCCTGTTCAGCTCACTGTTCAGCTCCACGCGAGCCTGCACTCGCTCGCTCTCCCGCACCAACTTCCTGCTGCCTGCCTGCCTGCCTGCCTGCCTGCTGCAACCTCCGTTCTCTCTCCTCTCTTTTCTTTTACTTCTTCTCCCCCTTAACCGGCTCGCGCTTCTCTATATATGAGGGGAGGACATGGCAGCTGCAGCCCATCAGCCACAGGAACAATCATGGATGTGGGCAGTTTCCCACCTGTGCACTTAAGTGAGAAACGCAGACACCGCAGATCGCGGCTCGCAACTGCTACCACGCCCCCTCGCTAAGCCGCGAGCTATACCCACAGCCTGGCTCGTGGCTCGTTACGTGAGCCAATGCTCGCATTTAGATCTGAATTTTTCGCTCATACTTTCCTCGTATTTTGAATTTCTCGTATACAGAGGTGGTCGTATCTCGAGGTTCCACTGTATTTATATATATATATATATATATATATATATATATATATATATATATATATATATATATATATATATATATATATACAGTGCATCCGGAAAATATTCACAGCGCATCACTTTTTCCACATTTTGTTATGTTACAGCCTTATTCCAAAATGGATTATATTCATTTTTTCCTCAGAATTCTACACACAACACCCCATAATGACAACGTGAAAAAAGTTTACTTGAGGTTTTTGCAAATTTATTAAAAATAAACAAACTGAGAAATCACATGTACATAAGTATTCACAGCCTTTGCTCAATACTTTGTCGATGCACCTTTGGCAGCAATTACAGCCTCAAGTCTTGTTGAATATGATGCCACAAGCTTGGCACACCTATCCTTGGCCAGTTTCGCCCATTCCTCTTTGCAGCACCTCTCAAGCTCCATCAGGTTGGATGGGAAGCGTCGGTGCAGAACCATTTTAAGATCTCTCCAGAGATGTTCAATCGGATTCAAGTCTGGGCTCTGGCTGGGCCACTCAAGGACATTCACAGAGTTGTCCTGAAGCCACTCCTTTCACATCTTGGCTGTGTTCTTAGGGTTGTTGTCCTGCTGAAAGATGAACCGTCGCCCCAGTCTGAGGTCAAGAGCGCTCTGGAGCAGGTTTTTATCCAGGATGTCTCTGTACATTGCTGCAGTCATCTTTCCCTTTATCCTGACTAGTCTCCCAGTCCCTGCCGCTGAAAAACATCCCCACAGCATGATGCTGCCACCACCATGCTTCGCTGTAGGGATGGTATTGGCCTGGTGATGAGCGGTGCCTGGTTTCCTCCAAACGTGATGCCTGCCATTCACACCAAAGAGTTCAATCTTTGTCTCATCAGACCAGAGAATTTTCTTTCTCATGGTTTGAGAGTCCTTCAGGTGCCTTTTGGCATGTGCCTTTTACTAAGGAGTGGCTTCTGTCTGGCCACTCTACCATACAGGCCTGATTGGTGGATTGCTGCAGAGAAGGTTCTCCTCTCTCCACAGAGGACCTCTGGAGCTCTGACAGAGTGACCATCGGGTTCTTGGTCACCTCCCTGACTAAGGCCCTTCTCCCCTGATCGCTCAGTTTAGATGGCCGGCCAGCTCTAGGAAGAGTCCTGGTGGTTTCGAACTTCTTCCACTTACGGATGATGGAGGCCACTGTGCTCAGTGGGACTTTCAAAGAAGAAGAAATTTTCTGTAACCTTCCCCAGATTTGTGCCTCGAGACAATCCTGTCTCAGAGGTCTACAGACAATTCCTTTGACTTCATGCTTGGTTTGTGCTCTGACATGAACTGTCAACTGTGGGACCTTATATAGACAGGTGTGTGCCTTTCCAAATCATGTCCAATCAACTGAATTTACCACAGGTGGACTCCAATTAAGCTGCAGAAACATCTCAAGGATGATCAGGGGAAACAGGATGCACCTGAGCTCAATTTTGAGCTTCATGGCAAAGGCTGTGAATACTTATGTACATGTGCTTTCTCAATTTTTTTATTTTTAATAAATTTGCAAAAATCTCAAGTAAACTTTTTTCACGTTGTCATTATGGGGTGTTGTGTGTAGAATTCTGAGGAAAAAATGAATTTAATCCATTTTGGAATAAGGCTGTTATTATTATTAAAAAGTGATGCGCTGTGAATACTTTCTGGATGCACTGTATATATATATATATATATTTTGTGAAAGATAACCCCAGATACAGACAGACACCAAGACATCCAGATGTCCAAAGCACATACTTTATTTTCCTCTGCTCACACAGCACAACCACAGTGCCCAAAGACTCACAATAACTCAGTCTTTTCCTCTCTTCTCTGTATTGCCGCCTCTACTCCATTCCTCACAAGCTCCATCCTCTTCTACCCGACTCCGGGTCTCCGAATGGAGTGAGGCGGCCTCTTTTATAGTTCACCTGGATGTGCTGCAGGTGCTTCCTGATGATCTTCTGGCAGCACTTCCTGGTGTGGCGGAAGTGCTGCCTTTACACCCAGAAGCACTCCAGGCGTACCTGGACTCTGTTCCGGCAGCACTTCCTGGTGTGGCGGAAGTTTTGCCTTCCAGGGCTCCATAATTATCCGGGCACCCCCTGCCAGTGACCACGGGCCCCAACAGGGATGAGCTTCCAAGCTTGTCTTTTTGCATTAAAATGCCTTTCAAAGTTTGTTAATTTTCCCTACATTCATTGTCAAATATTTAATCATAATTTAACCAAAATATATATTACCTTTAAACTACACCATTAAGTGTAGTGTTTACCTAATATAAATAAGAAACTATAAATAAGATTGTTTATTAGGTCAATAACTATTTTTTTAATGTACAAGTAGTTAAAAATGTTTTGTGCAGTTTCATGAAGAATTTCCCATTTTTTGCAGATTGCTGGATATCAGTCTTGAGAGACCCAGCACAATGTCTGATCTTTTTAACATTCAGGTGAGTTAACGCTGTTTTCCTTTTAAGAACATTCTCCTAAATTCTGATTAACAACACAGAGAAGCCTGACAAAGACATTGTACTATTCTGTCACAGGTCTCTTGCACAGTGGAAACCCGAGACAAACTCCAGTCAGCCCAACTTCGGAATGCTCTGATGGAGCGATACACAGCACTATGCTGGCAGGAACGGTGATGCTGAAGGCATGGAAGATCTTTGGCACTGCACTTTATTTACTTTCGCTCTCTCTCTCTCACACACACACACGCACACACACACACACACACACACGTACACAAATACACACAAACTCGCAAAAACTAGCTACATAACTGGACAAGCATATACTGTAGCATAACTACTTTGCAATTTAATGTTTATGAAGCAATTCATATGAAATACACATTTCAGAAACAGACCTGAGGATCTTGGATGGATTGTGGATGTTTTTAACCGAAAGTGTAAATTTCAGGTTTTTCTCAGGCCAATCCTCTTTGCATTAGAAAAAAATCACTATATTCATAGTGTAGAAAGTGGGCAGTTACATAATATACAATATACTGTATTTTAAAGTAAACATTTTTTCATTTTATTCTACAAAATTGTGAAAAGAGATGGTACCAAAAGACACAAGCATAATATATCAGCCCAGAAGAGAAATCAGACTTTTTTAAGAGTACTACAGACAGTAAAATATGAATTTTATGAAATATGCAAGTTTATTTTTAAATATTAAATGTTTGCTCAATGATGATTATTTTAGAATAATTTTATAATTAGCCCTGTATCTTCAACAAAACATTGTCATTTTATTTTAAACAAATCTAACATATGCTTTGTTAATACAAATTACTGAAACTATGGAAAAAATAATATTAAATGTCATATAGTTAATTTTTGCTGTGATCCAGATTTTGGAGCTAAAAAAAACTGAGACCAAAAATAAAAGATTGTTGCTGACTCAAGGCACAGAATGCCAAATGTCTGTCTTGAAATTAAGATACATTTTACATTGGGGAAAAAAACAAACATATTGACCTATTTTATAAGTAGATATATTTTTTTCAGATACAAAAAAAGATGTCACAGTGATTCAGCAGACAGTGCTGCTATTTCACAGCTTCATGATTGAATTACAAAGATGGAAACATTCTGAGTGTAATATGTGAATTTCCCTAATAGCCATATGAATATTCTAGGTTTCTCCTGCATCTATCTCTTATATATATTTCTCTTCTGGTTCATCCTGCTTCCACTTCAAAACCGGTCCTGCCCACACACAGCCGACGCAGTATTTCTCGATTCCCATTCGTCCTTTTCCATGTCACGCACTATACTGGCCTGCTGTGCGTAATACATCCAACAACTACTCGAGGTGCTGCCACAACTGTAAAGTAACTTTACCACCTTTGCGGGCGCCACCTGTGTCTTTACAACAGCTTCTTACACAGCAAACATCAAAAGCTAAAAATGATCATGAACACATTCGAGAATACAACTCTTCTCTAGCGTTTGCTTCCATACTTCCATGGGTGCACAGATAACTCAACATCCTGGTCATGGACCATACTGTTTTAAAATACACGGGCAAATTTATCACCAAATCTCTCTACTATACACTAACACTTCTACCTCTCCAGGATACGGACAGTTGTATATTTTTGACACAGCGCAAGCTACTGTAGTACACTTACAAAATAAAGCAAACTCTGCATGCAGCGAAAATGTACTTCTCCAGCTAGATTCCATGCTCAGAACCATCAACCCCTTTGCTAAATCATACAAACACATGCATGAAATCGCTCAGTCCAACACAACAGCATCTGTACGAATGGTGTTCAAGGAAAACCCTAGGCAGGATTTACGACGATACAATGCCCCGACATGTCACACCGACGTTGCAGCGATTTTCGTCGGAGAAGATGGCGAACCATCTGCTGAAAGGGACATTTGCATCTATCTCATAGGCAACTCCTGTAAACAGATTTCCATGCTCAATATGAATTGCGATCCTATGGTTTACCCACTTTTATTCCCTTACGGAGACATTGGCTGGCACAAAGATTTACATGTTCCCGATAAAAGAACCGCCAAGTAAATAAGGCTTACTCAATGCCAATTTTACGCGTACAGATTAGCAATGAGGAATACATTTACTATTTTGCACTCCAGCGGCAAACTATTCCAACAGTACGTCGTAGATGCGTATCTTAAAACAGAGGGCGCGCGTCTCAACTATCTCAGATTACATCAACAAGATCTGCGCGTGGAACTATCCGACGTACTGCAAGCAAACGCTGCAAAATAACAACGTACGTGTAGGCTAAATGATCATATTACCATCCACATTTCCAGGAAGTCCAAAATACATGTAACAAAACTATCAGGATGCCATGGCCATAGTACGTAAATTCGGAAAGCCTGATTTATTTATCACTTTCACATGCAATCCTGCTTGGCTGGAAATTCTACATGCACACTGTGTCTTTCAAGAAGTATTTATTTCTTCTTGATTTCTGAATTCCTTTCTCACCGTTTTCCATTCCTAGTCTTACACCGCCGTATGCTATGGCGGGTGTCGGCTATTAGGTTTATTGCACTTGTAGACTGTGCCAGTATGAATAGGTGTAGGAGTGTGCCTATATGTTTCTACCACCCAGAGTTGTTTGCTGCTTTGTGTCTGATTCTGCTGTAGACCACTACCTCAAACTTGTAATGTAAAACACACATGCGAATAACAGATGGTTGTGCACATGGCAGGGTATGGGAATCTTGTCCAAAGCTGACTCCTGTCTCATATCTGATACTGCAGAGATCCTATCCATCTTTCTTTAATATTTAATGGTAAAATTAGGTTCAGAAAACTGATTAATCTACAACAGAAATGAAAGAAGCCTACAGTTAAACCTGATTATAACTTTACGAATGTAGTTATATTGCTTTAAATTACCTTCAACAGTGAATCCAAAAACTAATTTTATTTTGATCTATTCTCTTCAATTGCAAGGTTTCTTTTATAATGTTTGAACTGAATGTTGAATAGCAGAGTATCACTTATACCACTGCTTCCCAAACTCGGTCCTGGGGACCCACTGTGGCTGCAGGTTTTTGTTCCAACCAACTTCTGTTTTTAATTGGACTCCTGGGCTAATTAAATGAACTGTTATTTCCCAATATCTGTGTTTTGGGAACAATATAGAAATTAGAAAATTAAGTTTGGTAAAAAAAAAAAATGTAACAAGCAGATATATGTGAATAATGTATTTTTTTTATATATAATTTTTTCTTCTTGATTTTCATTCTACTTTTCCAGGTAATTAATCAATTATTTACTAATTAGTGGGTCTGATGCTAAAGTAGTTGCAGCCTTTGATTATTCAGTGTTGTTTGCCTGGGTGTCTGCTCTGCTCGTTTTTTAATTGTCATTAATAAGATTCAACAAACAGGGAAAACTGCACAGAGAAAGGGTAAAATATAATGAAATCAACAAAAGAGAGTTAAACATTTTAATCTATAGCAAAAGCAGAAATATTTCTAAATGTCTTTTAAATATAAAAATCATTCTGCTGTGCTTTTCTGAATGTAGAATAAAAGAAAATAAAATACCGGCTAATTAAATGAGATCAGTGTTATCAAGTGATTATGAATCTGGTTGGAACAAAAACGTGCCACCACAGGGGGTCCCCAGGACCGAGTTTGGGAAGCACTGACTTATACTTTTTGCCTTTTTTTTTGAGAATCTCAATTATCCACCTCACTCCCAGTCATCTCATCACTCTCCATCCACCAAAGTTAATGAAAAATTAGGAAGCAAAGAACAGAAGAGAAATGTCTAAGATCTAAAATTTCTGGAGGGCAGTGTGAAAAAAGAAGTTCATCCAAAACAGGCAGCCTTGTTTTTAGGATACATTAGCACAATTCCATTATTTGTTCCAGTTTTAGAACCATAGAATGTTCCTAAGCCATTTGCAAGTAGAGTTTGGCACAGTGTTTTTCCAAATGGGCAAGATTAGTCATTAAGCTCAATTAATAGATGAGTTTCTATCAATATCCTACAGTCCCTACATTTTTCCATCCATCCATCCATTTTCCAACCCGCTGAATCCTAACTACAGGGTCACGGGGGTCTGCTGGAGCCAATACCAGCCAACACAGGGCACAAGGCAGGAACCAATCCAGGGCAGGGTGCCAACCCACCACAGGACACACACAAACACACCCACACACCAAGCACACACTAGGGCCAATTTAGAATTGCCAATCCACCTAACCTGCATGTCTTTGGACTGTGGGAGGAAACCGGAGCGCCCGGAGGAAACCCACACAGACACGGGGAGAACATGCAAACTCCACGCAGGGAGGACTCGGGAAGCGAACCCGGGTCTCGTAACTGCGAGGCAGCAGCGCTACCACTGCACCACCGTGCCGCTCCCTACATTTATTGTTGGAAAAAACTGAAATCGTCTTCAAAGATAGCACTTGTCAGAGATGAATAGATTTTATTTTAGAGACATGTATACATTGTAAAATTGTAAATTCTAATAATATCTGTAATACATTCTTTATAGAATAGTTTTCCAGTCATTATTTTTGAGTGAAGGTATAAAATCACCCTTCCTCCCACACATGTTTAGCTTAAGTTGTCTAACAGAAATGTTTATCTTTTGAATTTACATGTCTGCCTGAAGGGATAAGTAATATAATTACATTTATAGTAAATACAGAAGTAGTAATGAAAACTGAAGAATGCTCAGCAAATTACAAAAGAAACGTTTTGCAGATATTCAAAAAAAAACATGCTTCTGTGGTAATTTGTATTTACCATGGACCTTACTGAATGACATAAATGATCTTTCACAGTATTTACAAATATCTGAGAGACTTTAAATTTCATGCTTGATCTGGAAACTAAATATTAAGTAATTCAATAAAAGGAGAAACAAGTAGTTTATTTTTTTACTGTGCTATTGACAGTAATGACAAAATGCCCCTCTAGTTGATCTAAATGAGTTTTTAACCTTTAAATTTGTCTTATATCTATGACAGCTATAGTATTTGCAGATAATTGTACACACAGTTGAGCATGCCAAGAAGAAGAAGAAGAAGAAATACAGACCCCTTTCCATAGTACCTGTAGGTTTATTACTGAATCCTACTGTCTGTACAAATTAATGAGTATATTAATGCAATTAGTCTTATAAAGACAACTATACAAATAGGTATAAGCTTAAAAATATTAGTTATCCAACTTGGCTAGAACAATGTGTGAGCATGTTATGTAATGAAACAACTTCTGACCTAACACTAGTTTCTGGTTTGCACTAAATATTTTCTTCTTATCTTCTCCAATGAATTTCTCAAACCACTGTGCCGTTTCATAAACAGACATAGACTGATTCAATAGTATTTATGAAAAAAACTGCAGAAAGAGAATACCCTTGTCTAATTATCAGAATAAGTGCATTATATATATTTTTTTAATTCTGCAGTAAGTGTTTTCATACTGTTTTCAGCCTCTTTGAGGTTTCTTGGGATGCTGAATCTAAATATTACAACATTCTGTTACATTCAGGGAGAGTAGATGTTTTATTTTAACATCTTTTCACTTAGCCATATTTGTTTTTCTATGGACGACACCATATTGTACTATTTTTTAATGTACTCCTAGCTTAGTTGCTGTGGCATGACTACTGGAAGTCGCAACACGTGACATGAAACTGACAATGATACAAAGGACCATGTTGCATACATTCATGTTATCCAGATTTGATGATCTGAGGTCATCTTTTATCTTACTGTGATTTTGGCCTTCTCTGAACTAAGATTTTTAAATCGTTTTTTGGGTTGTGGTCATTTGGAACCTTGAATGATTTCCCTGTTCAGCCTCTGCTTGTCCTTTTGACAACGATTTTTGTTCTTTTCCTGATCTGGTCACTTTATTTTACTTCTTCCTTCTTTCTCACAGCATATCACAAATACAACATCTTACAACAAAATATTCAGCGTGTAATATTACTTATACAAAACTAGGCTTTGGGATTTAAATACAACCGTGTTATCCTGGCTATGATATTCAAATTAAAGCTACACAGCATAAACTACTTTAATTTAACTCAAAAGTCATTCCTGCATCCAGAGATGGTAATGCAATTGGATCTCCTGACAATGATTACTCTAAATAGATGGTTCAGGGTAAGAGTACTTAATACATCCTGGATAAGTCAATGAAATAACAGAAATAGTTAACAAATGATTTTGTCAAAACCTTCTAATCTGTGCTTAAAGAAGAAATGGGCCGATAATATTTGCATTTTAAAGGGTTTTAATTTTTTTTTTTTTGGTGAGATAAACATAGACACACATATAAGCCTGAGGCATACTTTTTCATAGTAACTAATCATAAAATGTATCCATGTGTGAATCTGCACCCTGAGATATTCCAACTCTGCATAGATTTTATGGCTTTAGCAGGCTTAATAAATTTTCCTTTGAAATTGGCTATTTAGTGGGGGTTTGAATCCTGAACAATTTAGTTTTAATTTTCTACTTTTTTATTTGAGATGTTATTTATTTGTTTATTAATTTTATTTCAAGAAAATAATATTACAAACAAAGTCAAAAAAATAAACTAGAAGAAAAAAAAAATGAAACCTAGCAAAACAGAATTCAACCTCCACAAAAGACAAAGAGAAGGGAGCCAAGACCATAAATAAAAAGGAAAATTTCCTTTTCCCCTGATATGAATGTCTATTTTAAAATTTTATCAATTAAATCTTGCTGTATTTTAAAAACATTTTGAACAGATCAGAACAAGTGAGAATTATATATTTTTTTTCAATTTCAAATGTTATAGGATATCAGTTACCCACTGACTTATAAAAGGTAGGTTGGGATTTTTTTAGTTAAGGGAGATATGTCTATGTGTTAGTAGTGTGGTATAGGCAATTACAATCAATTGATTCTTTTCCACTTTAAGCCCATTTATCAATCTGTGTCAATTTCTAGGTCTTTATAGCTTGCACATTTACCATGCAGTAGTAAAATTGAAAGTCAGGTAATGTAATGTCACCTTCTGCTTTAGTCCATTGTAGAATTGCCTTTGATTGCATCTCGTATTCCAGATAAATAAGGTTACAACTGAATGTAGTTTCTTAAAAACAATTTGTTAATGTATATTAGCAAAATCGTGTTGAAAAAGATCTTTATATTTACTTGTGATATTTAAACTGACAAAATGAACAAATAGAGGTCCAGTCTAGTATGGTGCGCAAGAGAGTTCAGTAGAAAAATCATACTTTTATTCAAATTAATTTTGATTCTAGATATTTTTTGAAATTCTGCTAGTGCATTAAAGACTAATGTTAAAGATGTTTGTGGATCTGATATATCAGTACAATATCAACTGCGTATAGTGATATATTCTGTCTGAGTCCTTCTGTGTTAATCCCCTTTATTTCTAATGTATTTTGAAAAATGAATGGCCAATGGCAATTGCAAAAAGCAATGGTGATAGAGGGCCAGTTTGATTATGGCAGAATAGTATTGATTTGCATAATAAATCTTAAAGGATAAGTTCTGTATTTTTCAAGTTTAAGTTATTCTTTCAAGATCATTATAGTATATTAATTTGCTACTGGAAACTATGTTATAAAGTGAAACACTTATTATAAATTAAAAAATACTGTGCCTGTACTGCAGTTTAAAACCGGGTCTAAAGGGTCCAAACATAGAACAAAAGCCTTAAAACATACCAAATACATGCACTCTTAAATGACAAAAGGTTCCATTTCAGAACACATTGCCTTCTGCATTTTTGAAGTATGTTTATGAGAATGAAAGGATGTTGGAAATAATATATTTTATCACAGATTCCTGGCTTAATTTTCCCTGAGGTAAGTGTATGCTATGCTCGCTTGTCTGTTCAATGGTGACTGTTTTTGAGTGGATTTTTATGTAAATAAAGAAGTAAAATAATAAGAAACCAGGCATATGTGTCAGGCTTCTTATCATGACACTACCTTTCTATCAAAATACTTTGAAAATGCTTGTATCGAATGTGTGAAGCATTAAAGTCTTTTAGCTTCTTCAAACACTAACAAGAATGCATAACAGAGCAGACACAAAGTCAGTATGCCAAACAGAAGTCTAGGTACCAATTGTCATAAGCCCAATACACAGAAGTTGAAAGAGAATAAGCAAAAAAGTTTTTGTACTATCTAGATTTGCTTTCCCCCAAACTACTAAACCTCTGAAGTTTGTGAAAAGGCTAACTGGAAAGTAATCCCTAAAGGAGGAAAATTTTCTGTGGGTGGAAATAGGCAATGATGTGAAAAGCACTGTCAGACTACTCTTAAAATGGCAGAATCTTACAAAAAAAAATTTTTCCCCAAAAAAACATTAGAACAAGTGTGACAAAAACAGGTAATTCAGCTGAGCAGGTTTGCCAATTCTATAGAAATTAATCTCCAAATTAATATAAACTCAAGATTTAAAGGTCCCTAAAGTCCTACTGTCCCCCAAACTACTTGGTAATTTATTTCACGTATCTATGGTTCTCTGCGTGAAGAAAAACTTCACAACACTGTGCAAAATTTGCCTTTATCAAGTTTCCAATTGTGTCTCCATGTTTTTGTTAAAGAATTTATTTTAAAGTAACATCTGGAATCATTTCAAACACTTCAATTATAGTACCCCTTAATCTCTGTTACAGGACATGTATATGCTGTTTTACAGCATTTGTGGAATCCCAGGACACTTATTAATACTAGAGAACATTCTTGGCTTGAAAAAAATGACAGTTTCTGTAAGTTTTCAGACTTTAGCTTTACATTTGAACTTATGCCATTTGTACACCATTTTAACTGCAAACATAGGCACTGTACTTTTTTAAATTTGTAAAAAAAATACTTCTTTTCAGAACACAATTACCTGTAGCACAATAATACTTACAACGAATGTGAAAAAATAATAAAAATGATAACTCAAATGCACTGAACCAATCCCTTAAATATCTTATTTATTTTTTATTAAATAATTTGTTATCCACTCCACAGAGTTGTTTCTTTATCCATCTTCAGATTTAATTATAGTAATGGAATTAGAAAACTTCCTTGTATGTATGCTTGTATGTAAAAATATTATTTACTATGATTCCATATTAACAGTGTGAACAATGTGATTTACTGATAATTTCCAAGGACCAAATTGTAACGCTTGACTTGTAGCTGCTAATAACATAATACTGTAAAGAAAACATGATTCAAGATTACAATTACTTTATAATAATATGATTGAACATATGCAATAGTTAATAACAATAATACACTAAAGAAAAAAGCAATGCCTATTTCAAAAATGTACAATTGTTTAAGTCAGATATTTCATGGTATAAGTTTTTAAGAAGAAATTAAAGCAGACTTAGAAAAAGAGGTCAGTAGTGAGCATAAGTAATCTATTGTTGTGTTAAAAAATGCAACTATGTCCACCTATTAAGTCTTTGACTAGACATGTTTGGGAGAGAAGAAAAAAATAGTGAAAATTATTAGTCTGATTTTGGCATATCAGAGTTTCATGTAGTCTTCTATCCACAGTTATATAGCAGAATCCTGCATTATGGATCAGAAATCACCTAGGATGCTACAGCCACTGCTTTGTTTAAAAGTGGTCCCCCAGTTCCAAAGGAGACCCTTGTAAAAAATAATTATTAACTTGAAATTATAGAGATGAGTACTTTATTTAGTCTTATTTTATGGTTCAGTTGATTGATATTCCAGTTGACAAAGTTTAGTGAACTGTCAGTCAGATATATTTTCCTGTTTCAATTATTATTGAAGCATATATATTTTATTACAGAAACATTGCGAAAGATACTCTTCTGAATATGATTTATTTGCAACGCATTATGTAAACCAAGCAGTGGTAAGCAAAGTAGGTCCTGGAAGTTTTTGTTTGAACTCTGTTGCTTAATTAGACACCAGTCCTTGCCAATGACATATTTTATTTAAATTTATGGCTTGTTAGTGTTTTCATTCTGCCACGTCAGGTCATTCTTATATTGCAGATTTTTTCCTTTCCAAAGATATAATCCAAATAAATAGAAGCCCAAATACTACCCTAAAGAGGTAGTCTTTCAGTCTTTCACTTGTTTCTCTTTCAAATATTAATTTATTAAACAAGACAGTTCACAATGAATACACATAGAGTTAAATGGAGAACTGGCAATAACTGGCATCTTACTGCTAATAATAAACAATTAAAACAGTGAATGCAGCTGCTTAAGACTAAAAGAAGCAATTTAGGGTGGGCAGTCGTAACAAGCGAGACAACTAAAAGGACGCATAAAAAGACTGCTTGAGCAATATAGTGCTTCAACAGCAATAGTTGACTTCTCATTACGAAATTGGGTTGGAACAAAAACCTCCAGCCACTATAGCCCTCCAGGACTGACTTTGCCCAAACCTGGTCTAGAGTCAGGCAGGTGGAATTAAAAACTGAGAGAAAAACAGAAACCTAGAAACCTAAATAGAAACCTACCATATCCTATCCTCTCCTGGCAACCTCTTTAAGTAGGAAGAAATGACACCAAAAGCTCCACGTGCACCAGCATGCTATGCACTGAGTGAAGGGAAAACATAAAGACAGAAATTCCTTCCTTGAAAACATACCTGGTAAAGTACAGGTGGTGTAGTACTATCAACATTAGACAATGAAATATTACCACATACAGTATAAGGGATGAATTCAAAAGTAAGATAACCACTAATAATAATTAGTAATAAAACTGGTTATCTAATATGTACAACCAGAATGAAAAAAAGGAAATGGAAAAGAACAGAAAAAATCATAGCGAAGTACCAATAGACAACCATTTTTAATTGTTTTTTTTAGGTGTCCAATTTTCTTAGGTGCTGAATAAGATTAACAGAAATAATCAAAATAAAAATCAAGGTTTGAAATTAATAAATAATTACATTTTGTTTAGAGTATGTACTGTAAGTATAACTTTAGCTGTACAGTGAAAATTAACTGCCTTCATGTAAATATTGCACAATGCAGACTATAGAGCTTTAATACACAAAAAATGCACATTTTAAAAGTAAATTAAAAAAAATGTAGTAAATAGATGGGATAGAGACACTGAAGTAAACTAGGAAGCAAGAAACTAGAGAGCTGAACTGAAATAAGTGAGTTTATGTATGTATCTATTATATGCTAATATACTGTATCATGTATAATTTACAAAATCTATATAAGAGTCTGAGCTGGTGCACAGTTAAGAATGCTATATAACTTTACAAAGCCACACATGAATGATCTAATACTCCAAGAAATGAAAAGTTGTGCACTTTTCATATGGTGATCTATATGTCCATACGGTCTTAGGATGAAAATGTCATGAGACAACACCTTCAGGGGTCATAAGAAAGTATGTTTTTATATGGAAAGATATCTAAATGTGGGCTGAATGAAACACTGCATTCCAAATACCAGTGTATTACAGTTCCCTTTTAAATGATAATGCCAAATTCTCCCTTACAAAGAAAAGAATATTGCCATTATCATCAGTGATTGCATTTTTCTTCTGACTTTGACTATTATGGACCCAGACCCAGGGCCGGTGCCACCATTAAGGGCACATATCATTGGTTAGGGTACCCAGCCACACAGATTATCTACTGAACAATCGGTTGGAGCACTAGTAAGCTTGGCATGGGGTGCAAAATAACCTAGCACTGGCACTGCCCAAACCCTTTCAGGATTATCGTTAAAGTCAGCTTCAAATACTTTACTAGTAGTAGGAGAGAATGTAAATGTAGTTTGGTTGTTTTCCTCTCATTTCTCTGGAATATCAATGATATACAAAGTAAGTTCTAATTTCAGGATTGGTTCTAAAAACATTCATTGTCTTTTGTTCTTTATTAGTATGGCTGGTTAAATTAGTGCCTGGTGGTTTGATACGTATGCTGCAGTGATTATATGACATTGCACTTTCAAGTTCCTA